>NW_016908489.1:380875-438397 GCF_001483705.2 Eufriesea mexicana | reverse complement strand
ATATATATATATATATAAGCAATACAGTGACAGCTTTTCTTTCGTATTTTAAACTTTTAATGTGAAATTTTTTTGATCATATCAATTTCTTCAACTTTTTCCATTAATATGATGAAATAATAGTAGCTGTATTCAATGAAAAAGTATATTTATAATAAACTATATGATATATTTTGTTCATTTTCCTTATTCACTATGTTTGATAAAACAAATCACAAATTATGATTATTAAATTTTACTTATAATTGGTGTTTTCAATACATATTGAAATGAAGTAACTTAAACTTTACATTTTAGCGCAATATATATTTCTATTGCTTGTCATATTCGATCAACAAATAGTATTATGTAACTTATTTCATATTTGTATGTATTTCATAGTATAATGTGAATATATTTCATATTATAATGTAATACCATTATTTTTTTTTTATTTAATAATTACTAATTATGCTGCTGTATCATTTATGAAGAATATCATATGAATTACAAATACAATCAAGTTCAAAATATTTGTAATAAATGGTACTACATTTTAAAAATGTTCAAGTTTCAAATTTTGATTATGAATGTTAATTATAAAAATGTTCTTGAGAAATTTATTCAAATTAAATAATTTGCAAAAATGTTAATTCTTTAGGTATTAATTTTTAAGAAAATCAACATTTTCTTCATTTTTAAATATAAAAAAAAAAATGTTATTCATAGTGTACAATTAGATAATAGAATTAAATTAAATGGAATTAAACTTAATTATATATACATAATTGTATCTTAATTCTATAATATTGAATTGTCATAATTTTATATTTGGAAGTTTTTTAATTTCATGCAAACGTTTCGTGGCTTGGCAAAATTTTATGAATTATCTTCTGTACATATATAAATACATATTACTGTAAGCATATATGTACATACATAAATACATATACCACGAGTAAAAGCTATACAAACTATGATTAAAACAATAAAATCATATTTGTATACAATTAAGATTCATGTATATGTAATACATATGAATGCCATGAATTCAGGTTATGTTACGGTAAATTAATTAGGCATACTCTTCTAAAAGAAATAAAAATGGAGGCAATTCTTTAACCTAGAATAAACATTCTAATAATTTTAGCTATTGTCACATCTCACTGTATCACAATTTGTACTCCAAAGGAGACAATTACCAATGCCACTATAACAAATTAGGGAAACTGCAAAAAGAAATACTACACTACAGATAGTGCATGGTTTTCGTTCTAGGAAGAATCCAATTAGATAAAGTACCATAAACATGACATGCGTCTGCAGTAGTGTTGGATTTACTGGTTTTGGTATCAGCAGTACTGGAATTAACCACTGTAGGCAGTACATCCTTTTTACTTTGTTGTTAGGGTACTATTTAAATTAGTTGTTTCATCTGTGGCGAAGCTCCTGAAAAAAGTACATAAATTACTTTTATAGTTTATAGATACTTTCTTCGAATTTATTCGTAAGTTTATTTTTTATCCGTATTACAATTTTCTCGTACCTTATTTGGAAGCACCATAATGTTCTCGAAACATCTCGTCCTTCAAAATTGAAATAATTTAACTGTATGTACTCATGCTAGTACAAATATTTCCACTCTGAATTTTTCCAAAATGAGATTACGCACATTCACGAATCAGATAGGAACATACAGTATGTACTAACAGCAGTTTAACCTACTGCTTCATGAAAACGGCCTTTAGCTTATCATTGAAAATGAAAAGAAGAGTTACTTAAAAGATTATTTTATAATTATTTTATGTAAATTTTATAAAAATTATACTTACTATTCGTTACATTGTTTAATTTTTTACGTATTTCTTATTTTTATATTACAAATAAAATTAAAATGTTAGGCTTACTTCATAAGATTAGTGGGAAAATTTCTAATATTTTACGCGGGAACACCAAATTTCATTAAGTTCTTAAGCATATTCAGAACTTGTAACCTTTTTAAGAGAGCACATTTATATTTTATTAATCATAATTAATTCATGATTAGTAGATGTTATATTGCGTAATTTAATTATGAAATATATTGAATAACATACAAACGTCGAATATGTATCGTAATAATGTAAGCAAAAATTTTAAAATTACTTCGAAATATCAGCAACCAATGAATCCACGGAAATCCAAACAAAATTTAGAAAATATCAATATATCATCAGAAGATTCCGAACAAACATTTATTAGAAGCACAACAAAAATTCTTAATTTATTTAAAAATACTTCTACAAGTTATAATGAAAAAATACAGGAAGAGAATATTGAAATTGAAGAAAAGAAAAATAATGCAATTACCGTTAAGGAAAATTCAGCCAATAATACTGATAGTAATAAAATGTATATACATAAATACTTAATTCATTTAAACATCTATTTTACCTATTTATTATTTTATTATTTTAATAACAATATATTTATTCTCTTGTCTAGTATTTTTAATGTAGTAATAGGTAAAAAGTCTATGAGAAAACATAAGAAATGGGACGATGATGGAATACTGGAAGTCACAGGAAAATATGCAATTTTAAAGGTAAAATGTAAGCGAACTATGTATATTGTTTTATTATTAAAGTATACAAAGAATTTATATGATGCACAGGATATGGTAGGCAATATTATTCATAAAACTAAAGTTAATCCAGAAGTTCTTGTGGAAGGCTTTAGAATGTATATAGATAACAAAGAAATTGAGGTAAAATTGAATCTACATACATTAATAATTTTTATATATAAATTGCGTCATAAAATTGATATCAATATGTTTGTAGATAATTGACAAAGCAGTAGCTAAATGTTTACCTCATAAATCTACTCCAGAAAAGATTTCAGAACCACCCACAAAGAAATTAAAAATTTCAAGTTCTAAACCATATGTTCCATTAGGATCCTTACATAAAGGTATAGTATATTAAAATAAATAGAAGGTTCATTGTGAAACTAAATTTCATATTGTAAAAAACATACTAACTTTTATATTTCATTAAAGAGTTAAAGTTGAGATGTCATCCATTAGTAATGCCATCTATAAATATTTCAAAGAACTGGATAGAGAATGATGTGTTAGAAAATGAGAAAGAAGTGTCTGTAGATACTTGTTTAGTAAATATTCTTAGACCACACCAACGCTATGGTATTGTTTTTCTATATGAATGTATTATGGGTTTAAAAATACCTAATTATTTTGGAGCAATTTTAGCTGATGAAATGGGACTTGGTAAAACATTACAATGCATTACAATTATTTGGACATTATTAAAAAAAGGACCATATGGATGTCCAATATTAAAATATATATTAATAGTAACTCCTAGTAGTTTATGTAATAATTGGAATAAAGAGTTTAAACATTGGTTGGGTTTTCATAGGATATCTCCATATATCATAAATGCCAAAAATAAACCCAAAGATTTCAAAAAACAAGTAAGAAACTCAATTATGATTGTTAGTTATGAGATGCTTGTCAAATGTCAACAAGAAATTGAGCAAATACCCTTTGATTTACTTGTATGTGATGAAGGACATCGATTAAAAAATAATGACATAAAGGCAGCAAAGGTATTAATATATAATTTTAATTAAAGAGGAAAGAAAATTTAATATGATGTGATACTACATTTAATATGTAATTGTATCTGACATTTTAATATCTTATTATTTCCAGATTTTAAATAACTTAAATTGTAAAAAAAGAATTCTATTGACTGGGACTCCTATACAAAATGATTTACAAGAATTTTTTGCTTTAGTTGACTTTGTAAATCCTACTATACTGGGCAGTAATTCTGAATTTAAAATGCATTACGAAAAACCCATTATAGCATTACAATGTCCTAATGCACCACACCACATTGTATCTCTTGGAACTGAAAGAGCTAATGAATTACATGAAAAAACGAAATGTTTTATATTAAGACGTACACAAGAAACAATTAATAAGTACTTACCTTCTAAGCATGAACTAATTGTATTTTGTCGTTTATCGAGCGAGCAAGTAGATTTGTATTCGGCAGTCATAGATCTTTGGCTCGATAAAAATGTACTACCAAATAATGCTATACCACCTTTATCAGTAATAATGGCTCTTAAAAAAATTTGTAATCATCCAGAATTATTTTATACTGGGAAAAATGAGATTTTATGTGCTGATTTAAAAAACTTTAACAGAGGTTCTAATGTAAAAGATATTACAAAGGAAGCTTATTGTGGAAAAATTTCAATTGTACAAACATTAATGAAAAATTTAAAAAAGACGGATGAAAAATTAGTATTGATTTCGTATTATACGCAAACACTCGATCTACTGGAAACTGTTTGTAAAACTGAATATTTACAATTTCTTAGACTAGATGGTAGTACAACAAGTAATGCAAGATCTAAAATCATAGAACTGTTCAATTCAATGGATAATAATAGTAGTTAGTATATTTAATATTACGTTCAATTTCATAATTAGTATACACATTTTTCTTAATCTTAATGCCACTGTTGTAGAAGTACTTTTATTAAGTGCAAAGGCTGGCGGAGTTGGATTAAACTTACCCGGTGCATCTCGACTTATATTATTTGATTCAGACTGGAATCCAGCATCTGATTCACAAGCTATGGCAAGAATTTGGAGGGATGGTCAGAAAAAAGATGTTTACATATTAAGGTTTGTATACTTTATGTTATAATCATAGATATAGACAGATATAAATATACCATAAATATTCATAGTAATATAAATAAAATTTATAGATTACTAACTACAGGTACTATTGAAGAAAAGATCTTTCAGAGACAAGTCAACAAAGCAAATTTAAGTCAAACTGTGGTGGATTTAAATTGTTCGTCTTCCCTTAAACTATCTATGAGTGAATTAAAGGTCAGTTTTATATATGTATATGAAACAATGAACATTTTAATGTAATACTAAATAAATATATGATATTTGCAGGATTTATTTACATTAAAAACAAATACAAATTGTTTAACGCACGATTTAATGAAGTGTACTTGTAATGGTTATAAAAAACTAAAAGAAACAACAGAAGAACCTTGTCAAGAGAGTGATAGAGAGTATCAATTTCTTCTAGAAAATAAAACACTAAAATCAAATTTAACTATAAACGAACTTTTGAAATGGGAACATTATCAACAACCAATTCCAGATAAGATAATTCAAGTAAGAACAGTTGAATATCTAATATTGAAAATAAATATTGATAATGATTATTTTTAAATATTTTATAGGAAACTATGCTGTCTGAAATGTCTAATAATATCACTTTTGTACTAAAAAATTCTGTATTAAATAAGACAAAATAATAAGGAAAATATTTATTTCATGTTCTGTATAAACAGTAGATATTTTATACAAACTTTATATAAAAAATATATTCTACATACTAGATGGTAGAAATATTTAAATTTTGCTCTTATGTAACATAACATTTATCAGTCTTTTTATAGTGTCGGAAGCTTGCATACATTTTATAAGTTCAGCTGATTCTTCTACGTTAACTTGCAATAAAATATTCTGATTCCATTTTTTAACTAAACGTTTAATTGCCAATATGGACTAAAAATAAGATATTTGTTTAAAACAATTATATAAATATTTTATATTTTATACAGGATAAAGTATACCTCTGATGAAAATTCAGCAATTTTTTTTAAATATAACCAGACATCATCTAAACATTCATGTTTGTACACTTCACTAATCAAACCATATTGCTTAGCTTCAATTGCACTCATTTTATATCCTAAATATAACATTTCACTGGCCTAAACATTATTTAAAGTTTGTAAATTGATCAGAAGTAATAAAATTTCAATTTTCAATACCTTAGATTTCCCAAATATTCTGGGAAATGTATAAGTAGAACATCCTTCTGCAACAAGGCCTAAATTTGTAAATGGAGTTTGAAAATAAGCCTACAACAAAAGAAATGCTTATAAATTAATTGTAATTTAACAAAAATAATAAACTATAGCAAAGACTAAATAGCATATATAAGTAAACAATTACTGTATTTGATGCATATATCATATCAAACAATGGAAGCATTGTTACTGCAATTCCAATTGCTGGACCATTTACAATAGCTACTAAAAGTTTAGGATATGTAATTAATGCATCTATAAATTCTCTGAAAAGTCATTAGTGAAATTAAAGTCATTGTTTATTTTAAACTATAAATAAATAATAAAATTTTTTGTTACAAGCTAAAGATATTTATGAAACTGAAGAATTAAAGATTAACATGTTTTTAAATACTCACTTAAAAACATTAATCATACTTTTGACATCTAATACATGTTCATCTTGACTTGTTAATAAAAAACTAAAATCATTTCCACTACTAAAGAAGCTTCCCATACCAGTTAAAACCACTATGTGTATAGTATTATCTTGTATAGATTCATGTAAGATTTGTAATAAATTGTTATACATCTAATAAATAAAGGTTCACTAATAACATTTAATATTTGCACAGTAAAATGATTAAAATTATAGAAATTTGATTTTTTTATTTGTTTTCAGAATAAAACTTAAATCTTATATTATGTATTCTAACCTTCAAATAAAATGGAAGATTATAAATTATATAAACATAATCGAAGTAATTTTAAAAAATACATACAGAAATAGTAATGGCATTTCTTTTTTTTGGTCGATTTAGTACGATTTCTAATATCCCATTTTTCTTGGAGCATAAAATATTGGACAAATGTTTATTTTCCATCATTTAAAGTAATTTTTATATTTGATATAAGTATCTAATAAAAAATAAATATTATATTATATTTCAAGACGATATAAATACACTATATTTTTGAATAATGTATTTACACTAATTATTTAAATGATTACAGTTTGTGACAAATGTATCGCGATACAACAAATCTATAGTAAGTACTTCAACGAGCCATCATGCGGATCGTTGCTACGAAATCACGTATGCCATCAAATAATTATTAATAATAAATTAACTAGCATCAAATTATGTACAAAAATTGTATAAGAAAGTTGCCTATAATTCCAACTTTGCTGTGCAGCTATAAATGTTTATGAAATAATTACAAAAACTCGGAAATTTATTAATTTCCTACTGCCGAATTGATTAATTAAGGTGTGTTATTAGCGCATAACCAGAAAAGGTATCTAGTTCGAATAAAAATTTTACCGCCTGCGATCAGCACTATCTATGATTTTGGACTATATGCTTGGAAAAGTAATAGGAATATAGAATAGGCAAGGAGATCGTCGAAGAGCTCGTCACGTGTCAGACAATGACACAAATAGGATAGAAAAGGATAGAAGGGCTCCGACGGTGAAAAGTTAATAAATTACACAATTTCCGTAATTAATTTATGAACTTTTATAATTGCATTGAAAAGCTGAAACTTTGAGCAACATTCTTCAGTAATTTTCGTTCATAATTTGTTACGAATTAGTTAGTTATTAATTATTGTTTGATGGCGTCCATGATTTCGTAACGACGACCATCACGATCTTCCGTGAAAATAATTAATACTAAACGAAACTAGAAACAAAATGTGAACAAAACTTATATGAGAAGATTCACAAGAACATTGTTTTTATAATGAGTGCATAAAGTTTCATAAATTAATTGCGTAGCGGATAGTAATTAATGAAAAACCAATGGCGTCTTCGACAACAATTCAAACACTGCGTAGAATAATCATTAATAATTAATTAATTAGGGAAAAATTTACATCGAAAAATATATTGGAAAGTTCTTAAAGGATCTGCCTTTACGATGCAATTATAAAAGTTAATAAATTAATCACAGATATTGAGCAATTAGTGAATTTTCCACTGCCGATTTGATTTATTAAAATATATTCGGAGCACATAACCAGAGTTAGTATTCCTATTCAGTTGATATCAGCGCCATCTATGATTTTTTATTCCAAGCTCAAGTTCGGCAACCGGAGCACAGATGGCGCCATTTGGTTGTTCTAAGACTTCCTCGTATATTCTGTGCTCCTATTACCAAACTCGGTTTTCGGGTTCAAAATCGTAGATAGCGCTAATTTCAATTGTATTTTAGAGATCAATAATGTAATACACAATAGTGTATTTTATAGATCAATAAATTACTTAATTGAACATTCAATGAAGTACATTTTTTTGTATATGATTTGCATAAATTAAAGAATTTATTGTTCTGTAAGATGAATATTATACATACCACAATTTCCAATAAAAAAATCAAATCAAATACATAAAAGTATTAACAACAAAGGAAAATTCATTACATATGTACAATGTTTGTATTACACATTTTAAATAAAATACTAAACAAGAAAAGTATATGTTTAACATGCATGATTCATTCTGTTTTAATAGTACAATTAAATATTAAAAATAATCATCCTTCTCCCCCTTTTTTTTTATTAAACAACTAGTATTGCTTGTCAGTTAAATACTTGTAATCGTGATCCTTTTTTTTTTTTTAATAGTACCATTTGGGTAAACCTAAAATATAAGTACTAAAAAGGTAGTACTCTTGCACTATACAATTGTCCATGATATCATCATTCCTGACATATACTTCTTCATGACTAGCATTTGCAATATGGTGTCTACTAAAAATTACTGTGTTTATTGATTTCAAAATTATATTTTGTAATCACAGATTACATGGCCATATTACTGTCCCTAGATATTTCTACAAAATTATTATTCCATAAATAGCAATGTTTGTACATTATATATAAATTACATAAACGTAAATATTAAAAAGAATATTTAAATGCTTGTATACTTGTACTACATAAATTAATATTTGAGTTAAAAGTATAACAGTAAACGCTTTTACGGAGTACAATTAAACTAACGAAAATTATTATATCCATTAAGAAGTGAAAGATTTATCTGGAAATAAATAATATATTCTTTCTATTAGAAAGATAGAAACTGTTTCAATTTATAAATTATTTAGCTTCATATAAAGTGCATCGTGTGAATAAAATAAATTAAATTTTATTAAAACAATGCATTTAAGATAATGTGTTATTTCTTAATATTATCTTTCATTTAAAAGCATTTAGAGTGAGATCTAAGAATCTCATGATTGTTAATTCAAACTGTAAGATTGGAAATTGGGAATATTACAATAGTAACTTTGATATCTTAAAACAGAAATAATTCATTCAAGTATGATTTACACAAATGATAATTCATTACTATTATTCTGCTTTCCTTTCAGAATTAGAAACATTTCTACCTATACTGCTGATCTTTACTCTTTCACCAAGCACTAGAATTAAGTAGCAGTGAAGTTGGAAGTAATTAATTTTTAATAAAGAACAATAAAGTAATAAGGTTAATGTTTAAAACATTAATATATTTAGTAAAAACTATTACGGCTTCAAAACTTTTTCAATGAATTTCCTCATGTCACGCATTTCCTGTGGAAGTAATAAGCATAGTTAAATATGTTAATATATAAAGATCTATAATATTACTATTTTACAAAATAATTAGAATATGAAAATTTCATAAATATTAAAATACTACCTACCTCATCACAAGATGCATGCATCATTCCTCTATATGTTTTGAACTCTGTTTGTGTCATAAATTGTTTAAGAACAGATGCAGTCAATTGACCCCATCTATATGGCACTATTGGATCACAGTCACCATGACACTGTAGCAGTGGAGTATTTTTATTTCCTATTGCTTCCTATAAGAAATGTCATATTATTAATATTATAGTGTTATGAAATATTAAATATATTATTATATAAACATACATACAGCTGGGAATTTTTGATGCAAAGGAAGCCAAGCTGATAAAGCTATAACACCAGCTAAGGGTTCTGGAAATGTAAGAGCACTATATATAGCCAGAGCACCACCCTGACTAAAACCTCCAAGAACAATACGTTTTGTAGGTATTCCGGCTGCAACTTCTTCTGCAATTAAAGAATGTACCATTTCCGCAGCTTTGCGAATACCTTCTTCATCTTCAGGACCACTTGGTTCCAAAGATCTTAAGTCAAACCTAAATTTATCAATGTACAATAAAATAATTTTTATATATAATTTCCTATACATCTTTCTATAACTAATGGAAGCTATAATCAATTTACTATGTACTTATATTATTTACTTACCAAGAAGGCATTCTAAATCCTGCATTTAATGTCACTGGCATTGTAGGTCTAAAATGATAAATCTAAGTGATATATTTATTTCAATACTAACTAAGCAACTAACTAATTTATATTCTAACTATACATACGCAGTTGGACAAATAACTTTAATGTGTGGAGATCTTACTGCACCCATTGAGCTAGCCCATCCATGACTATAAAATAAATTAAATAAATAAGAATTATAAAATTGTACTAATATTATTTAATTATATAAATTGTAACTTACCCAGTATCACCCAATCCATGAAAAAATATAAGCTAAAACAAAAATAAGATTATGTTATATAAAAGTAATGAAATCATTTAAATATATAATGATAATTCTATCTATATTTTAAAGTAATGTGCGTGATTATTAAACAAAAGTATAACATAAATCAAATATTAATTTTTAAAAAATTACTTTTAATACTGAAAAATCTTAATTTTAGAAAAAGGCATAAATGTTAGATACGAAAAATAAACAAATGTCATAAAAATGTTATGTACATATTTAATAATTATATGATGAAATTATGTCAAGAATAATTAACTTATGGTTAATTAAAAATCACTTTACGTCAAGTATAACCAAGAAAAGATCAAAAGACATCTTGAAGACATTATTCGCTTACTGTTGCTGTATGTCTCGCCGTAGCTGCTATCACTACAGGACTCACTGTTGTCATTATTCGTCGCTTTTTTGGACGGGCTGTGAGAAAATGGATAAAACGTATAACAATTTGGTAAAAATCGTAAATATAGAATGGCGGAAGATTCTTCTTGACACCGCTTGAAATTCCCTAAAGCGAATAGAGAGAGGTAGGCAGAAGTCATGCGCATGCTTTATGAAACTGCTTTTAAATGAAAATCTAAATTATTACGCAAACCTGTAGAATTGCCCATTTTTAACACATAACTACAAAGTACTTTTTTACTACCAATGATATAAAAAAATATTTCAAATACTACAATTTATTTTTAATAAATCGTTGCAAATTGTCAAATAATCATGAATTAATATTCATAACTGTACTTGTCAGAGAATATGCATTTCCAAGAAGTGTTACAATTTTCAATTTCAATCTTCTTTTTTTATATGCATGCTGATCTTAATGAAGTTAAACCTTCAAAATGTTTGATTAAAATTTGTGTGTAAATTGAATACAATAAAATCTTCATAAATAATATTGCAATTTTCAAGTATTTTCTCATTTATCCAAAATCAAAATATTTTGTAAATTATAAATCTGAAACCTCTGTTTTTAGAAAAATTAATTTTTCTTAAAATATCAGTTAATTTTTCATAAACTTTAGATTTATAAAGAATATATAAAGTAATTATGGTAATTTGAAAAAATAATTTAAATTTTGGAAGCAATCAAATCTTTGTTACTTGAATTTCAATTAAAATACGTCAGAAGGAGGAAATGCAAAGAGACGCCACCATACAACATATTGACCAATCAGAAACGAAGAGTCTCGGGTTAGTTGAGCCTGCGACGTATACATTTCGGAATGCAAGTAGTGACCAGTGAAAAGATGGTGCTTTGATGGTTGAGACATTCGTTCCGTGGTCGTTCCTAGCCGACAAACCGTGGTTGCCAGCCATATTGTTTTACTGCAGTGTTTGTTTTGGTGCAGTCTAGTCAGAACACGAAGAAATCCGAGGGGATCGACACGAAGGAAGAGAGAAGAACTAGAGTGCAGTTAAAGAAACTACTCAGGCAGTGCGCGTATACGGTGGTTTTGCTGTATTTTTCGGCATAATCATCGTAGCTCGCGGGCTAAGCCCATAATCTGAGTGTCAGTTGTGAACGGGACGGTAAAGGAGAGAAATGGCCTGCGCCACTCTAAAAAGATCTTTGGAGTTCGACCCGGTACATAGTCATGGTCGGCCTAGTAAACGACGAAGATGTGTACCAATGTGTGTTTCCCCCAGTACATCAACGCAAGCTAATTCCAGGCCACAGAATCCTTCGCCTTTTGGCGAAGTAACCCATAAACTGACGCCTGGTAATTACTATAAGTTACGGCCATTTTTATTTTTTCTTTCTTCTATTTCATTCTTTCTTACTATGATATGACAAAGAAGGGATGGTTAAATCGTTTTAGCGATTTAAAACTTGAATTCACGATGTTTAAAGGGGGAAGGGAAGGTGCGGCATTTAGGTAGGGGAAGATGCGTAAATCATATGGTAATGTAGTAACGGACATGGAGAATCAACTCCCCTTTCCTCCTTATTTATAAATGATCACGTTTTTAGAAATTGTTTATTTTTATGACATTACAGATTGATTAATAAAATAAAGTACTATGAAGTTATAATTTGAATTTTCCATGTTCCCAAATATTTTAAATACCTTACCCTATTAATTAATCTGTTATAAACATAATAATTATTAATATAATAAGTTAGAACTTAGAACTTACATTTATCAGCCACAATTAATTTAAATTTTATAATAATAATCTCTATATATATTTAATTAAAACTTTAAATAAAATTACAATATAAAAAGCTAAATTTTCTGCAGACATAATATTATAGGTGAAAATCATTCTTTTGCATATAGAAAAAATGGCTGCTAATATAAGAGAAGAGATTCGGAGATTACATCGGCGCAAACAATTGCATTTTAGTCCTCAAAACAATAGTGGTGATTCTTCAGACATGGAAGGTCCTGCAAGTCCTTCAAGCCCATCTGCTTATGGTTCAAATTCATGTAGTTATAGTCCTAGTGGAAAGGAAAAACCTTTATTTACATTCAGACAGGTAACTCATAATTTGTAATTTTTACTAGCTTATATTGAAATAGTTAAATCAAAATTGCACAGGTTATAAGATTTTATTACGTAAATAATTTTATAGGTGGGTTTGATCTGTGAACGAATGCTTAAAGAGCAGGAGACACAGATCCGAGAAGAATATGATCAGATTTTAAATATGAAGCTCTCTGAGCAATATGATGCTTTTGTTAAATTTACCTATGACCAGATACAAAAGAGATTTGAATCTGCAGCTGCGCCAAGTTGTAAGTAATGTTAACTAATTTGAATGTAAAAATATTTTCTTTATATTTGCAAATGTACTTTATATTGATTCTTTTAATTCTTTCAGATCTATCCTAAAACAAGATTCTTATTTATAAGGACATGTTTCTGTGAAGAATATTAGGTGAGCTAAATAATGATAATGTAAAATTGAATTATATCTCTGACATCAGCTATATAGAACAGGTGATTAATTTCTTTATGAATATAATCAATATTTCTATTAGTTTTCTTTATTATCGTAGATTTCTACTGTGTGAGAAAATTTTGCTTGAAATTTAAGTCGAGGTATGCAGCACCACCTCGTTCAACAACATCTTTAAAAAAAAATTCATACTACGACTTACATTGAAAAAATGTCTGGTAAAAACAAAAAAAAAAAAACAAAAAAAAATTAGTAATGTAAGTTTAGTAGGTTTGCAGTAAACAGCAATCATACTACAAAAATCTACAGTGTATACTATTGAAACTAACAATATTTGTACTGGCCGATGTTAGAAATGCGCTGGTATCAGGGAACTGTATCGAAATTCTAGTTATGTACAAACATGAATACATGTAGAAGTTCATGTATATACAGTGCATGGCTATGCTTGGAGTTAAGAGCTTGACTTGCACAGGGTTCTGTAATATCACGTAACTAACTAAAAATAGATAAATGTTCATTTCTTGCACATTTTAAAAGAAAGTGTTAAGAAATGGTAAACAAATAATTCCTTGTTAATTTAATGATACATGTATTAGATATTGCTCAACCATATGCGAATACTCTTGTAATCCAAATATAAAACAATGTATATTGAAGTTTTTGGCAGAAAGTACTGTGCATATGGAGAGATTATTAAACCATATATCAGGGAAAGTTGTTTTCATTGAACCTTAGTTGTATTTTATTTTTGCAAAGTGTAAGATAAATATATGCAATGTTTTAGAAAATCTTATTTCAGCGATTGCGATATGAAATATTTGTTTTTGTGTGTATGGTTTACTGCATGTATAAATTTTCAATGTAAACAACATTTCCTCTAAAATGGATGTGTTCGAATTTAAATAACGTACATAACTTGTAGAACTAAATTATCAACAATATTTTAAATAAATACCAAGAATCGGTTTTGTTCCTTTCTGAGATTAAAAACTATTCCTTGAAATCTCAAGTAAATTATTTTTGAATGACTTATTAGTTTGTCACGATTACTTAAATTTTATTGAATTTTCATAATGTATTAATATTTTATTTTTTTTTTAGCAAAAGTATCCTCCAGTTTCAAATACAAATATAAAAGTTTGCAAAGAACTCAGAATAAGATATAGTTTGTAGCATTGTACGAATATATTGTCAAAAATGAATATTTGAAATAAAGATTTCATGAAATTTCGCAAATATTTCTGTTCCCTGATAGCAACGGCTTTCTTTAGCATAATAAAGCAGTAAATAATGAATATATAATACCTATACCTTAATTGTGCCTATTATTAGACATGTTTATCGCGATAATTCTACTATATATTACCTACTGTTATTGATTTTTAAATTTTTAGTTTATAACCGTTTATTTTTATATCATATTTCGTTTCTTTGCTTTTTTTTTGTATTTGAAAAGAAGCTCAAATATATGAGGAAGCAATATGAATGAGGCTTTCTTGGTTGCTGCATGCATTTTTTCTTTTTATTGTAGCATGAAATTCACTCATATTGGAAAAGCATTAGGCACCAAGAAATATTTATCAAAAAAAATTTTTGTGAACATGTTACAAGTTATTTTTATTAGTCTAATATTTGTATATTGAGAAAATTCGTTTCCCTACCTGTAAAATTACATTTTGAAAATGGGCATTAAGAATTGCCTTATTCATTCCCAAAAAGAAGGTGTCTTTTAGTTACCAGAACAATTTGGGAACACAATATTAGTGTTCATACAATAATGTACATGATATATGAAGTGTTTACTGACTGCTGAATGTGAAAAAAGAAAGGAATATAAGTGGTTCTAATTGTCAATAATGATTAATATTTACTTGAGAAAAATATTGTTTATCATTAAGAAAAATTTTGTGAAAATATACCAATGTGATTCCTTAAGGATTCAAGGGTTTTAATTTCAATTAAAATACCTCCATATTATATTATGTAAGCACTTATTATTGAAATAAACATAAATGTAAGACTGATCACGTGTATTTCTTTATATTAGCCTTTTTATATTAACTGAATGTATAGTTGCACGTAATATTTTTTTATACGTAAGTTTACAAAATATTTGATATACTATAAGAAAAGTTGACACTAATGCTAAACTTTACCATCTTTCCTAGTTGAGAGTGCATGAACTACTGAGTTAGTTCCACAATATGCATAACAAAATTCTTACATATGTGTTCTAATCTCATTAACTAACTTGTGTAATAAACTAATGCTATTAGTAGTATGGCTTCAAGTAAAGAAGCCCCTGCAGGACTATATAAAGCGTGGCTGTTCTTGCTAAGACTGTCACTTCTGGGAGGGAAACAAACTTCTGCTAATCTATTGGATTGGAGAAAGAGTTCCAAATGTTTCCGTTTCTGTTTTTGACTCTTGTTGTAGCCATCAAGGTATTCAAGAAAACAACTCCAAATGGTAAGTAATAAAATATTGTTAAGAATTTTCTATGAGCAATATTAAAAGAATTGATAGTTTTTGCTTTGAAGCAATTTGTTTCCAATGTTACAATTTTTTATTAATTGTAGGAAAAGTTACGGTTTACCTTGGTAAAAGGGACTTCATTGATCATTTGGATAGCATAGATCCAATTGATGGTGTTATTGTTGTTGAAAATGATTATCTTCAAGGCCGAAAAGTTTATGGACAGGCAAGGAATAAAATTAAATACTTTAATACATAAAATAATATACATATAAACAACATTGCATATTTTATTTTTATATTACTCAGGTAACAACAACTTTCCGTTATGGACGCGAGGAAGATGAAGTTATGGGTGTCAAATTTAGCAAAGAACTCGTTTTGTGTCGGGAGCAAATAGTTCCATTGAAGAAGGAAAAACAAGATATGACACCCATTCAAGAACGCCTTCTCAAACGTCTTGGACCAAATGCATATCCATTCATATTTCAATTTCCACAATCCTCTCCTAGTTCTGTTACATTACAACCTGGCGATGATGATCAAGGAAAACCATTAGGAGTAGAATATACTGTCAGAGTATATGTTGGTGAACATGAAGAAGATAAGGTAATACCCTAATTACAGTTAAGTGTTCATTTATTAATAAGGTGTAAAATATGTATATGCATATAATTTGTAATTTATATATAGGGTCACAAAAGATCATCTGTTGCATTAGCCATAAAAAAATTGCAATATGCTCCTCCTACCAGAGGACGTAAATTGCCTACCTCTTTAGTTTCAAAAGGATTTACTTTCTCTCAAGGCAAATTGAATTTGGAAGTTACACTTGATAGGGAGATTTATTATCATGGAGAAAAAGTAGCTGCAAATGTTATAGTTACAAATAATTCTCGTAAAGCAGTTAAAAATATTAAGGTATTTATATATGCATTTGATGTAATATAATAGTGATGAATTGTATTTAGCCATCTAATTTCAATATTTATATGTCTTAGCTCTTTGTAGTACAACATTGTGAAGTAACAATGGTTAATACTCAGTTCTCTCGACATGTGGCCAGTTTAGAAACACGTGAAGGTTGTCCAATCACACCCGGAGCATCCTTTACAAAACAGTTTTATCTTGTTCCATTAGCCAGCAGCAACAAGGATCGCCGTGGAATTGCTCTTGATGGTCATTTGAAGGTAGAAAAAAAATACTTTTATTAAGTAAAAGAATAATTCCTTTTTTGTTGATCATATTTTCACATACTTTGCTTAATATGTAGGATGATGATGTAAATCTTGCATCTTCAACTATGGTCGCAGAAGGTAAAACTCCTAGTGATGCTATGGGTATTGTCATCTCTTATTCTGTTCGAGTAAAATTAAACTGTGGCACTTTGGGAGGTGAATTAGTTACAGATGTTCCATTTAAACTAATGCATCCAACACCTGGTAAGTTTTAATTTTAATGAATATTCAATAATAACAATAACGACAATTTATTTCTAAATAATTACAACTCGTAACAAATATTATGTTATTGCCACAGGACTTGTAGAAAAAGAAAAATCTATTTTGAAGAAGAATAAGAGCATTGAGAGGGCACGTTATGAGAATTCTTGCTATTCAAATGATGACGATGACAATATTGTTTTCGAAGACTTCGCTCGTTTGCGCTTAAATGAGCCAGAGTAAAAAAACTATTTGCAAGGAGGCAAATACTTACTTTAAAAGAATCTTAGATTAATAATTCTTAGTAGTAAATTTAAATCAGAATGCAATAGAATTATATCGAACTAATCATAAATAATACAGTGTATTATATATATGTATATTTAGAATTTATCGATTCTAGGATTCTTTTGATGTGAGTTATATTTAAGGACTGACAAAAGAATAAAAGGTACAGAATTAAGAAAGATGTAACGAAAAAGGACAAAAAAAAGTGAAAAGTATAATAGAAAAATCAATATCGTCTTATAATTTCTATCCGGTAGTGGTGGTCGGTTAGAAATTTACATAAAGACGGAAAAAAAAAATGATTCTAAGTAAGCTTAATGAATAATTTATATCTGGCTAAGATTTTCCCGCCTTACCAGAAGTGACATGTATTAATTTTTATTTATGGTGATTATAATGTACGAGTCTGTAAATGTTTATTACTAACTGATGATATCGTTGATCTATATCTGTATATTAGAAGAGAAATAAAAAAATTTCAAAATACTGATTTCTAAGTTTATTTAATTTATATTTCCTTAAAAATATTAATATGTTACACAATAAGGAAAAATAAAGAAAATAAATATTTACCAAACCCAGAAAATTATTTATTTTATGACTATACAAAATATTACAGAAATTTTAATAATCACTCAGTCTTGCAAAGCATTGTTAAATATTTATCAATGCTGACTGCATTCTAATTAGTCATACATATGCGAATAATATTCTTGATATGCTTGAATATATGACTCTTTCTCCACAGGAGTCATTTCAGCAATTAATGCATCATTTACATCCGCAATAGCAACAGTTTTTCCTGCGACAGTTACGGTCGGTACAAGATCTTCATCTTCAGAATCCATAGTTTCTACTTCTCCTAAAAAAATGTAGAATATGTGTATATGTTCTTAAATGGCAATATTACTATAATAATTTACAACATGTTTTAAGATCATACCTGTATCAATAGCTTGCATTTCAGTAACTGCTTCATTATCACTGCTATCACTAGACTCTTGAGGTAGTACAGATTTTATAGCAGCTGCTGAATTTGTTCCTCCTTTCTTCTCATGAGCTAATAATACAGACATTATGTCTTCACCTTGTTTGTTATTAGTCGATGTTGTGTTAGTAGCAGTGGCTGCAGCTTTATCTAAGATGTTTTCTTGAGTGTTAACTCCATCAGGCTAAAATATAATACCATTATAAAGGAGTACTATAAAGTATTAACACTAAATTTCTAAAATAAAATTTACCTGTGAATCAGAGTTAATAACGGTACTTTCCATCATCCAAATTGGTCTTTCTTTTCTTCTATTTGCTGCATTATCGTCGATAGAATCATCGCCAATTGTAACATCTACTCTTGTGTCTTCTACCATAAAACCTGATGATCTAGTAGCTTCACCGGACCATTGCTCACCAGGTGCTCTTAGACTGCTTGGTTTTCTTGTATCAATGCTAAAAAGAAGAAAATATAAATAATATACAATAACTTCTCTATGTTATTAATAATTTCATTAAAAATTGATACCCTTTAATAGTATTTATATCCACTGGTTCAGGTTCTAATATTTCAGGAGCTAATTTGATACCTTCTACCTCCCTTAATAAAATATAAAGAGGTTCTAGTTGTTCATTAAATTTAGCTAGTAATAATCTTGAATCTTTTTTAGGAAGGGCAGATTGGTCTTCTTCTACTACTTCACGACAATATGTACATCTAAATTCACCAGTAGTCATATCAAATAATTGATCTGCCTACATTATATTATGTTAATAAGTATCTTACTGTTTAAATATTTATATGGTAATAAAACTGTTTCTCAAATTACTCCCTGCATTTTGTCCTTTTTACTTTATATAGTTACTTCTTTTTACTTTAATCATTACACAGTTAAAAATTTTGAGAAACATTGTTGTACAATTTATAAATAATTTACTTACCTCAAGGTCAGTAAAAGTTTTTAAACAATTTGTACATTTAAAACTGGCTCTACTAGTAGCATCTCTTTCTTCAGTTTCCATTCTTTTTCTCATTAAATCTAATTTATATTTTACCACATTTACAAAAGTCTAGAATATAAAAATATAAAATAGATTACTTGATAAAAGAAATAAAGTTCAAATACTTTAATGACTTACCTTATAATTAATAAAATAATAGTTAACTTTTTGTGCTTTACCATCTGAACCCGTTTCCATTTTTAATCTAACTTGTATAAATTTATCATTCCGTAACGTAGATATTCTAGACCTTAACATTTTTCGTTCAAATTTTAAAAGTTCACAAATATCATCTTCTTTCATACCTAATAAAACATAATGATGAACTTTCATATTAAACACAATGTTATAATTTATATATAATATACTTACATGGATTTCTAACTAACATATCAACAATCAATGCATCTTCTATTGTATAAAACCCACGTACTACCAAACGTGCTAATTGTTTTAAACTACTGGGAACTTCTGTAACAAGTCTTTCTTCACCACTCATCTTATTTGTGTGTACATATAACAAAATGTGAGAATTATTAAAAGAACCTTTACAAAATTTTTATTCTTTAATTGTTATAATATTTATGTAACTTGTATTTATTTGTTTATACAATATATTTTGAAAATTTTTAACATTTTGTTAATTTTATGATTGTATTAATATAAAAATATAATAATCTATTTCACAGAGTGTATTATTTTAAATTTAGTTTGTACGAAAATGCTAACCTTTAAAATAGTATAAATATTATCATCAAATATTTCGAATAAATACCAATATAAGAAAATTAAAGTATGTATTACAATATTAATTATATATTCTCTCAAGAGAAATAAAAAAATAACGAGATGAAATACATGATTTCATTGTTTCTTAAAAATGATAAAGTACCATCTTAATAGATGCTTGTTTATAAGTACAATTACTTTTAGGTTATGTATTCATAATAGAAAATTATCAAATGACTACCTGTCAATCAACTGGTATAAAGTAATAAAAAGATATATATTTTTATATGGTTTAATGAAAATTATTAATGGCTGCAATCGATAAAGTTAAGATTATTGTCGTCGGTGATTCTGGTAAGAATATATATAAAATAATTTTAAAATACTTTTTGTTATTGTTATTAATTATTATATTTTTTGCCGACCATCACCTGTTTTTTTTTTTAATTAAATATAAGGAAAGTTAGATTTATTCCTAAAATATATTGTTTAATCATATTTAATTGTTTAACTTGTCTATATTAAAAGTTGTATTTTGTGTATTTCATACATATTTTGGTAACTTTATTTGTAGGTTATCTATTTGATCTATACATCTGATTTGATGTGTGTATATATATATATTTTTTAAATATAATTTATTTCTATGATTAACTATCATTATGATTACATTATTTCTAGGTGTTGGAAAAACATCATTAACACATTTAATTTGTCAACAACAACCTATTAATAATCCTTCATGGACTATAGGTTGCTCAGTAGAAGTTAAATTACATGAATATAAAGAAGGAACTCCTAATCAAAGGAGATACTTTATTGAATTATGGGATATTGGGGGAAGTCAAAATCATAAAAATACAAGATCTGTCTTTTATAATCCTACAAATGGTACAAATACAAAATATCTAAGCTAGGAACATAGTATAAAAATTTAATAATTATTAATTATTGTTAATAAAACAGGTATCATATTAGTTCATGATTTAACAAACAGAAAATCACAGCAAAATCTACAAAAATGGCTTGAAGAAGTTTTGAGTAAAGACAGTAATTATATGAAATCAAAACCATTTGATGATTTTGATCCTGAAAAATTTGTAGGATGTACACAGGTAATACAAATTATTACACACAAATATATGTTCTGTATCATGTTATTTTTGTAATTAAAATTATTTTTTTAGATACCAATTTTAGTTATTGGTACAAAATTAGATTTAGTTGCTGAAGTTAGATCTAATGTGCATAGACGTTCTTCGACTATTGCAGAAGAATGTGGTGCTGATGAAATATTTTTGGTATATCCTTGTTTTTTACAATTAAAAACATTAATTACATACTAATGTTTTGTTAAATTTGTTTGAAATTAATGTTGTTCTTATAGGATTGTCATCAGATCAGATCATTAGCTGCTGGTTCTAGCTCTTCTGTTAAATTGAGTAGGTTTTTTGACAAAGTTATTGAAAGACGTTACTATTCATCAAAAGAAGGAATCAGTCCTGACAAACGAAGACTGCCAATGTATAGTCCTCCATACAGTTCAAAAATCTATCATAATGATTAAAAATTCAGAAAAGCTATGAATTTTATTTTAATAGAATTTTTGTTCCTAAATTTCTCAGTTCATATTACATTCCTAATTTGTATGAAATATATATTTGTAGCAAAATATGAGCCAATAAAATGAAATATAAATAATTATTTTAAATAACATTAAGATATTTATATAAAATATAAAATTGAAGATTTTTAACTATATATTATATATGTTTCGTTTTTTCCATAATTGCATGTAAAAATAATGTATTTATTTTATTAAAATATTAAAAAGTAAAGAATATTTTATTTCTCTTTCGACTTTATTTAAACGTTTTAGTTTATGAATAAAGTTTCATACGTCACAAGTCGGCTGACATCACTATACACTCGTGTGAACAGTCTTTAATAAATCACATCTGACATTCCCACATTCTTTTTTGTAATTACGTCATAACATAGCGCGCGATATATAATTTTTCAAATTAAATTTCGTTTTATACAAAATTTCTATCGAATAGCATTTAAATATCATGAAAGAATCAATTTTAACAAATAATCGGAACCAGAGGAAACCAAAACATATATAAATTTTGACTATACATTTCTGAGTTATTTAATTTTCATATTTATCAAGGTCATAATTCACACCTATCTTTTTAAATTCCTTAGTGTGTGTGTGTGTGTGTGTGTGTTCTATTTTGAGGTAGATGTATATAATATATTTTTGTACGTAATATAAAGGTTAACATGCTTCATCTGATTGTCTGTCAAACGTAAATTTGGTTGAATATGTAAATATCTTTAATTATATTCACTGCAAAATTTGATCAATTTTATCAATTTTTAAAATTAAATGTACATTTGTCAACATTTATCTGTAAGAATAAACATTTATTTTAAATAATAATATGTACGAATAATGTACATAAGTAATGAATTATGAACTTTTCTTTAGGAAACTTTTTTCTATGATGACTTACTTGTTACCAAAAAGATTTTTGAATCAGAATTATTTTACAAATTTACTATCACGATTTCAATCCTATGAATTCATCCAAAATCATGGATATGTTTATGATGTTACTTTGATTGAAAAAGGCCCAATTGCTATGCTGAAAAATAAAATAGCAAAAGGAGAATTAATGGAAGATGAACATCAAATAAAAGTTACTAAGACATTACAAGGTATTTATGAAGAACTAAATGGATATAAACCTGAAGAATTCAACTTATTAGACAAGTGGCTTGGTAGAAAAAGAAAGCAACCACCAAAAGGACTATATCTTTATGGAGCAGTTGGTGGAGGTAAAACCATGTTGATGGATCTTTTCTATCAATGTTGTCAGGTACCTTAATTTATAGTTCATGTAATTATTGCACATGGAGAGTTCAAATATATATTATTAATTAATAATGTGATAATTCAAATTTTTCAGTACAATTTGTGTATATGATAATTACTACAAAATAGGATTTGCTTTGTGTAATGAAGACCATGATATAAAAAAATGTTTAATATTATAAATTATAATTTATAATACCTTCATATTATAAATGACTTTCCGTCTGCAGTACATTGCAAAATAAGCTTTTTAAATAATATAACAAATAAGTAATTATTTTGACATATATTACTTTAGATTGAAAACAAAAAAAGAGTACACTTTCATTCTTTTATGTTGGGTGTACATAATAAGGTGCATGAAATAAAAAAAAGTATTATAAGAGATGTCAGTAGTACAAAACTCCAACCGTTTGACCCAATACCACCAGTTGCAAAAAGTATTACTGAAGAAGCTTGGTTACTTTGTTTTGATGAATTTCAGGTATAATTTTTAAATATATAATCAATTATTTATAATTTAGTGTAATATATATTAATAGAAGTTTATATATTATAGGTAACTGATATTGCAGATGCTATGATATTAAAGCGATTATTCACTGAACTTTTTAATAATGGTGTAATTGTTATTGCAACTAGTAATAGAGCACCCGATGATTTATATAAAAATGGACTACAAAGGGGGAACTTTATTCCATTTATACAAGTTCTGAAAAATTATTGTATTATAAATTCCCTAGATTCAGGTATAGATTATAGATTGAAAACAGGACTTAGAGACGAAAAGATTTATTTCATGTATGTATAATTATATATAAAAATGGAGCATATAAAAAAAGGTATTATTATCTAGAAAAAAATAATTATAGAAAAGGAGAGGATGCAACAAGTGATGTAGACAAAGTGTTTAAATATTTATGCTCAAAGGAAAATGATGTTGTGAGATCTCGAACTATTTCTATAAGGGGCCGTAATGTTACATTTAAAAGAACCTGTGGTCAGGTGTTGGATACAACTTTTGAAGAGTTATGTGATAGAGTAAGTTATTATAAAATTTTATAAAAATTTTTAAATAATATACCATGTAATTTGTCGTTTTTAGCCACTTGGTGCCAGTGATTATTTAGAACTAAGTCAAGCATTTCATACAGTTATTATAAGAGATGTGCCACAGCTAAATTTTCGTCTTAAATCTCAAACTAGAAGATTTATTACATTAATTGACACATTATATGATAATAAGGTAAGATTATAGTTATAATATCATAATTATTTCATCTAGTCTACTATATGTCTAATCATTTGAAATATGAATATTTTTATCCAAATAAATTTTATTTCTTAGGTACGTGTTGTAATATCTGCAGCTGTACCACATACAGAACTTTTTGTACCAGAAAAAGACAGTGAATATACAGATGAAAAACGAATGTTAATGGATGATTTAAAAATATCACATGGATCAGTAAGTTGAACAATGACAATTATTACCTTTTTAATTGGCAAATTATTCTCCAATTTTATATCCTTAATAGGATGATCATAAATCTAATCTTTTTACTGGAGAAGAAGAACTTTTCGCTTTCGATCGTACTGTATCACGCCTTTCGGAAATGCAAACTACACAGTATTGGGAACAATGGCAACAGTATAGATAATAGTAATTGCAATTAATAGAAATTTGTGTAGTTTTATTTAGTAACTTTCTTATCCAAATGACTGAACTTCAAGTCGTTAATAATAGACATTATTGAAAAAGTACAACATTAAGTTGAAAATTGTAATAAATACTTTTAAGTGTAATATACTAAAAACATAGTAAATTTGCATAAAATATGTTAAATATATTGGAATATTTATAATATTTATTTATTTTATGTTTAAACTATATAGTAAATAAAAAATTATTGCAATAAACAAAAAATATCCTACTAGATTAGTTATTTAAGTAATATTCAATGTGTACTAATAATCACAAAATAAAAGTTAATTAATAAAATCTTATTTCATTATTAGAAATATTTCAAATATTTAAAATTCAAATATTTAAATAATTAAATTATTCAAACAATGTACAATGCAATTAATATTTTAATTAAATTTCACAGCATTATAACAGGAGAATAAATAAGATAGATAGAAAAAAATCAGATTGCTAGTTCTTATTTGCTTCGCTAATTAAAATATTCCTTGATCCTTAATAAATTTTGATCCTTCACCTTGAAAGTAGGCATAGTAAAATAATGCTTTTGCGATTACCGCCACTTTATGCAACGAGTACTAGTGCTGTTAATTATCGATATAAAACAGCAGTAAAATATTCTTGGTATTTTCTTTTAAATTAAAAGCTAGAATGTAGAAATTATAAATCAGATTGACTAATGGTTCTTCTTTCAAGATAAACATTTTTTAATCTACGAAAAAAGAAATAACATTTTAATCTTTGCGCGAGAAATATATAATTGATACATACAATGTAGTATTAGATAAAAGTCGTATATTACAATGTTAGAATAAAGTGGGAGAAATTTTATGAAGATAAGGAGAGATGACATTTATATAGATAAATGCACACATACATGAAACTTACATTTTTTATTATATCATTTACCGACAATCGCAAAGTGTAGACGATTATGGTGTTATCAATTCCTAAAAAGAAATTTTGAATGATATCGCGAATAAATTTAAGGCAATCGTTCCCCTCTTACATATTCATTTTTATACATATTGGGTATCTAGCTCAGACAAAATACAGTTTAAAAATTTTAAAAGGAACACAATGGATATTCAAAAATTGACTAATGGTAATTTACGTTTAATTTATTTTTTTGTATTTCTAAATTTTACATATTTTTGTTTTAGGTACGATAAATTTCGATCAATCGCAAATAGATGAAAAAATTAATTCTATACTTTCTAGAGTTAATAAATTGGAAACAGATGTTAAAATTGCTTGGTTGATAAAAGCAATAGGTTTTATAGATTTAACTTCTTTAGGTGGTGATGATACACCTACAAGAATTGAAACTTTATGTACTAAGGTAATATTTAGTTTTGCATTAAAACTTTTTATGCTTGATGTAGCTTTTAAAATATTGACTTTTATATATTTCTATAATTATAGGCAGTAAACCCTCTTAAACTATCAGATAACTCACACTTGCATGTTGCATCTGTATATGTATATCCTATGAGATTTATAAATGCAAGATCTACATTAGAGAAACTTGATAAAGAACATAAAATATCTAGAGCTACTGGTAAGTAATTATATTTGCGATTACCGCCACTTTATGCAACGAGTACTAGTGCTGTTAATTATCGATATAAAACAGCAGTAAAATATTCTTGGTATTTTCTTTTAAATTAAAAGCTAGAATGTAGAAATTATAAATCAGATTGACTAATGGTTCTTCTTTCAAGATAAACATTTTTTAATCTACGAAAAAAGAAATAACATTTTAATCTTTGCGCGAGAAATATATAATTGATACATACAATGTAGTATTAGATAAAAGTCGTATATTACAATGTTAGAATAAAGTGGGAGAAATTTTATGAAGATAAGGAGAGATGACATTTATATAGATAAATGCACACATACATGAAACTTACATTTTTTATTATATCATTTACCGACAATCGCAAAGTGTAGACGATTATGGTGTTATCAATTCCTAAAAAGAAATTTTGAATGATATCGCGAATAAATTTAAGGCAATCGTTCCCCTCTTACATATTCATTTTTATACATATTGGGTATCTAGCTCAGACAAAATACAGTTTAAAAATTTTAAAAGGAACACAATGGATATTCAAAAATTGACTAATGGTAATTTACGTTTAATTTATTTTTTTGTATTTCTAAATTTTACATATTTTTGTTTTAGGTACGATAAATTTCGATCAATCGCAAATAGATGAAAAAATTAATTCTATACTTTCTAGAGTTAATAAATTGGAAACAGATGTTAAAATTGCTTGGTTGATAAAAGCAATAGGTTTTATAGATTTAACTTCTTTAGGTGGTGATGATACACCTACAAGAATTGAAACTTTATGTACTAAGGTAATATTTAGTTTTGCATTAAAACTTTTTATGCTTGATGTAGCTTTTAAAATATTGACTTTTATATATTTCTATAATTATAGGCAGTAAACCCTCTTAAACTATCAGATAACTCACACTTGCATGTTGCATCTGTATATGTATATCCTATGAGATTTATAAATGCAAGATCTACATTAGAGAAACTTGATAAAGAACATAAAATATCTAGAGCTACTGGTAAGTAATTATATACTATATTTTTTATTTGTATTTAAAATATAATAAAGTAAATTATTATTATTATTTAAATAGTGGGTGGAGGATTTCCATCTGGACAATTTCCACTAGAAACACGTCTTCGTGAAGTAGAAATAGCTGTTGAATTAGGAGCTGATGAAATTGATATTGTTATCAATAGACCATTGGCTTTGATGCATCAATGGAAAGAACTATATGAAGAATTAAAATCATTTCGCATTGCCTGTAACAACAAATGTTTGAAAGTCATACTTGCTACAGGAGAATTAGGTAATTTAGAAAATGTATACAAAGCATCAATGGTAGCAATGTTGGCTGGAGCAGATTTTATTAAAACATCTACTGGAAAAGAAGCAATAAATGCTACTTTGTCTGTTGGAATTATTATGTGTCATGCAATTAAGGACTATTATAAGTCTACACAAAGAAAGGTATAGGTGTTCACATAAGTAAAAAACAAAACAAAAAAAATATTTGATGCCTGGTGTATTTATTATTAAAATATACTTTATTTAGGTTGGTTTAAAACCTGCTGGCGGTATTAAGGTTCCACAAGAAGCTTTGGAATGGATGATGTTAGTTCAAATGGAATTAGGGAAGGAATGGTTATCCAAAGATTTATTTAGAATTGGTGCATCTAATTTATTGGATAATATAGTCGAATTAATACAGTCAAATTAATTCAATATTTTATGACAAGAAAAGTCAAATACTTTCATTTCTTTATATACAAATTTTTAAGTAATTATTGTAATTTTATATCACTCTTATATGCATTTATTAAAAGATTTATATATTAGCAAATCCCTTTTCTATTTTATATTTTTCATTAAACCATTCATTCTTAAATTGAAAATATTGCAATAAAAAACACAAATAATTATATCTCAATATAATATGGAAACACTATCATAAATACAATTTACGATTATTTGCATTATATATGTTACTTATTTATATCATATTATTTATATTATATGCTTGAAATAAAACGAAAACTTACGTTAATTCAAAAATATACAATTTTTAGCTTAATTTAAACTAATACAATTATTTACAAAAACATTATTGAATATAAACCCATATCCGCCATTTTGAATACTGTAGCGTGGCGAAGAATTTTTGATGTGAAATACGGACACATTGGGTGGACGTGCCTTTTGCGTTTAGAAAACCAAGATGGTAAGTTCAAGCATTGGATGTCAATATAAAATCCATTTACATCGGTTGTATAGTGTATTATATGTTTTCATAATCAAGTAAAGTGTAAACTAAATGAGCTAAAGTGAATATTTATTTTTATATAATTTATTAAATTTATTTTGTTTTTACGAAGCAAAAGACATACGGTTAAGATGTGCGCAAAGAGGTTATATTTTTATATTTAATAGATGGACGTTGTATATGAATCATTTGTTAACAATTTATTCAGACGAATAAGTTTTTATTGTGACATAGTCTATAAATTATAGAAGTAATTATAGCTTTAAAGAAATAAGAAATGCATATAAATAGTAATGTAACCTATACATATAGTGTAATAGTACAGATTGAATTAAGTAATATCTTTGACACTACAAAGTTTGTCAAATGCTTCTGTTCTTTATTTCAAATGATAATATTGAGTATGTGAAATTTGATTTTAGGCTCGCGGACCGAAAAAGCATTTAAAGCGTCTTAACGCGCCTAAAGCATGGATGTTAGATAAACTTGGAGGTGTATATGCCCCACGTCCATCCACGGGACCTCATAAATTAAGAGAATCTCTTCCTCTTGTAATTTTTCTTCGCAATAGATTGAAGTATGCATTAACTAACCGTGAAGTAACAAATATTGTGATGCAACGTTTAATTAAAGTTGATGGCAAGGTTAGGACTGACCCCAATTATCCTGCAGGCTTTATGGGTAAGATTATGAGATATTTTAGTCTTTTTTTTTAATTATAATTATTTACATTGTAATTTTTAAATATATATAAGGCTATATCGAAGCTACAATATTTTTTATATAAAATATTATAGTCAATATTAGCCAATAGTAAAATAAAATTCTTTATTTTGGTCACAGATTGAATAAAGTATTCTTTCTGTATTACCCAAGAAGTGTACATTTCATACATCATTTAAAGAAAATACTTTTAAGACATATATAGACAATTGAATTAATATTTATTAATATTGTCAAATTTAATATAATTTTTTAGATGTTATTACCATTAATAAGACTGGTGAATATTTTCGATTGATTTATGATGTCAAAGGACGATTTACTACTCACAGGATTACAGCAGAAGAAGCTAAGGTATTTAATTTCCGACATAAAGTAAAAGTTGGGTCAATAAAGTATCTTTCATTTAAAAATCAAATATTTTTTGTTGCAGTATAAATTATGTAAGGTAAAACGTGTTCGCACTGGACCAAAAGGCATCCCATTCTTAGTAACACATGATGGAAGAACTATTCGATATCCAGATCCATTAATTAAAGTTAATGACACCATACATTTAGATATTGCAACAGGCAAAATTTTGGACTCTATTCGATTTGATTCAGGTATAATATCTTTTTAGTATAAATATGTGGAGGAATTATTATTCTTATTATCATTAATTTCTTTCCTTTTTTAAGGTAATCTCTGTATGATTACTGGTGGTAGAAATTTAGGACGAGTAGGCACGGTAGTAAGCCGCGAACGTCATCCGGGATCTTTTGATATTTGTCATATTAAAGATTCACAAGGACATTCTTTTGCTACAAGGTATTTTACATATTTATTTTTTATTTACATGTCTCTTGTACATTTGTTTTTATATTTTTACAAAAAAAGACTGAATTTATTTTTATGGTGGCCATGATCGATGCTATAATATATCGTAAAAAAATATTATAGTCAAAAGTTGGCGAAAATGAATTTCCTTCTTATTGGTCACTGATTGTTCTTACATAGATTTTTCAGTATTACCCATCTAGGAAACACAAGTGTTTTAAATTTGATTATTCTCTATATTGGTTAATTATGTCGCCTGTTATAATAAATCATTCGTTTAGGTTGAATAATGTATTTATCATTGGCAAGGGTACAAAGCCATACATTAGCTTACCAAGAGATAAAGGTGTTAAGCTTTCAATTGCCGAAGAACGCGACAAGAGGTTAGCAGCAAAAGGAGTGAATTAATGTACATTTGCAAGAAAATATTCAATAAACCGAGAATTTCTTGGTGAATATAGATTTTTTTTACCTTTGTCCCATATATTATTTATATGTAGAACTTTAGAACACATAGTGTTAGGATATGTAACAATAAAATATTCTTTTTATTATTATTTGTATCATGTTTATGTTTAAAATGCGATTTTTAGAATCTATTTTGCTATTAAAAATATAGAGAAATATTTTTGGCTGTTAAAAATATGTTTCAAATGTATACAATTATTTAATTGGTTAAAGCATACTGTGTTGATTTGCTTAAGTAAGAAAAAGATATTGAAAGAGAAGATACGAATATCTATCGTGTTAAACTATTTTGATGGTAGCCAAATTTCAGTATTTAGTTCGAATATTTTTCGTAATGTAGCGTTATACTGTTCATCTCTATATTTCTCATTCTTCTTATGTACATCTTTGGCAGCTCTCAAGTATCTGCAAAAGAAATCAAGCAAATATCCTTTTTTACATTTTATCGTAAATTAAGTATATTTATCGAGATTATTACTTTTGTATAGAAAGGACTGTATTTCTGGTTTCTTTTTCTGCAATTCTTGTAGTTTCCGATAAAGACGATACATAATTAACGGTACCCTCAAGTTTTATTCGCGTCAGTGGATAAATGCGGACCCATCCTCCTTCTCTCGCACACGGAGTATTCCAGTCTTTACCATTATCCCATACGGATGTTTTATCGTTGTTTTCTGGGTTATTACCCTGAAAACCGCGTGGAATGTATTTATCCATTAATAAAGGATTGTAATGAGACCATGAACTCGAAGAATTGCTGATGGTCAATTGTTTGAGCTAATGATTAAAATGAAATATAGAGGGTAACATTTCTGACAGTAGCTCAATATTTATCACTATTTTATTTTAAATACGTACAGTAGGCCGAAGTTCCGTGCATATATTTAAGAAACCATCAGTTTCCCGATATGTTCTCGATCTTTTTTTGATGACTCGATTTGTACAAAACTTGGAAGACACTTCGACCGCATCATCAATTGGGCTTGTTGTCCATATCGTAAAAAGAGAGAGTCCAGTGTTGCATATTGGAAGACCTAATAAATCGAATAAATCATGCAGCAATGGTTTCTTTACTTCACAGTCGATCTCGCAGTCGTTACTTAAAGCTGGGCTAAGATTGACCTATTTAAATGTCGATTTTTGACTGTTAGAAGCGATTTCCATTATATCCAAATATTTGAAATATGCATTAATTAACCTCTAATAGCCATGGTTTTAAATTTTTGTCAATTAGTACGTCGAATCCAAAGAATTCAAAGCAATTGGAAGATTTCGGTATTCTTGCAGCTTGGCTTAGTATTGTTAAACTAACTAAACAGGCAATCCTTTGCCACAGGAACCAATCGTTGTAACCAACTTGTTCGAAGTATCTCCTCAATTGTCTAAAAGTCCATTTGCAACCTGCAAAGATTCTAATTATGTTATCTATGACGTAAATCGAGAAAATTAAATTCATAATAGACATTTTATACCAGAACCAACGCGTTCCTTTTTCTCAGAATATCCTGGACCCAACTTGTTCAAGGAAAAATTAGTGAGATGTCGGAACGGATCGTTTAAATGTTCTAACGAAAATTTTTCAGTTGCGAAACGTGTTAATCCTTCCTTATATAAGTATATCGTTAAAGGGCGATAGGAAGGTACGCACACGTACAGTCGTAGATCGAATTTGTAGCCCCCGATTAAAAGGGGATTCTCAATGTATCTTTGCACCACTGCTGCATTGTCGTACGTAAGGTCGCTTAATTTCTACAAACATAAGATCGTGTTTTTAATAAGTTCATTCAAATTCGCGTTCAAGACTTTGATCTAAGAAGTCCTTACACGAAATAGAAAGATTCCTTTTCCTTGACTCTGGCCAACTGGCTTACAAATCCACACTCTATCATGCTCGCAACGACTGCATTCTTCTGCTAATTTAGTATATTCCGATGGCAAGTTATATCCTACAGGACTAATTTGTTGTATTTTTCATAACGCTTGAACGCCATTTTCGCGATTTTCTAATATATTTAAGATTATACCTGAAATCGTAGATCGAACCGTGCATCTTCTTCATGCATCTAAGATGGCGTATAAGATTATCTTTCCTACAAATCGAGCTCCCTTTTGGAATTCTGTTGATGAACTAAAATTTGCGGAAATCGATTGAAAAATAGATTTTAATCTCGGAATCGGTATTAGAGTGGAAGGGTTAGATGCGCATTTACCTGCCATGGAAGTAATAGTTTGTAATGGGGTAAGGGGAAACCACCGGACCGCCACCATAAATTCCATCGATCTTTGAATACATTATTTTCACCAGTATATTCTCTCCAGCCACGTTCCGTACAAACCTATGCACAGAGTATGCAATTCGCGTGTACGTTCATTTACTTTTATCCATTCAATATCGAGGCAAAGACGCTTCAACGCATGATTCTCAAATGATTTATTCAACGTGTTATTGGGGCATTAGGAATAATCACTCTGGACACGAAAATCAAACCAAAGCCACTAATTACAATTAAATTCGAGTATATCTCTTTCACCCTTACGGTAGCCTACTTTTATTATTCTTTTCTTACAACTTCATCATCGATTCGCCGGAGAAGGTCATCGACCACATTTACACCCTGTTCATATAACCTGAATTATTTCGTTTCGTCATAGTAGCCTAGCCTCTCTATCCTTAATAGATAGTAAAACGAATTTTAACGTCATCAAACATTTATTAGAACATAATGTCGAAATTAAAATTGTCAATGGAAATTTGCTTTGAGCTACACGCGGTGTATTTTATTTCCCTGTTAAACGAAAAATATAAAAGTGAAGATAATTAAATAACGAATATATAATAATGTTGACAAATAAATTCTTTCATTTGAAATTCCATTTCGAATTGGTCCTTCATGAACATGAAGGAGCGAGGAATCGTAATGATGTGCACCCCGATGACTCTGTTCTTTTCCTGTTATTATTGCATGTTGCACTTACTTAACAGTCGTATTTCTAAAAATGGTGCACGCAAAAGCGCGTCGCATCTCGTTTGACTCTGCAGATACGTACATGCATATGCACACCGTACGTACCTTGAAAAGTATTCAGTTCAAGGGCACGACTAAGTTTGTAACCGTGTCGAACAAATTCCAAGCGACATAAAAGCGTGACGGAACATATCCAACATTTACGTATCCATCGATGTTACGTGTACTCATTGTATTCTAGAGCTCGACTGTCCACGCAATCATGACCCACGTTTTGTTAAAAATGTTCCCTCAATTTTCGTCTTCCCAATGGAAAGTGCCTAATTTTTATAGCGCTATATGTCTACTAGTGAGCTAAAGGTAATAATTTGCATGCTTCCGAGAATATTCATACCTGTATGAGAAGATGCGGTCCTGTACCATTGTCGTTGAGCCTGAACACAAAAGGACCATCCAAATATTCCACTGCCATGCCGAATCATTATATTCCGGAAGATCGCACACAGATAACAACCACAACTAATAGTATCACAGTATAACCAATCTTTCCTCTCACAATAATAGCGACAAGTTAGTTCTTCCGGTGATGTAAAATAAAAAGGAGAAGATGAAGTGTTAATTATACTTTAGCTCGAAGGATTTCAAGAATAACTCGAGGATCTTCAGTTATCCTTGCACCAAATTCGATATTTAGCAAAAATAAAAGATCCTCGTTAACGCGAAGTACAAGAAATTCAAGATATCTCGTCATACCTTGCACTTTTCATTTACGAAACGTTAACGTATGTTTCTTAACGATTTTAAAGGGATATTTAGCCTGTAAGACATGCTCGTGCGCTGTTTCCTTTTCCCCGTTTAAAAAAACGTTTCTCAATGAGTGCAACGAGTTAGTTTCCGGATCGACATTCCTGTCGAAGATTAACGTTTGATTTTCAAATATCTCGATAGAACGGCATGTAGGCGAGCCGGAATCTCGATTCTCACTGGTGCACCGCCAAGTTTCGGTCTACGCAATCGCTTTGAACTGGTCGCAGGTGCGCAGGTTACTCGTATGCTGCCTTCCACGCTGTTTTCCAGCTTTTATGGCTTTCCACTGGACACCGCGACACCACAAGGACACCGGAAGTCTCATGAGTCGTTAGCTTCCGAAAGAATTGCACTGACATCCGCTCAAAGATCGTTACTGCGAACACGCGACTCTCCAGTAGACCTATTCGTCAAGATTTGTACCAGAAATAACGTAAAAATGTTGGCAGTCGGAGCTGAAAGTTTAAATCTCGTGAGGATGCACTTTGCGATGGCGTGTTTTTATTTATGCGAGAAATTAAATCTACTTTCTCTACGCTATTTGGTGTCGGTGAAATGTCTCGTAGATTAGAAAAGCTTAGAAAAAATTTTATCGTTTGCGAGCTATGTTCGAAGATGTATTAAAAGGAGTATACTCATTGAGGTACGCGATGACGATGTATGAATTGCGAAAGATTCGACAGAAAAATGTTTCGCGTGTCTGGCTTCGTAGGTAGGAGGTACCGCAAGGTTACATTAATGACAAATCGATGAAACGTCCCTTACAGAGAGCTACTTCCTGGTTAGAGACGAAATGGTTTATGAGCAAACCTTCATGTGTCTCCTTTTCTCTTTGCAGGCGGTCCGAGCTCTTTCTCTTGCGGACCTAACCGCGATTATTTAGGATGCGAATGGTTTCTGTACAATATCGGTATGTTCTTTTGTTTTCTGCCTCATCTCCCGCTGTTATTTTCGTTATTTTCGCTTTACCATTTGTGAATGTTTGCGTGGGTACCTCCTTGGGGAACAGACGTGGGAAAATTCTTAGGCAACGATTTACACGAACATTTTAGTTTATTGTAAGCAACACGTAACACGGATACAGAAGCTCGTGCGATATTCAGCCAGTAGTCGATCTAATTAACATTAATCCTAATCGTAAATTGTCACGAACGCTGAACGTCGAGATCGCTATGGGATCGAAGGGACTTTCTGTCAGTCGAATCGATTCCTCAGCATCTCTTTTTGAACATTTACGCGAGTATTGTGAACGCCGCGTATTCTTACTCACTAAATTATACAATGTACATTTAGACGTTGTCCTTCGATTTGAGAGCTTTGCTAGCGTATTTCGTCGTAGCTACTATATGACACGAGCCCGTAATAATGGCACAGAAATCGGTAACCTTTTCTAAAATTACATGGCAACTGCTATCAAGCGCGAGTTCTTCGAAGTCAATTATATTTTCACTTTCTTCTTGTACCCTGAAAACTAAGCACCTTAAGTCGACTCAAGCACAATGTAAATCGTGTTTTCGTCGTACGTGACTGTTTATTCAATGTTACAGAGGCTCCCTGAACGTTTGATTATGCCAAAATTAAAACTACATTCTTGGTAGAACGATCAGTCGACTAAACGACTGGAAAGACTCGAGTCTGTTATTTTACTCGTCTTCAATCGCCTGATTTCAGGGTAGCAAAGTTTCGTCGCATGATTTACGATGAAACTTACATGTACGAAGATTCTAACTAAGGCTGCTCTTCGATCCGATAAAGGTAACAAGTGTCTCTGGCGAACGCTTGTTAGTTGATAATAATCCACACGCACACAATGTAGAAATTTATCGGTTTCTTTAATGCAATCGATGGTCATGAATCAGGTATCAGCCAATTAGTCATCCAATTCTGAATTTGTTTAATTAAGCAACCATTCGTTTACGAGTCCTAGAATTTTGGAAGAAGTCGAGTGGGAAAAATTTCAGAAATACGTGGAACAAAGGTCTAATCTTCGGTTTGCAAACCTTGATCATTTGCAGTTAGTTTCCAAGGGGCTTCCCCGCCACAGTTTGCGTCAAAAGCCAGTCCTCTCCGAATCTTCAAAGAAAACAACCCGACATTTTCGTGTTGGATGCACCTTGGTAATGCGAAATATGTGATAATGCCAGTAATACTAATTGCTTGGATGACCTTTGCGTGATTCGAGCAGGAGACCAAGTCGGCGCGTTTATTGTATCGTTGCAGAATTTTCTGCGGCAACGATTTTACGAGGTATTCGAGACCCGTCCGCCACGAAAACGCGATTACTCGTCGCAGCCATTAAAAGTGGAACCGCAAGGCAGAAGGAGTTTGCGTCTCATCGATATTTTATGGCTGCTTAATCCACCAATTAGTCGTGGAATGTCGAGGCAGCGAAACCCGAGGAACTTTGCCGACGCAATGGCCTCTTAAGAAGTTCTTCTTAACCTTCGTTCAAGCGAGATTTTTATCTGCGAAATCGGAAGCACGAGTTACGCAGCTGTATTTCGCTTCTGCGGAACATTTTTCCTCCTTCTTTACTCTCTTTTCTCCCCTTTTCCTCCGTTAATTAATTACTAAGCAGCCTAAAGTCGATAGATTAGGTTTAGCTGATTTGCAGTGTGGTTGCAACTTTATCTCGAATATTCTTCCACGCGATAATTGTCATTTTGGGCGAACGTAGCTGAGTAGTTGCCGGTACAATTACTTAGATAGTTACGTGGGCGCTTGTAAGTAGTATTATCGTAAGCGAGCACGAGCGCGACCAATCACGAAAATTCGAGAAACGTGATCGTCCTGGGACCGCGATCCCCGAAGTACGTCACTCTTTCTAATTTTCGATCGACTTTGCCGACTTCAAGGTATCCTGCTTTCAAGCAGAGAAGACTTTAATTACCAAGGAAGTTATAATTAATCGACACAATTAGTTCGCATTCAATTAGCTTATTCGTTTGTAAATAAATATATTCGCAAATCATCCTATGATTATTCCGATGGTGTTCTCAACACCGGTTCGTGGGGTTAGTTGTCGTCGATCGAAAACATACAAGAAGATGAAGAAGAAGAAGAAAAAGAAGAAGAAGAAGAAGAAGAAGAAGAAGAAGCAGAAGTTCGATCGAAAACATACAAGAAGATGAAGAAGAAGAAGAAAAAGAAGAAGAAGAAGAAGAAGAAGCAGAAAAAGAAGAAAGAATTACGATGAGATACAATTTGTGCAGAAAGAATTCGTGCTCGTAAAGCTAAGATACGCATTTTCTTTGTATTTTTTTCCGCTTTTCCTATTTTTCTCATACGACACCCCCCTCTCCACTATTTTACCCCCTTTTTTTCGTGCGTTAGATCAGAGAGTGAAGCTTTAACGCGCATGATTTTTGCAGAACGGACGGCCACCCTTCGCGTAGAAACTTTGGCCTTCAAGATTCTTCTTGCACATCTGCAACATACGTACACCAGAATAAAGATTAAAATACGTTTCTTCCACTTTCTTCGCTTGAGATCGATCGGTTTATTTCGAGAAGCATCCTCGCACTAATTGCGTACCGTGCAGTTGAAACACTGGCTGTGGTAATTATTGTTCAGGGCCTCCACCCAGCGATCTCCAGCTTCGACTGGGAATCCACACGCGAAACATTTTGTCGTGAACAGCTCGTTCCAATCTGCGTGGTGAAACAGTGAAATGGAATTGAATTTTGCCATATCTTTGCACTTTGATTCTGTTCGAAGAATCAACTAAAACTGCAACTAACCCGCTTCACAGTAGGGCAGTCCTTCTTCGAGGAAGAATGGGCTGTTTCCGAAGAGTTTGCCACAGTAGGAACATTTGAAGCATTCAGGGTGGAAATGCTTTCCAATTGCGTTCAGACAATCCTAAAATTAAGATTACAACTAAGTCTCTGGGTTTGTGGAGATAACATTTGAGAACACTTACGCCTTTGATCTTGTTGTTGCATTTGTTGCAACTTGGAGCAATGAAGCGTTCGAAGCAGTACTCGCAGTAGAGTTGTCCCTTTTCCTCTACGAATCCGATGTCTTGAAGAGGTCGACGACATTGGGTGTTCACGCACACGAAATGATCGGGGCACCAAATTTGTCCCAAAGCGGTAATGAATGGTCCCCTAAATGATCGCGACGATTATATATCTTTGAAGTCTTTCGAGCCGCTACTTTAAATGTAAGAAAGCAAGACGTAACACAGCAGACAACAATTGTCCATAAGTCGAGTATTCTACGAACCTTATGCACTCTTTGTCGTTTTTACAGCACACTGGTTTTATGACGAGACCGTTTGACTTGTGATTAGTATTTTCTTCGTTAGCTGTTAACATCGTGCAAACAAGTTAACATTGTTAATCACGTCAGAACAGGGTAACAAATTAAAGTTATTATTAGATCAATTGAAAAGTTCGTCAAACAATGCTCTCAAATTGTGTATCTGCAGGCGTTCTTTGGTATTTACAATAAGCAACTTCAAAAAAAAAAGGTATTCCGTTGTAAGAAAGATTACAAGATCATTGCCGATCTTCTAATCTAGCGGTATCTCCTAAAAAAAAATCGGATCAAGTTTTTATACAAGGAAAGTGTACCCAAATTCTGTCTAACAATGTGTATAAGGACACCATCTAGTTAGAGAGTTCCTCCCAAGCACATGTTGATGGATCGATACTTAACACGAGGAGCTAAAAAAGCGACTTAGCCGTGATCGTCCGATGATGGAGAACAGAAAAGATAAAAGGGGATGCGGCAAACACTGAAAAAAAACAACAAACGGCACACCTGACAGCAAAGGGGGAGTACCTGACGTAAGAGTTGCAATGGGCGCAGAGGGGCAATCGTGATCCCGGTCCAGTTGCTTGATTTAGGATTCCCCTTCCTCGCTTTGGCGCGCTGCTACCAGCGAAAGATCCGCTCTTCGACCCGGCACCACCGAGACCACCGACTCCGGTACCTAGATCCGGGTGGGATGACAAATTTGGTGGGTCTACTAAACTGTGGGTATTACTAGAGGGTTCACAATGGATACCGTCCTGACAGTAATTTGGGGTCTCACATTGATTTCCGGTTTGACAACGGGTGTTGATCGAACATTGACCATTTGACTGGCAACGGGTTTCGGTGGAACAACAATAGCTTTGGGTTTTACAGCAATAGCTCTTGGTCTCGCTGCAGTTCTGACTTTGGCTCTGAGCTTGGGGCTTATACAATTGCACAGTGGGAACGTTCTGGCCGGTTTTGGCAGTCAGTCGCGCGAGCTGCCCACTCAGATTAGTGCGAGGCTTGTGGATAGGCTCGAAGGAATTTTTACATTGAGGACTCGGCGCAGGAGCTTCTTCATAGGGCAAAGGGATCTGAGGGAACGGGAGCTTTGCCCTCGAAGGAGGTACTCCAGGCTTGCTGCAAGGAGCTACGCAGACGGATCCGTCGGGACACGGTGACACGCAGACTCCTGACTCCGGACAGTTGCTTGGAATTTCGATCTCGCAGGCAGATTCTCGGCCGCAACGACCAGACGGTTGGCCACATGTTCCGGTTTTCATGCCAAAGCAGGGAGAGACGCATACTCCCGAGCGATCAGGTGTTGGGACCACGCAGACGCCTGACTTTTGGCAGCAAACGTTCGGTCCTTCGCAAGGTACCACGACTACGCCTGCTTTGGTACCTTGGTCAGAGTGAGCCTTGCAAGGCAATACCGTCACACCGGTGTCTGGACAAGGTTTCGGTGGTGGAGTCCCATAGCTGACGTGACGTACTTCCGTCGAGCTACTGTAAACCGGCTGCGGGGCAGGGCTTGGTTCCATTCTCGAGGCCATTGGGCAAGGTAGGGAAGGTTTAGAGGGACTTACTGCTCTAATAGCACAAGTGGCTTTGGGTGGTTTCTTTTGTGGCTCCGGTAGAGGCCGAGATACACTTTTCTTCTCGCATCTCTCGAAATCTTCGGTAACTTCGAGCGATCTCTTCACTACCGATTGCTTCTCCTCGCTCGTTTCCTCGCTAGTCATGTATCGTTTCTCTTGATACTGAGCATGAACCGCGTCTATGGGTGGTTGGCCCCCCTTGTCGATTTGCTTCTCGTCTAAGGCTGAGGTTTTAGTGGCTGCATACTCGGCGTGTCTATGTCCATCGTCAGTGTCTTCGTCTATTTTATAAGAAACGCTCTTCTTGGTAGGGAAGTGTATGGAGCTTGCCTTTGCAGGTGGAGGGTCTTCCCTGATTCTGGGTGCATGGGCTTTGACGTAACAAGGTGGAGGTTCTGGCGGTCCTTGAGCAGGAGATTTCGATCTTCCTGGAGTTGGAGTTGGAGTCCTACTTGGTACGTAAGTGTGACTTTCGACTGCACCTCTTCTCATTGCCACTAAGTTTCTTTGATAAGAGGGGATAGTGTCCGGTTTCTTCAAAGAGGCTGTTATACCTTTGCTCGGTGTGTGAGGTCGGGATCTCACTGGAGACACGGAAGTATCTCTTAAACGAAAATCAGGCGGCGGAGTTGGCAAAGGTCGAGGAGTTTCTTTAGGGCACGCTTCCATGCGGGCGTCTCTCCGTTTTCCCTCACCGTAGAGAATATCAGCTGGTGGAGGATAAGGTCCACCCTCTCCCCGAAGAACCGGAGTCGTAGAACGACTGCCGATATTTTGATCCTCAGGCCCGATTTCGCGACTAAGAGGTGTATAGGGCCGTTCTGGAGCGATCGTGAGTGCTTCCTGAAATGGAGAAATCGGTCGAATGTCTTCTTTTGGTGGCGGTTTAGGTCGACACCTATGATCCAAGTATATCGTTTCCTCCGTGTACACTTCCTTTACGCTGGAAGACGTACTGAGAGGCGTGTAAGGTCGATCAGGAGCGGTTGTTAAAGCGCTGACCATTTCGGACTTCCACTCTTTAGGAGTGGCATTTTGGAGCGCAGAATGCGGTATCGGTTTCGGACCTGTGTCAGTTTGTTTCATAAACTGGACACGCTTTTTATTGGTCTCCATGATTTCCTGAGCTGGAGGATACTTGGAACATACGCGTCGATCTTTCGGTGCTTGCTGATCTCGCAAACTTTGATGGACTTGTACCTGTTCCCTTAAACTCTTCTTGCGTTCATCTTCGATGCCTTTTCTTCTAATACGTTCCTGAACCAACACTTCTTCCGTGATTTCTTCGTAAGTTTCTTTGATGAGTTTCTTGCGTCCTGGAGTGTCACTGTCGGCTTCCGTCACCCTTTCCTCGCGAACAATTGTTCTTCCCAGAGGTTTCTCTCGAACTTCTTCCACTTCTTCCTCTTCTTCAAAAGTCACGTGTTTTCTGTTTTCTTCTTCTTCCTCTTGTCTCCTTCGTTCCTCTTCTCGTCTTCTTCTCTGTTCCTCTTCCTCGCGTCTTTTTCTCTCTTCCTCCTCCTGCTTTCGTCTTTCCTCTTCCTCTTCTTCACGCTTTCTCTCTTCCTCTTCCCGTTTCGCCTTCTCCAGCATCTGCTGTACATCCACAGCAGAGGTAACTACTTCGGCAGATTCAACGACCGTCTTTTCCCCGGACTCCTCGACTTCTCTATTGACCTGCGTAGTGGTTTTTCTCGTGTAAGTTTCTTCGGTCTTCTCTACTTCCTCCTCCGATTCTTGCACCGTTTCCTCAATCTCTTCCTGTCTCGATTCCTGTACTAGGGGAGTACTAGGACGTGCCGGGGACGGGATCTTCTCCATAGTTTTCTCGAACGTCATTTTCTTTTTCACGTGCATTCCATCGAGGTCCTCCTCTGATGTTTCCGTTATAAAGTCGTGCTCTCCCTTGATATCCAGATCGTCGGTTCCTTCGTCCGCGATCTCATCCGCTGGTCTCAAGTCTGTCACTTCCTTGTCAATTTCTGTTACCTCTTCCTTCGCTTCCTCTTGCTTCACCACGTGCTGAGTCGGCAATGGTGGCTTCTGGCAGATGGTCTGCTCTCTTCGACAGACTGACGACCGGTACGAACGATGTTCTTCCCGAACAGGCTGATTCCTCTCGCATATCTGCTCTCTTTGGCAGATTTCCTTCTGATGGAACTTCTTGCACACCTTAGTAGGCTCGACTCCCCCGTAGCTCTGCTCATAGAGATTACTGCCCGTCGAAACGGTGGCTGTCCATGGTTTTGGTATGGGTTGAACGATCCTGGTCGGTGTCAAAGATCTTCTGACACTGTCCGTCGAGCTGGGTCTCGAAGTTACTTCGCTTTGCGATTGTACACCGGTGCTTTCCACCAGCTCGACCTTCCTGTAAGCTGGTCCTGGACAACTGACTCGATCCATAGGATCTTCTCCAAAGCGATGGCACTGTCTGGTGACTCTTTCCACCTCGCGATCCGTGCTCTCGCACCTCTTCCTCGTCAGAGCTCTCTCGCAGGCTTCGATGCAGGCTTTCTTCTCTTTCACCGCTTGTCTACTTCTTCGATCGAGGGCAGGGTTCGGATCGATGTATAAAGGACTGGCAGTGGGATAAGTGATATCTTCGATAGGCTTTGGAGGTGGCCAGGTGAGGCTTTTCGATTTAACAGAACTGGGATGGTACTTGGTCTTGGTGTCCTCGACGATCTCGTAATAGTAGGACTTTTCGTGGGTTTCCGTCGAGTTTTCTGGGACCATGGTGTTTCACAGGATCGTTTCGGGGATCGATGGGGTTTTGCCGGGTGCAAGTTGGAAGCGGGTGAACAGAAATCATCGTACAAGGCACACGAAACGTTTAAAACACGCGTTTGATAACACAGGCGGTAGGTTGGAGTGTCAGGGTGTGTTAGAAAGAACGAAAAAAAAACAAAGAAATCAGCTGTGAGTAAGAAGCACATTGACCGATACGTGCCCGTGATCCTTTCGTAATTTAACAAATTCATCATCGAATGTTCAGTAAGATTTAATGGATTGCTGGATCGCGGGCACGTCCAGGACGCAAAATAAAAAGAAACGCAACTTAAGAATGAAAGAAAAAGATAATAAACTATATCCAGCATCGCGAAGATGTAAATTTCCGCGATTAACTGGATACGTTGGAGCGACATAAAGCCAAAGCTCGTGATCAGGGTGATTGATCAACGCGTTAAGTAAGCGTTACGAGTGAGCAGTCGCATTTCTTCAAAACCATTCGGCACTCGAACTCTCTATTATTGAACTACAGGTTCGAATCTACAGATTCGAGGATCGCATCTCTAAACGATCGCAAAAAAATAAAAAAAAAAGAAAAATAAAAGGAAACACGAATTTCGAGCGCTGTGGGTTAGCATCTCGACCTCGAGTGCAACTCGAAAGTGTCGATGCGAAGCTAGGAAACAATTTAGTTAATCAACGATGTTTTGGAGGATCTTGAAGATTTGTGTGCGTTTTTATACGTATATAAATTATATATATATATAAGAAAGGAACAACATGTATCGAGCGAAGAGCTTGCTCGGCTTAACTATTGTTTTATTTCGCAATTGCAATAAGTTCTCAACACTTCACGAGAAAACCATTTGTCGACAATGATACACGATTCGATTCATGATCTTTTTCATCTCGGGAATACTGATTCTGTCGATCGGTAAAATACAATCGGCCGATTAAATATTTAGAATGCTCGAATTTCGATACGAATCACTGCGCCCGAGATAGAAAAGGATCATGTACGTCGAATATAAATAGTTATTGTATAGAATTGGATTGTTCGATTCGGCTGTCAGCACGAAGACGACGACGGTGTAGCTGAGAGCTACCGACTCATGCGAATGTGAGGGAGAAAGGTCTGGGTTTCGGGTTGAAAGATGGACCGGCTGAAAAAAGATAAGAAAAGAAAAAATTACGTCTGGGAAAGAGGATCATGAATGGAGTATGAGTTTTAACCGAAGTAACAATTCGATTCCCGATTCGCAAACCATTCTTTTCACGCGTATGCACATCATGTTCATTGATAATAATAATATCGCGTGTACGAGTCATATGAAACGGAAATAAAAAGCACGTACAAGAGATACCAATGCGAACAACACGTAGACACCTTTGTCAAAGTCTCTTCGCTGTTACGCAAGCTCTTTCTATCGAAACAGACTTGACTCATTTATACGCTATTCAGGTCTCGATTCGATTGTCCCAGTTCCGTTTCGATCAAGCCTGCATCATCGTTGCTCCATAGGTCCACAATCTCGATTAAAGTCCTAATAAATGTGTCACCTTGAGATGACGATCGACGCGATCGTCGCGACCATCAAAATGGAATATCGCAGCTCTCAGAACTTACCGTCGACGCCGTGAAAACGACGAGCGAGTGAAAGCAAAGATTGACAGAGAGCTTGCAAGGAAAACGCCCGAGAATTTCTTTGGGAATCGTTCGATTGATCTATCGATCGTTGTGGACGCAAACGAATGAACGGCGGCGTGAAGAGTGAAAAGAAAAAGGAAAAAAAAAAGAAATGAGAAAAGAAAGGTGCGAGGGACTGAAGCCAAATGGGGCGTATTAGCTAAAGCTAGAAATTCGGTCACATGTTTTGGATCTAATCGTTGTACCTCTGAAGGGCGTATTTTTTGGCTTTGGCAGTGCCGAGAAGAGACCTATTTGCAACAATCGAAGACAAAGTGAGGCCAAGGATAATAGGCGGGCTCACCATTAGGATTACACCGATCGACCAGAGATCGTTCCTCCAGATACCAAACGAGAAAGTCGAGCTTGTCATCGGTAATTTATACGACCGCAATTTCCGCTTTTGTTTCCTGCTAACGTTCCGGGTTGACATGCCTCTGGCGTGCCTGTCGTAATTATCCTTCGAATGCTCGCGTCGCGACGCGGAATTTCATGCACGTAACGACCGAGACGAAAAACAGAGGTACTCTAGAACAGTGCTTCTACGAAGGAGGAATTTAATTTCGAGTATTTTTAACGAATCTTCGTCTATTCTAACGAGGAGCCTTGTTACGCAACGCGATCGTTAATTATGTAATGACAAGCCGCGGATGGAAGAACGATTTCGTGTACACCTGATCATGTAACGTCGATTCCGACGATTCTTGCAGGAAATTCACCTTTTTCCCGCGATTAGCAAATCTTGCCGCGATAAATCATGAAGAAAGGAACTTACCGGTCACAGTCTGACTCTGAGGTCGCGGTAGAGTGCTACTTCCCGAGTTCACTAGCGGAGGTGAGGACAGATTCGATGATAGAGTGCTGGATCCTCCAAAGGGTTTAGGACCAATTAAATTGTTCGACGTTGGAGCCTGTGTGATAGAAAATATTCCGATTATTCGTTGTTCTCGTTCGCCCGAAGCACAGCGATAATACAATGACACGATCGATGATGCTGAATGATTAAACTAACTAATGCACGATGGTGTCTTGCATTCCGACAAATGATAATAAAAATACATATATCGTGTGATTAGCCGTGGGATTAGTGAGGCGTCGTGACAAACATGACAAATGCGATGCGTACTACTACCATCTAACGAACTAGCATTTATGTACGCGATGAATCGATAGTTTTCGATTAATTCATGTCAGAAACGAACGACGAACACTAGCAATGCTATTCGCCGCTGCCTTGACACCACGTTGCATCGACACAAAAATATGCACGATCTTACTCCGGCAATCGCAATGTCGTGATCTTTTTTTTAATTTTCCCATTTGCCAGCGTCTCTCTATCTTTGACACCACGTTGCATCGACACAAAAATATGCACGATCTTACTCCGGCAATCGCAATGTCGTGATTTTTTTTTTAATTTTCCCATTTGCCAGTGTCTCTCTATCTTTCTCTCTCTCTCTCTCTCTCCCTCTCTGAAAGAAACGATAACTTTGAGAGGTACCAGCGAGTCACCGATATTACCCTTTCCACGCACTAGATCACGAACTCAAAGGAAACGTCAATTATTAATTCAAGCACAGCCTCTGTGGTATATTCTCCATGCTCGAAACACACGATAAGGGATGTCGTCGATTTCTTATTCTTTTTTTCTCTTTTCCTTTCGTTAAAACTCGACGTACTTCTCTGGAGAACATATCTGGTATTCAAAGCAGCGGCACCGCGGTCAGCGTGATTTTCATCGGATCGCTAAGGACGTACCTTACCAAGTGTAAGGTTTCGAGTGCGAGACGTTTAAGACGAGCCGCGTTGGGACATTACCTGGACTGATCGGAAACTGGGTGGATCGACGGGCGAAGTGCCAAGGCGGGTGGGCTGTAATACATAAAACGACAGAACGATGTCACGTGGAAGTGGCAATTAAAAAGGGGAGAACTTCGTGGGAGAGTGGAGGCAACACGCACACTCCTAATCGCGCCAAGCTAATTAGTCACAGCTTCGAAATAATCATCGCCGACGCGAACGATCAAGATTGTCGGCTGACAAACCTATTCTTGAGTTTACTATCAGGAAGTTCGCGAACAAGGACGATCAGGTCGAATACCATACCGACGATTATCATCGGGCTTTCGTAATTCGTATCTCTCTCCTCGTCGAACTACGGCTCTGCTTCCTGTCCCTGTCTCTCTCTCGAATTCCATTTTTATTTAGATCCGCGTTCCATTTCGGCTTGATTCAGCGCGTATTTTAACCGTCTGTTTACTTTCAAATATAACTCGTAGTCAGATCTGTTAGACATCCAAAACGTGTTCGTGGTCGACGACGATGAGAGCAATCGACGAAGCTGTTTAACTCGATGATTTGTCACCGTGTAGGAGAATACTTGGGCAAACATCGGGGGGGTTAACGACAGTTTTACAGTCGGATAAAATTCACGGGTATTGCGAACCTCTGTACAACCCGTCTGAATGGTGATCGTGCTCGTAAACGTTTTCATTTCCCACTGGCAGTTGCCGTTGGCGACGCATCCGTTCTTATTCATCGAGGATAGCCGAGAATTCGGGTATCCGTAATCGGGGCTCGTACGATTGCAAGCCTGGAAAAGCGATTAGTGCCGAGCAAAGACCACACGCTTGGTTAGGGCTTAATTATTCTGATTCTAGGCCTCTCGAAACGTTTAATGAGATTCGTTAGGAGCATTACCCATGATATAGGCAAACTCGAAGCGATCGAACGATTAACATGGCGTCACTCGCGAGCACGAAGCAATATGGAGTGCAAAATTTCTCCCAAATTTCTGCCAAATCTTCAAATTACGAGGCAGATGCATGATCGCGTAAAGGATACTTACAGAGAATGGTTGAGGCGATGCCGCGTGGTTGCTCAAGGGTGGAGACAACGGTGCACTCGCGAGTGCAGCGGAAATCGTGCTCGCCGGAGCCTTTCCGCCTCTACGAAATTTAATTAGCGTTTTATTTCAATCCCGAGCATAATTGCTTCATAATTCCGCTTCACGATTCGTTTCCTCGTGAATTAACACTTACGGCGGTATGGTAATTGGAACCATGCCAGAAGGTGCATTTTGCCTGGCGACTAATTTCGCGTGAATGTCGCAATACAGTTTGTTGTTGATATTGTAATATCCGACGTTCTTGAGCGATGTGCCACAGGTGGAGCATTTGAAACACTCTACGTGAAGATTTTTATCCTTGATCCGTACGAATACACCCCTACGGAGAAGAATAATCGATTAAACAACGTTCTCATTTCTTTTCCATTTTTGTCGTTTTAATTAAGTGCAGAGTGCTTTGTTGTCGGATGTGCCACGAGTTTTTGGTCTAAGTATTCAGAGAAAAGGGGAAGAGACTCGATACCTCGACGAGGGAGGCCGAGAACACAGGAGTTGAGAAACTAACGTTTGTTTGCGGCTGTGATGATGTGTTAAGTGAAATGAGACTTAGTTAATCTTCACGGTGCCACATCCTTTCTGATACTTGTTGAAGAATGTAACGGATCATTGACTCGATAAAAACTCGTACAAAGTACCGAAAAATATACGCGAGTCTACACACACTTACGTACGTACGCAAATGAAACGTGGTGAGACGAGAAAGGCCGATTAGTGGTGAAAAATTTGTCGGCGGCGCGTTTGAAAAGTATTTGGTTTCTCAAAAAAGGATATGAAATAGTTCGTACAAAAATATATTCACGAATAAAAATACTGAAAAAACGTACAAAAAACACAACATTGATAAAAAAAAAAGGAAAAAGGAAAACTTTCAAAAACCAAAAAAAAATGAAAAAAAAAGTCACAACATCTAAAGCAAAGTCTATGCCACTCCGGCGATTACGTACCAGAGTAATTCGACAGATAACATAAAGAATGCTAGTGATGCGTTGAAGAGATGCGATGAGGGTCGAAGAATGAACAGACATAGATCTAGCTAATCAATTCCCATGAAAATTAAGCAAGAGAAAGCTCTCACAGTTGCGAATGATATCCACACTTTTTTCCACAGAGCGATGAGAATCGCGAATCGAAAAGGATTCGCATTTATTCCGAAGGAGCGATACCGACGACAGAGGCGACAGAGAAAGAGAGAGAAATTCTGTGCTTCCATTCCATAAAACATAGCGGCAAAACGTGCACGTGTACAAAAAACATCAATATCCCTGATCATCGATGATCGATGAAGGAATGCGAAAAAATGCACCTTCTCGTCGTGTTCAAAAAGCATTTCGAGATGATACCAGCGTACGACAATCGAGCAATACAGGCGGCCACAATTTTGCATATTCTTCAACCGGACAACGGAACGTCACGTTGGGAACGAGGCTCACGATTCCGAATAAGACGTGGAAAAAGGAGAGAGATAGAGAGAGAAAAAGAGAATGAAAGAAAAACGCCACGACACGAAAAATGAACGAGACTGGTGTAGCGCCGCGTAAAAAGTTGCATCGCCTTAAAATCGCGAGCTCGTTCCCGCCCACATACGTGACATTATTTTTCTACGTGTAAGACAATTGATAAGAAGCGACATATCGTCGAGAAGCTAAAATCGTTCGGTCCATATCGACCGTGCAAGGGAAGAGAGAGGATTTCACGTAAATAGTTACACGATCACTCGGTCGCAGTTGTTACAACGGACACCGGATGGCCCCGAGGAGGAAGAAGAGGACTCCTGTCGTTGCACTTGACGTTTCGACGGACTTTCATTTGAATTGAAGGCCGGACCACTACCGTGGAGGGCATGAAAGAGAGGCGTGGGTGATCTCGGCGAAGTGGCCCTTCCGCCAACGGCATGGCTCACCGCCGAGTAAAACTCTGTTCTCGGAGGAACTACGACATGGAAGTAGAGAAACCGTACTTGTGACTCGACCAAATACGAGAGAAATATCTAATAGCGATCTGCTCTCTGTGGCTACTATTCTCTGTCATCTCTTGTCCTCCATTTGTGCACGAATTTCCAAGTCGCATCGAATGCTTCTGACATAGTTCTCCTTGTGTCTAAACTTCTCGCGCGAGACTAAGATCTTCGGTTGGATGGCAATAGTCGGAGAGATTGGAAGTACGTGGCGGAGAATTATGTTCAGAGGATCCGATCCGACGTTAGAAATCGGAACGTAAGCGTGCCGCTCTCTTCTTGGTGGAAAGGAAATCGTTCCGTGGTCGCCGCAACTACGGAATCGTCACGGTCCTATTTTTCCTTTCTCGTTCTCCAATGTCTCCGGTCTGAAAGAAAGAACGTAACGACCGAGAGGACGATGCGCCTCGGCGTGAACTTACACGATGAGCCTCTCGCATTCGGCACAAATGTTCTGTCCAGGTGGAAGACTCGATTGCGGCGTGGACGGTTGCTGCTGCTTGGTTTCCGGTGCCGAGACTGGCCTCAGTCCTGCCAGGGCCGGCGAAGACGGCGTAATCACGCCGCTCTGCGCAGTTGGCTCCGCTATTTCGCAAAGAAGTTATCGTACCGGCATGCACCAGGCTAACTGGAGCCAGCTGATCCAGTCGAAAAATCACTGGAGAGAGGGTCTTTATTGCGCGTTACGCTCTTTTTAAGAAACACTCGTTCCACGTTTTGCGCTCGGCTACCGTTAACTCGGCTAACGACTCTCCAGAGATTTTTCTTAGTTTCGTTTTGCATAAGACGTTGAACTATTAATAACAAGACATAAGTAACTGGAACGTTCTCGATAATTCGGTAAATCTAACAGACGTCGATCTATTTGCCATTACTAAACGCGATTAGTTACTAACCAGGTTCCAGCGTCTTTGGTTCTTTGTCTGCTTCTTGAACCATCTTGAATACCTCGCTGTTCTCGGCATTGTAATTCTTCTCGTTCTTCTTAAAGTTCACTCTGCAAACGTGATCGTGTTTGTTAACGTAATCGAAACTATTTCTGTAATAGCTGCGTATACACCATCGGGGAAGATCTTACCCGAGCACACCACCGGCTAAAACTTCCGCTTGCGCGGAAAGAGTTTCCGCTATTGTTTCCTCGCTGTAGATACCTACTGGGCTGTTGTACTGTTTGTTTACGATAGACTTGATCGAACCGTCTCCTGTTCCGTTAAGCTGCGGCGCGAATAAATACATTCATTAGATCATTCCCGTTGAGCGTTGCATTGTAAAACGCTAAAAGGAGGTCTCGAGATTCCTCGACCCCTTTAACTTTAATTTGACACTAACGAATGGTTTTGGACTAAAGTTGTGACCGCTTCCGATGTGCGATCCATCTTGTTTCTTGGCTGCCAAGGATGTTTTCGTAACTGGAACGATATTGCCGAGCCCTCCGGTGGGAGATGGCGACGTTAGGGTGGAACTTATCGGAGACACGTGTGGTTTCCAGGTACCACCGCCTCTGTGAACGACAGTAACGAGGTAAACTTAACGTGATAATTAATAATTATCTCTGACAAGCAAGTTAAAGTCGCGGCCGTGCCTGTCGCTACCTCTGTACGGTCAGCTCGAAGTTGTTTCCAGCTTTCACGATAACGTCCTGCGCGTCCTTGTGCCTCAGATTGTACACCTCCGTGTTATTGACCCTGATAACTGCATCGCCGGCCTTCAGCCCAGCTGCTTCCGCTGGTGATCCGGTATTAACCTGCAATATGCAACGTTTACTTAGCAATCGCGACGAATATCGTATACGCGCTTCTGTTTCTCTGCTTCATAATCTATGCTCTGCAAAGAGGATAGACCTCGAATTCGTCATCGATATACGCGCAGACGTCTCTCCGCTCGTCGATGGAGAGAGCCGAGAAGTCCAGACTCTCTGCAGCCACTATATTTAAGTGCATGCAGCTCGTTACACCTCGAATGTCGGATACTGTGCGTCCATTCACGCGAGGACGTTCGAAAAAAGAAGGTTTCGCTAAGAACATGAGCAGGGACGTCGAAGAAGAACCAGAGGAAGCCTTATTGAAGTCTAAGAATACGTTTTTTACCCGCTCTAAAACCCCCCTGCTGTTTATTTCTTGCGATTCATTAATCGTACACGAAGCTTAAATGGTTGATTATCGTCCTTTCGCGCACGCGGATCTGTTTATACGCGGATCCCGAAGAAATCGCCAAGTACACTCTTCGCGCAGAGTTCTTTCTAGAGGTTCGAACAGTCCAATCGCGACACTGCCAATCGTCGTTATTTATGCATTTCGCCGCTTTATCTTTCTTCGCCTTATTCAAGTTCAACAGACGCTCGGCAATTAAGGAAATGAATTACCTCGCGTGATCAATGAGTCGCTTTAAATCATCATAATTTATCGCGTTACACTTCACACTCTTATAACCGTGATTTTGCTCCAAGTTAATTACGCTATTAATATATTTGGTAACCAGTACGCAGAAGATGCATGCTCCATTTTGTCTCGTCGCTTTTGCCCATTGAACGGGACGCTTGATCCCTTTTCTTCGCCAGCGATCAAGAGTAATCGATACTTTCAAGAAGAAGAAAACGAAAGGAAAGCTCATTAAGGGAGCCTCCTACAGCTAAAGAGTCTGCTCTTGCCCTCCTCGTTCCTCCGACGCATCGTTCCGGCGGAATCGGGAATAATTAATAGACGTACCGATCGATCCAGGCCCGGTTCTTTCTATAAATACGGTCGGTGGGTTCGGTGATTTATTATCGTTATTTTTATTAAGAGATCCCCTATGTCGGGAGATACGATAGCTTGCCTACGCGTTCCGTTCCCTATTCAGCCCGCTAAACGAACCTCGAGCAATTTTTCCAGAGATTGACGAGAATACGGGTCGATCCTCGGAAACTCGTAGTCTCGCGAGCAACGCGCGTCTTTTCAACGATCCACCACGGGTGTGGGTTGCTTTCCTGGACTCGAGTCCACGTCACGAAGACGAAATCAGGGCAGAGGGTGAGTTGTTCGATTCGCACGTCTGCCTCCAGAAATAGGAACACGAAGTTGCGTCATCGTTGTTGCCGTAAGAGTTGGATACGTTTTGCGTGCACGTTATTATCAACAGCGTGGCCATTCGAGCGGGAAGGCGAGTCAGAGTTTCGCGTTCCGCCAACATCGGCAAAAAGGTTCCTGGAGAAGAAACGATGCCGATCCGCGGACGCGAGTGCGCGCGAATTCGAGCCTAATGGTCAAGGAACCTCTGGCGTTCTGTTCTGCTGTCCCTAGGTCCACGAAAACGTAGAACGTGGACGTAAGTCAGGGTTAAGCTTGGTGGGCACTGTGAAAGCCTGGCTCTAAAAATAGTCCCGGACCGGTTTAAAAATAGGCCCCGAACACATACGACGTTTATTCGTACGTACACTCGGCCAAGCCAAACCGAGTGTTAGAATGCACCAAGGTGCAGCATAGTCTTATACGTATGACATATCGGACCCCGGCCCGCGTATTCATTCTACGAACGCTCCTGCCATCGCGTGAACCGCGATGAATGAACGAGTACGCGCGGACATACGTGTTCCGAGCGTACACCAAGTTGAGCTGAAGCGCATGCTTTGGGTAATAATAGCGTCTGACAATTTTGGATAAAGTATACCTCGCCTCGGGCCAACCTGCATCGTAATGGAGTATACTAATTTCGTAATTAACTCGCCGCCAGGCGTGTGTTCGACCGAAAGTGACGCGAGCTTCGTTCTACACCGTGTTCGCGCATATTTCCATACAGATAGAACTGAACGTAGGTAGGTTTATTTTTCTCCGAATAGAAAGTGGAACTTACCGAACTGCTGACTCGCGTCGCATTATGCTTCTTGGATGAACGCGTGTTTATCGTATCGGGTACTGGATACGTAATTCGTGAGAATATCCGTGACTTTAGCGACCACGGGCTTTGGACGGGATTATTAATAACGACGTTTCTAAAAATACAGCCGAAATATGTGTGACGGTACGAGTAGATGCACTTGAATGCAGTCGAACCGAGGGGGAGAATACGCCAAGGTGTACGAGGTACGCATTCCAATGGGCGGGTTATCAGAGACGGATCCATCCCACCTTCCATGCTGGAATGCATTTCTGTTCTTTTTTCTTTCTCTCACTTTGAGGACTTAAGGCTCGTTCATACGTGCAATACTCTCGAAAAACGTGGACAGGGAACGGGCCTCGGTCAGTGACACCGGTTTTAATCGGACCAAATGAAAGGGAACGCGCTCGATGGAAATAAGTCACCGATACTTTCGCGTCTTCGTCTCGTTCCTGTTTCGCTCTTAACATCCGTGCCGTTATGAATTTCGTTGCGATCGAATAACAGTACTAATCGTTCAGCTAATGGAGCAATATGCAAAGATACGACGAGAAAGAAGGGGACGAAATACTCGGATAGAATTACTCCGTTCGGTTACTCGATCGAGTAGGATCGGCGATATGGAACGCGAATGTGGAATTTTCAAGAAATTCTTTGTACTCGAGAATCTCTGGATGGGAATTGCGAAAACCAAGCAGCCATCGCGTTTATCGAACGTCTTCGATTATCTATCCCGCTTTTCGACACTATTTCTGCACGGCGATGACGCGTATGTCGATAAACTTATCTGTCACGTTCGCCAGCACTCGAGTCGTTCTAATTGCGCGTACATATACTCATATTCCTGCTCGTAAGTCCGAATGATTCGCCGTCGCGAAATCATCGGAGGGTACCGGTTGTCCTGAGGTGTATAGCAGAAGGAATAGACAGTGACGTCAGGACGAAATTATTGGACTACGTTCGACCTGGCCTTATCTTTTCAAACAAACTGCACCATGTTGCTCGCGCGCGAGATGTAACAATATACATATACAAGCAAGCCAGTCTAGACGCGTATCGTTCGCGTGTAGCCGAGTCGTAAACCTCCTTCTACGGAAGGCTGAATATCGATGACGTCCATGGCTCTAGAGTCCGAGGTTCCACGATTTTTCGCAATGCAAAACGATCGACTGTGTCGAAACACGTTGATACATTCTTATCTACCAGACCAGTCGATACTCGCTTTTCGTAAACCCTTCTCTCCCTTCCTCGTAATTACGTGGCGTTGGTCATGGTAAAAAGTCACAACGAAGCTACGACAAAGGAGACAGAACGTGGACTTCTAGGAACAACGAGTATGTATGTACGTGACCAGGCGTTTCGACATGAGAAACCAGGAAACCAGGCGATGAACGAATGCGTGAAAGTTAGAGCGTGGACGCGAGCAACAAAGAGTCCTTGTCGGACGCTGTTGAAGAGAATCGTCAGCACAGAGCCCGGTGACTGAAGAATCGAACACAAGACGCGCCAGTCACTCTCGTCGATGACGCGGAGCAAGCGTTCAGAATGAGCTCACCTCGCTTCTTCGTCAGCTGATAAAGAAAGCGATGGAGGAGCGAGGGCATAGCGTCGCCGATTAGAGTTATCGCGGCACCGTCTACGTTCCTCGCGCGACGTTCGCCTTTAGCGGAACTGCAATGACATATATCGTTGTGGCAGACTATTTTCAAACCAAGAAATAAACGCTCGCGATATGCCTTTCGATCGAGTAAACGTTCTTCTCGAGGAACTTGCAGTTTTACAGCCGTAAACCACCCACGAACTTTAAGTTCGATAATGTCGTAATCGTGATGCGATCACGATGACGGGGGTGTCGTATTACCCACGAATTCACGAGGTGCTACTCTAGCAGAGGCAAACATACGGGAGAAGACTGATTTCTGCTCTGACTTTTGGCAAATTTCCCACAACTGCCTCCCACTGTGTCTCTTCATTCCCGAAATCGAATCGGCATTTACGATGGCGCTCCTAAATCTTCGACTTCGTCATCGAGATACAATTTCACTCTGCCTTGTCTGGCTTTTCTCGTACTGCCTCGCTGACAACGCGAAAAAAATCCTCTACAACGATGTCCGGAGAATTCTCGTTTTTCTCGCGCGTCGTTTAAAAAAGAAGAAAAAAAAGAAAAATAAAATAAAATAAATGGAAGACCCCGACGATAGTTTTAAGAGATAGGTACTCCTACCGCGCGTACGTGCCGTCTACATCCAGAACTGCAACTAATTAACGGTCGTACAGCCTAACGTATAATGATAGTCCCATAGATGCGTGGAACCACGGATAATTTCTCGAGTACAGGAAGCGTGAAAAGAAACGCGCGAGTGAAAACGATGGAATTCAGGGGAAAAAGATGGTGGCGAGACGGCGCGATGGCGCGATGGCGCGCGCGACTCGTGCAGGCAATAATCGTATAAAATAAAAGAGTAATGTAACGTAGGGAAAACGGTAAAAAAGTCGTGGAGTTGGGAGGGCGCAGTAAGAAATAAAAGCGATATTTTTATATCCACGGGTGTAAGCTCGTCGGTGGCGTCCGCCACCGGGCCTCGGCCTCTATTAATATCCACGGGCCGGGCTTCCTTTCGGCCTCCGCAGCAATTCTCTTTGCACCGGCGGACCAACGATCGACCACCGGAAAGAGAAGCTCCGATTGGAAAAAAATTTCGTGTCGCTCCTTCGGGCTTCCGCGAACGCTCCTCCATTACGTGACTCGTCGACCAACGAGATTCCGGTCCCAACCATCGTTCTACGGCCTGACGTACGAGTCTTTTCATCATCGTGGTCTCCGGGGAACCTTTGGCGAAAAGAAAGGGGAACGTTTTCGAGTTGCTCGAAGAATCGCGGATGAGCAGTTTCGAGCATTTTTATCGCAGACTTAACGATTGCGCGTCCGCGTCCTTGGTTGCATTTGCATATACGCGTAAACGATGTAACGTGTCGTGGGTCTCGTTGCTTCGCGAGTGGGTAGACCGACGATTAAAAGAATGCATGCACTTGGCGTGCAAAGATACGAATTTGTTGGAATTCGTTCGAGGATGTTCAAAGATGTCCACCTCGATGGATAGGGAGCAACGCGGAGTCGCGACTAGCGAAAATATGTCACCGATTGTCATATCGACAACCTCGTCGTCGTTACCCGTCCATGGGCCAAATGTATTTTCGTACCGTGTGCAACACGGCGCTCTACATCTCGGAAAATCTGTATCTCCAGAAAATCCGGGCCAAAACTCCCACAAACTCACACCGACTTCCCTTCTCGACGGTAATACTATCTCAACGAATTTCGATATCCTCGCATACCTATATAGAGCAGTTAAAGTTTGGTAATTCTTCGATCAATGTGCGTACTATTTAAGACGCCAGATATATTATCTGCAAGTTCTTGACATCTCACCAGGAACACGACCCCTGTATCATTCCTGCAATTGTGCCAAGTTTAAAGCAATTTATTGCCCGGCGATAATTCTATCCTTTTTTTTCTCTTCCTTCTTTTCACGCGCTCGTAAAAGTGAGCACTTTGGTCAACGTGTTTCACGAATTACGTAATGACACCGATAGTGCGGACAGATCGAATGTCCGATAAGTAGCCAGGAACAAAGATAATCGAACGTTTTATTTGGTCTGATAACGAGCAGGTCAGTAAACAGTGTTGGGTGCAACTCTTGCCAGGTAGTTGGCGATTGCCAAGCCTCGGAAGGAGCTGCACGGTGCCAGCATTCCTCGGTGCCCACCCTCCGTCATTGAAACGCTGCTCGTGGATGTTGATTTATCGACTAAATATCATTTTCGAACTCATTTGCGCTATGGGAGCCATTAAATTATTCTATCGCGATGCTAATGCTTACAAACATAAATACGAGTTGATATTTGAGATAATAGAGAGATCTGTTTAATATATGAACCACTTGGTCTGCAGTTGCACGCACCATAGAATATTCCAAAGTAAACGATCTCGGTATCGCCAGCTTGAATCTCTCTTTCCC
>NW_016908489.1:341298-380699 GCF_001483705.2 Eufriesea mexicana | reverse complement strand
CCCCCCCTCACTCTCTCTCTCTCTCTCTCTCTCTCTCTCGTTCTCTCTACGCATGGGAGATCGTAGAGCGATCTATTTTCTCGAGTTTGATCTCAGTTTCGAGGAACAAATCCCGTCAAATGCGGGCTTCGCGGAAAGCTGGAAACTCATGGCGGTCTTTTTCTATCGTTCATCGAAATTACGAGGTTGCAGCCGGTGCAAGGCAGTCGGCGACATCCTGCGCCAGCTTCGAATTCGCGGTTTGCACCCTATTGCCTCTGCCATCGCTCGTAAACAAGTCGGCCGTGCAACTCTTGCTCTGGAACGATTACGTTTCCTCTGCCGTATGCAACGGAGTCGAAGCGCGGGATCCAGCCACGTAGACATAAACAGAATTCGCGAACGGTGACTCGTCGCGACGGCTTATTTTCGATAATGACGAAAATATCACCGTTCTCGATACCACGCGTGTTCGCCTTTCCCTCTTTTTTCCTTCTCTCTCTCTCTCTCTCTCTCTCTCTCCCTCTCTCTCTCTTTCTCTCTTCTCCCATATTTTCGTCTCTTTTCTTGCTCTTTTCTTCCTCCGATAAATATCGCGAAAGCACCGGGATCCTTGACAGACGACGCTCCTTTTAATAGAGATCATCCTCGAGGCCATTCTTGCCAAATATATTTACAAAAATTCACTTCTATGTTTAGTCGGTGCGATGCATAATTTGCTTCGTATTCATTTCACGCGCCACGGTACTCCATTTTTCAGCGGTGATTCCATAAATTGCTTTCTTCCCACGCGGCTGGCAAAATCCCAGCTATTGCCACATTCGTGTGTTAACCTTTATCGGAAGGAAGTCGCTCTCTCGGATATGCGAGATATTTTTATGCGTGTCTAGGCTACCTGTTATCGCCAATCGTTGCGCAATGTTATCGTTATATCCTCCGGATCGATATAGAAAATTTTAGAGAGCGACCTTTCCGCGAAAATAATTCGCCACAATCGCACCTTTAATGAACATTATTAAGCCACCATGCGCGCAGAGCCTTGAGAAATTATCGCGGAGCCGTTTCTTCAAGGAAACACACAATTATCTTCGCCGATGAGACATTTTCAGCTCGTTAAAATTTCTAAACTTCCTTTATCGAAGCGGCAGTGCGGCCCGACTTCCGGTTGCCAATGATTCGAGATTGCAACGAATCTAATCTAAATAGACGGGATCTCGCGGCTATGATGACGCGATTCTCAAAACGAAGGAGAGGAAATGGTCGTAACTATCCTCTAAATCATGCTTGTTCGTCCTTGATGCTCGTTACACCGATTCGCAATTAGACAGGGCGATTGTTATTCTCACGCGGCAAGGAGGGAATACTAATAACGAAAACGCGTTATCGACGTGACGTCGTAATCGGCTAACGACACGCGAAATTTATGTCGAGTCCTTTCTCGGCACGATAATGCAACTCGCATGCATCGGTCGCCAACGAAATATCGCATAACAACGCGCCCACGTTGCACCGACTGCATCGTCGCGGATTCATGGAGACCCAGCGCATAGATACACGCAGCTGTTTGTTTCAGATTACGAGAACCAAGTCTCTGTAATGTACTCGTCTGCCCAAGAATCGTGCCAAATTTCCCTTGTTATTTAACCGAAATGCACGAAATTGTTTTTTGTATCCCAGGCTGCCAAAGCTTGCCCGAAAGCTCGAGTCGGGGAGTGCGGCCATTATTCGCGAGAGTGAAAGAACATCGCGAACACGCGGCGTGGCGTTTCGAATTTCACGTTAGTCGTGGATTGTCGATAAGAGTCTGTGTCCCGCGCGAATCGTGCACAACTTTGCCGCTGTCGTCTGATCTTGCTTTTTCTTTTCGAACCAACAAGAGACGCACGTGGTGCGTGGACGATCGGTATTTTTATCGATCGACACAAGATCGCTGCCTCCGTCGAAAAATTTATTTTCGCGGTGACCAACGCGGTCCAGGAAGCCCGATGCCGTCGACGACATCGTCGTCGTCGCTGCCTTCGTCTTCGTCGTTGTCTTCGCGAGCGGGGCTCGACCCGGCTTGCGCGTTTCGCAAAGGCACCTTCTAGAAATAGAACGCCCAAATAATTTGCCTCGGATTACCAGCGACGCGTCGCTGCTTCTCTCTCTCGCTCTCTCTCCTTTTCTCTCCTCTTTTTCTCTCTTTTCAGAAGCCTTCGATGCATCGATTCTTTAAAATTTTGCGCGAATATTCCGTCCCGCCCCGCTCCGTTTCTCCGTTATTCCAGAGTGCGTGTGAAAATATTTTGCTCGGCCGATTCTTTAAACGTTTGTACGCGAAAAAAGATCCCGGTATGCAAAACATCGCCAGAAGCCTACGAATATGTTTACTCGACGAACTCAGGTAGTAACCTTTAAATATAGATCAGTGCGTTAAGTGACCAGCAAGATCGGTAAATACTGGCAATTGCCGATGTCGCAAAACGCCGAGCGAGTCATACATCTTAAAATTTACGATGTCGAGGAACAGAGCAGACGTCGCGGGCTTTTTCGTGCCGATTAACGCGAGCAGTATCTATAAACCGCGCGAACGGTTGCCGCGATGAAATGGCAAACTTCGTTAAAGGAATTACTCGCGATTAATTTGTAATTCTGTCGGGTGGGAGCGTTTGACACCGGTAGACTCATATTTCTCTCCTTTCCGAGAAACTCGAGGGCGGCCGGACGTCGTATTTGCGGTCTCATAAAATAAACGGAGCACGTGCTGCTAAGAAGGCCAAGTTCGAAATGTCGATTGCAAGATAAAGGTGTCGAACATTGGAACAGGATTCGCTCGCGTTCCTCGTCGTTTCGCCAGTCGCGTCCTCGAGTCTTAACGTCGCTTCTTCGTTGACAGGTCGGTGATTGAAATATTTCCCGATTAAGATGCTCCGCTGACCTATCGCGAGAGTTATAGCCGGTTTCTGAAATACTTTGCACGGGCAATTCCGATCCTCTTGCTCCACGATGATGGATACGACAGTGAAAACGCACACGCTGTCCGAGATTCCAGGATTCACAGCGGGATTCGACCTAACGTCCCGGCTGATATCTCGATAATTAAATCGAATGTACGAAGAGGAAAGCGTCGTTCCGGATATACGAAGAAAGTAGAAAATTCGCTGGAAAGTCACCGCGATAGTAGCCAAAAGCTTCTCGTGTTACAGCACGTCTCGTCGCCAAAACACGACGACGGCGACGATCCGCGCGTTTCGCACGTAGTTGGCAGCGATTTCTACCGATGCGCGTGAAATAATTTGGCGTTTGCTGGTCTATTACGTAACCGCGCTTTACAGTCCATTATGGCAAAAAAAGACGCTCCTGTAATGGCTGAATACGATAAACGAATTAAATAATCCTCGACTTTGCTAGCGAAGTTTCGCGATGCTTGCTATAAACGTCACGATGATCGGCCTGTGCAAACGGGCTATTTAATTGAATTCCGTCGTTCGTACGAATATTTTTATGAAAATCGATGATCGTGGCGGGAATTATCGTAACGTATTTCTAGTTCGTTTGCGGAAATCCAAGAAAAATGGACGATACGCGTTGATATTGACAAGTCGTCAACAAAATAAACTTTGGATTTTTTCGATCACTTTATCGGAGCAGTTCCGTAATCGCGATATCAATCATAGCCAATTTTTTGCAAGGAAATCGATCGTGCAATCATGTACGTAATTCGACGAAAGTTACATTTGGCGGTTCGAATCTACAAAGTCATTAAAAATTCATTTCTATTGCACCTGCCACGTGTTCCGCGTGACCCTGAGGAACCCCTCCACGAAACCTTGGAATTTCCGTTGAAGAACGTCGAAAGATCGAGCAAGGAACGACGACAAGAACGCGTACGAGGGGAAAAAATATCGATTATGGGAAAAAGCTCACCTTTTGCACGACGAGCGGAGTGCCGAAATCCTTTCCTCCCTGGAGACGAAAGCCCCAGGGGGATCCGTCGAATCTGGAGAGCTTGACGTTGATCAACTGAGCCATATCACTGATATCTTTTTGCGTAGCCGGTAAAAACTAAATTCTCGTTGGTGGACGAACTGGTGCAGAAGGTAAGGAACAAGACAGCTGGATCGTCGATTAGTCGATCTTGCTTCGGCTGGCCGATCTTCTACCAGTTACCAGTGAATTCGAAACTACAGACAGAATATGCACGTTGCACCGGTCACGGTTGACGTCTGCCTTTGCGAGGCGGAATCACGCGGTTGGGAGAACGGCACGTACGTTCCTGAAGAACGCGCAGACCGGAGTAAAGGTACAACAGACGTCGAGGACGGTCAGTCGGGCAGCGGGGCCTGCCTGGCTGCCTTCCTTCCATCCGATTCGGCTCTGCCGCGGCTCTGGCCAGGGGCGGGGATAGGGATAGAGACCCAACACGAGGGTAGGAACGAGACCGCGATCCAGAATTATCCGAGGAGGGGGTGAATGGAAGGTGCGACGAAGAGGAAGCCACGTTTCCACGCGAAAAGGAAGGAAACCAACAGCGAGATTTATCTGTTTCCACTGTGTATCGCTGCCATTAGAAACAAGAGGCATTGATGATGCGGCAGAAGGCCACGGGAATCGATGATTTTTAATCGAACAGGAAACGTTTAAAGAGTTACTTCGAGTATCGATGGAATAATATGGCTATCTCGCTCGATCGAGCGGATGGATTCGGTCGGGATGAAGAGTGATAAGAACGGAAACCACGGTCAGCAGAACCGGAAACAGCGATTAATGGGGAAATCGGTCAAGTGGTAGGAGCTACGAAAATAATTTCTTTCGCGAACGGAATGGAAGTATCGCGAAGAAAGAGAATGGAGATAACGATACTGCGAAGAGAAGAGAAGATAAGGATAATAGAATGAATGAGATAGAATCGAACAGTCGAAGAAGTATCAAAAGAGAGGGGAACTGGAGAAGGAAGTAAGGGGGAAGCAACGAGAAATAGAGAAGGACGAAGAAGGATACATGGTGGTGGTATCAGGATGGCATTCCCAGCGTTTCATTTCTTCTTTTTTCCTCCGTTGAACCTTTCTTTCTCCAACAGTGCCGATTCCTACCGCTCTACCTTCTGTCATTGCTCCCGGTGCTTCGACCATGAAGAGAAGCACCTTGCTCGCTACACTGTCCGCCCATGTACTCCTCCCCGCGATAATTTATTCGCGATTGTACTTGGAACAACGATCGATCGATTAGCCGGCACTGCGATCACACATTTCTCTCCTGTACGATATCACTAAGTTGCGTGCTTTCCAATGAAGCTTCTGTCATTATAGATTTATAATTTGTAACTCCAAGATTGCCACACAGTGACTTCCGAGATGCAACAAGATCCTGAATTGAAACGTCGAATATCGATACCGATCCATCCGATGCTTTACCTTCTTCGTATTTCTACTTCAAATTGAGACGTAACTTCTTGTTAAATTGCAACTGGTATTTCGCGTCTTTATCTTTTCAAGCTTCGTCGCCTAGCCTTACTGATTCTTATAATTAATTGATTAATTAATTATTCAGAAATAGCGGCCATTTTGCGAAGCAAAGCTACGGAGCACCTGTACCAGGTTTAACATCACTCGTTGGAGTTCATGGAGAGATGGACATTATTCGTTAATTAATTTCTTTGTCTAGCATCCTCGATGCTGCGCTAGACTACCAATTACATTCGTCTTGAAGATGTACGCACGGTGAACAATGTCTTGCTTAATAGCCAAGTCAGTCATTAGCGGTCACTTTGTTGGAATCCACCTAGTCCATGAATAGAGCTCGTCTATAAACAATAGTGGCAAGCGATAATTCTATCGTAGACGAAGAAATTCCAACGTCGGACTAATCCTCGAGAAAGAAAGAAACCTCTCGAGACAAAGATGAATATCAAGAGCGGTAAGAAGAACTCGCGTCGATGAAAGCAAGACAACTGGCGACGAGGACCGAAAATTTCCCGAAACCAAACGAAAGCTTCAAGTTTCCAAGATAACCCAGGATTCTAACGAGTGTCCGTGAGAGACCCGAGAGTGGCTGGAAGCGGAGTCGGATTAAAGCCTGTCGATATGAAAATGCGACAGAGGATGTACGCGAACTATGCACGACTGATAACGTACGACAGGGTGACCATGTTTGTTCAGCTGAGGAACGTTATCATAATCGTGGCCAGAAGTCATAGTACGAGGCAGAATGTGAAATGCATTCAGCTGAGCGGCCGGATGAGCCTAGATTTTCGTGCTGTTGAGAGTGGCTGCATTTTCTGCGCCGGTGGCGGTCACGAGGGCGCGAACTAGTTCGTGAATCATGCCTAGAATGCTTTACATAAATTGCTCGGGACCGACGTCACGTTCTCGGACCCTAAGTATGAGACGACCACCGAGTAGGATAGAGAAAGAGGGAGGAGAAAGAACGTTCGTTGGCCACGGCAGAAGTGACTCAGCCTCCCGTACGCATGCGGGACACGGTTCAGAACAGAGTCGGAAACTCCAGAAAGGTGAAAGTATGCGCGACTCATCCGCGAGCTGGCCGGACTCGTCCTCGGATATCCCATTGCGCGAAAGGATCTTGCGTAAAGCGTGCCTGTCATTCGGATCATTACGTCGGAATTGAACAATCGAATCGTCTCACTGACGCGACACTGCTTTGCCTCCAGTTACACGATTTCTCCTACGATCATCTGCAACATTATCTCTCGTGACGGGCCTGATCTTCGCGATCCACCAGTTACTACTCTACGAGACAGAGAGCAGCGATTCGAGGAAGAAAAAGGATAATAGAACCGTTTGTTCGTGTATTTTGATCTGCATCGTTCGATATGAATCGCTAGACGATAGGACGGTGTGTCGTTGAAATGACGTTTTACGAAAAAGAATCAATCCTTTTATTAACGCTTAATCTGTATAACGTTTTTGACAATACTTGTACTCGGAGACATGTATATACGACACGCACACGTACTTGGTAGTTAGCTTCTTACGTTTTATATTTAACACTCTCGATCGCGGCACACGTATTCATATCATTTTTTAATTTTTTTTTCGTCTTAAGTATCCCTCGGTTTTACATCGACGAGTCAGGTCTGATTGATCTTTACTCGGTATCTTCTCGCGCAAGGAAGAACATTCTTTTCTCTCCTTGTCAATGTCTCACGGGTTCAGTGACTGACGCTTCGAGTGCTCCTGTCATCCGCGATACTCAATGCCGGAGATTTCTGGAACGAGAGAAAGCAGCAGTGTTTCGTACTTTTCCAGGATTTGGAAAATTAGATCCTATCGATCTGATACTTACAACCCTCTCGATTATGTCCTCTGCAGCGTTCACTTTGGCAGGCCTTGCTGGAATTCCCCGCTTCGGCTCTCGGTCCATCTTATGAATCATCTTATAGACGCTCGAGTTCATTAAGTGATCGTAGTTTGGTAGATTCGTCTTCTCGTACTTCTTAAAGTTTACTCTGCGTTCATAAATCACAAGGATTACTAATAGTTCGTCTCACATAATTAATCACGTAACCTGCATCGCCGTTCTTCTCGCTGTTATTCCCGATGAAAAGAAACCACGCTCGGGTATACGCGTATAAATGCACGAAGCAGTCGGGTTGCGTTATTAAATCATTGTTGTAGGAATGCATATTCATCGAATGGAGAAAAAATGAAACTCACCCTAGGGCTCTGCCTCGGATTACTTCCGCCTGGGAAGATAATACCTCGGCAATCATTTCGTCATTGAAGAAATCATTCGGACACCTCCATCTGCGGCCAAGCGTAAGTTCGACCTGCTTAGCCTGGGGCCAAAGATCTTGCGAACGTTTCCTCCCTCGCTGCTTTACTCTCTGCTGCAAAAGTATAGAAAACATAATTGCACGCTCCGCTACCACTCGATTTAATGCTTCTTCGCGATTCAGGAATGCTTTTGACACGAGGTTACGGAGGAATCCGCGTGCTTTCTTGCTCAGACATTTAGGGAATGTGCGTGACACGGATAACTGTATCTTCACGAAGTTACGGGACATAGGACAACAAACTGATGTTTCTAAAGTGCACGTCACTAAATTTTTGACTCGCAGATTTCGAGAACATTCGAGACAGGGAAATACGTTCTTTGGATGCATGGAGAACGATCAAACTCTCCGAACAAGAATCGATGTAATTGCAAAGTATAGATTCCAATATGCTGGGTGACACAGTACGGGGAAACAAGAGTTACTGCACATTCAATTTACATTCCATATATTCTCTGGAATACCTGCAACTCCTGAATAACTTGATCTTTTGCCGATAGATTTGGATCTGGTTCGAAACTGCCTATAATACATATCGCTTCGTTTCCGTTATCTTTCTTTAACGTTATCGCTTTTTAAAGATCGGTGTAGCAAAACGCGATTAAAGAATACGGAAGATATTTACCGTGAGAAGGAGCAGGACTTGGCGATTTTAAAACTTTCGTCTCGTACGAGACCACGAATTTCTTCACTCTGCTTCCCTCCTCGCTCTTCACCGACAGCGTTCCTTCCAGTTCCTGTGTCTCCGTATCTTCCTCTTCCTCTGCCTCGCTATGAGTCTGAATTACTCGCGTTTGCTCGTCCATATATGCCGAATACGAAATATCTTCCGTATATTCCGTCACATCTTGTTCCTCCGTGTGCTCCAACTCTTCGTGTTCTTCACGTTCCTCTTCCGACCCTTTCACCTCTTCGTTAGCCTCGTCCGCCCCTGAAAAATCAACTCGTCAATCGTTATATCAGTCTTCATGCGTCACGCGTACGGTTTTAAACTGATTTCGACGCTGATGGAATTTCGAACGACCCGAAAGAGACGCATAAGAGACGCGACCGATTAGTGGATTGAATCGAAGGTAGCCTTGCTGGTTTCGCAACGAAACGACGGCTCGGCCGGACGTAGCTGACGTTTGGCAGCGCTTCAAAAGACCCGAATGCGTGAAATTTGAAAATATGCGTGTGCGTAGGCTGACGCGAGATACCGATCGAGGCTTATTCGCTCGAAAATGTAATCTTAGCGAGCGAGCCTACCTCGCCGTCCCTCGTCGTTGGCAGTGGCGCCGTTTTGGACGCCGCTCAGCTCCATGATTTTCTGCAGTTGCTCCGACACGATTCTCAGGTGACTCTCGATCTCGCTCGGCAGCTGCTTCAACGCCAATAACTGTCGTTGAACATTCTCCAGTTGCTTCTCCAGGTTAATCTCAGTGGTGACCAGCTCCTTGATCTTCTCTTTGTCAACCTTCGCGGCCACGTTCGCCATCTCTTTCTCGATCTCGCTCAAAATGCTCTCCCGTGACGGCTGCTCCTGACACGTCTCCTCCTCGCGAACACTCTCGATCTCGGTCTTCTCCTCGATGCACGTTATCGTTTCTTCCTGTTGCTGCTCGGTCTCACTTTCCTCCGGTTTCGATTCAGCCTTTGATTCCGGACGCGACTCGGACTCGCGTTCCTGATCCGACTTATAGCCGGGCTCTGGAGTCGCCGATGGTGTCGCCGATGGTGTCGCCGATGGTGTCGCCTGAATTCAGACAAGAAGCTACAGAGTATGGGGCCGGGGGAAGGTGAACGGTGAATCATGGTTTGTCTGGTCTGTCGTGCAACGAAATGGGATTGAAGTGCATACGGAAATTCGGATGATTTCTTTCCATGCGTCGCGTCGGTACTTTGATCTATTTCCACTTTGTCCATCGACACGTGCTGTTTTTCTCGTTATTCTATCACTCGATCTCCGATTGCGCATGCACTTCCAATCGTACGTTACCGTTACGAGTACCTTGCACACGTAACGATGAATTAGTGCCGGTTCCGTTTCCGGAAAACAGACAGGATTTTGGGAGAATCATCATCCCGATGACGAAACGCAGCGTCCTGATTGCTCCGTTCGATATTAAGGGTTATCGAGAATTTTAGCACTGGGTGCATCCAGATATATGCATTTTATTTCGAATGTACTTTTCTCTCGACAATCCATCGTGAGTACATTGACAATGAGGTAATTATATGTAGATATTACATGCATCGATCTGCGCGTGCATGATAACGCGAGATCTCAGAAGTTTCGTTTTATACTCTACACTCGTTAAACTAGATAGATACCAATGAATCGACGTGCGAGTACGATCATTCTGAATATTATTTTCTGCTTTTTTTTCTTGCTTTTTTTAATTTATGTACTATGTTAAATGCACTTGCAGGGCCGTGCATCATTGCCGTTAGCTTAGACATACGCTTCGAGAGACAAATCGTTACTTTTGTCATAAAAGATACATCGCGATTTGTTAGCGATTAATTTAGTTAATGGATGAATCTCTACGCTTTCTGGCTGCACGGCCCTAAGAACAAGTACAATTGCTACCTCTAGTCACGAGAAACGGGTTACGGTTACATTGGACAGAAGATACAACACACACTTTACGAACGACGAACACTTTTTCATTTTTTTTTCTTTTTTTTATACGGTTACAGATGGCCCATGATGATTTAGCGTCTGTTAGGATGTCCTAGAACAAGTGATGTCGTTCTAAATCTAAACATAATCGTAATCATTAATAGTACCGTCTGGGGTGAACTTATTTAGATAGACGTCTGCTGGACTGATCATCGATCGGAGAATTTACTTGTACATGTACAGTAGAATGATCGAGGTACAAGGTACAAACGCATATGCTACCAATTTCGTGAAATCGACGTCTATACGATTCGTTAGTCCCTCGTACAGAATGGTTGGCACGAAAGACAGCCTACGACCGTCGCGATCGTTTTCCTCGATAATCTTTTTATCGCTAATCTCTCGATTCATCGATACTCCGGAGAATTTTATAGGAAGCCAATTGAAGAGACAACTGGCCAAGGTATTCGAGAAATACGTGGAGCCGGTGGAAATGCTACCTCTGGACGATCTTGAGAGTCGTCTACTTCCACGATGGAAAACCTCGGTCGAGATAAAATCTTTAGAAGAACGAATCAAATTGGAGAGGATATCGCCTTCTTTCATGGTCGAAACAGACGCGTCGCTTTGGCGCGAGTTCAAGGATGAACAGCCTGGAATAACGACGGAATAATCGGAAATACCTTGGAGAACCTGGCAGCGAATATAGTTTATGATTAAGCCGAGAGACTCGAAGTGCTTTTTAAGGATACGCTCAACGTAACGAGTTCGGGCAAAATATTTTTTCCTTGACGAGACTACGCTTGGGTATGCCGAAAAACGGCCACGAAGATCGTGCAGATCGAAGAACGCCTTCTCGAGTAGATACGTTTCTAAGTAACGACCTTTCATCTTAATCACCGAACTTCTCCTTCTGTCTTTGTTATAAACTTCCTTCCAAGACACCATGTTCTTGATGTAGTTCATCAAACGGACAACGTTGCGCCAAAAGATGCGCTGAAAGTAACGACCCTTAAAGTACAAACGTTTACCGATACGCGATTTCGATTCTATAGAATTCGCGAGATCGACATCCTTCGAACATCCTTGCTCGAAATGCTTGAGAATATCGGAACGAAGGCGAACCGCGACGAATTCTACGCTTCGAATGAGAATTTTCTCCGCGTAACGGGTTCTTCTCAAAGAGATTTCTTTGTTCGATAACAACCTATCGAATAATTTACTGGAGGAAAAGCTATCGGGTTTCTCGAACAGCCCGTCGATCATTCGCCTCATCCAATTATCCTCTCGCTTCAAGTACGTCTCAAGGTAACGACCTTTGATCCTGGATTTCGAAGATTTCTCGATGCTATTGCGACGTGGAAGTTCTTGAAGCTGCTCCATGCTGCGATCGTTCGATTGCACGAAGTCGCTTTCCTGCAAGCGTTCCCTGAACGAAGGCTTTACTTTAATCGGTTTCTTAACGTCACCGTGGCTTTTCTTCCCGAACAGACACCTTCGGAAGTAATGACCTCTCGTGTAGAAAATCTTCAACTTGCGCTTGCTCGGCGCACGTCGCGCTAATACTACGTTCTCTCTGTATTTCGACAACTGTACCGGTGCAACATCCGATTCCGATTGCGTACGAGCCTCAGGTTCTTCCGCATCGAGAGAACACTGATTCGAGCAGGTCTCGATCGGAAGTTCGAGACACGATGAGGACACCACCACGGAACACATGGCGGGCGATTCGAGTGGTTGTTGCGAGCTTAGACTATCATCATCGAGCGGCATTAACGAAACGATCGACGAACCCTCTTCCTCGATTTTCGTCCCCACTTCGTTATTTTCCATGTTTACCTCAGGAGTAGGAGGTTCCGGAGTGCTCGTGCCCTCGGGTTTCAGCAGACCCCTCTCTAGCAGTCGGTCGGTCACGCTCCTCCTTTTCTGCTTCTTTATCACGACTTTGTACGACTCGACTTCTGTTTCTTCTTGTTCCTCCTGTTTCTTACGTGGCGCCGGTATCGGTCTCTGTGGTTTCTGTAGGAACACCGAGGTACGTCTCAACTGTTCTACCAATGGTGGTTCAGCTGTGGCAAGGTTCTGAAGTTCCTCGATCACCTTCGATTGCCTTAGAACAGTGGCACGGGGCTTGAGTTTCTTAAAGTTCACCCTGCAATATTAGACAGTAAGAGTCGTGTATCGATTCTGGCATTTCTCTACGCGTGTATTTCGTTACGGAAAGAAAAGAAAATGACGAATGATATACCCCAAAACCCCTTTGTCGGTCAACAGTTCCTCTTCCTCGAGGATCAATTGCGCGATCTCGTCGTCCGTAAGATTTTCATTCGGCACAATCTCGCTATTTGCGTCCTTAGGCTTCTCCGGGAGCGATTCTACCTCTGGCTTCGCCTCCTCTTCTGCTGGCTTTACCTCGTACTTTATCTCCTCGTGCCGCTCGATCACAGTTCTTTCCTCTTTCAAGATTTGCTCTGGGAAGACAGGCGGTAAATCTGCGAGCTAACAAACGTTCCTACGTCTCTATGATGGCCGATTAAGCGGGTATGTTCGTAGCCAGTGGTTTAACGAGATACCTACCGGGATCTTATAGGGGACGATGTTCTCGTCGGACAATGCCTCCACAGCTTTCAGCGAATCTTCTCCTCTGTACAACACAGTTGTGCCCGATTAATGATGATGTATCGAGGTGGAATTTTTCGATCGATCTGTCACGTGTGGTCGGTACACTGTTCTGCGAGCAGCGATCTCCTAGGTGAACGGAATTGGAACGGGCAACGAATTTAACTGCTTTTCGAAGCTTAGTGCGAGCCGGTTCACGCGCGAAAGGGTAATGAGAGGGATTGTGGAACAAATGTGTGCGATGTAAATGCCAGCAATAAAATCGCCAACCAATGATAAACAGATTTCATTCTGGGTCACCTATTTATAAGTGTTGCAATTCGTTACCACACGTTGCCCGTACGCCGGGATATTCTGGCCGCGTCGCGTTATAATAATGCACACGAAGCGTACAGGGACAACCGCGATATCTCTACAATTTTCTCTATTTCTTCCTTTCTTGCGCAAATTAAATTACCAATTATTCTTCCCATCGAAAGCCACTAAATGCAAATTACGCGAGTCTTTGTCAGAGATGAAACAGACGACCCGTCACGAATCACCGGATACTCGAAATAAAATTCTTCCACTGTAAAATGTAGTTCAAGTTAAGCTTGCCCTTCAACAGAGGCTCGATTCGTTGCAACGATGCAGCGTGTCGTTGACATTGATATCGAATTGTTTTCACGGCTAGCTCGCAGAGCTCTATTACCGGTAGAGATTCGCAACTAGAAGTACTTCTCTTCGAACGTTTGATACGTCCTTTCGTAATTTCACTCTTAGATTTATGTACTTACCTCTGTACCCCTAGAACAAAATTATTTCCTGCTCGCATTAATTCTTCGTGTGCCTGACCGTGAGTTAAATTACTGATGGGTTGATCGTTTAATCTCACTACCACATCGCCGACCTTTATGCCCATGCATTCTGCTAGGCTCCCTTCTATGACCTATGAAATGTTTCTAAGTCGATATCTGTTTTTATTATAACTTATTTCTTCACTCGCGGAGTATATATATATATATATATTTGTGTGTGTGTATGATGAAATTCGCAAGTTATTAGAATTTTATAAGTCAAGAATATCTATATTCATTGCGTATATATCCAAATTTTTAACAAGCGACAAATAATTACTGCATTTGCAGTTGTAGTTACATTTACAGTTTCATAAAGTCGTTAATGTAGAAATTGATACGTTTATTCTACCATACCGACACTTTCGAAAGTGTACGCCTGCAAACGCGCAACCCATTATACCTGTGTGCATTCGATTCTACAGGCGTTTAATGAAGCAATATCGCTATAATTTATAATCCTTGTACCTTGTTGTAGCTTGTTAATCTTTTACGAATAATCAGACTCCAAGATTGCTTTTTATTTTCGTGTGAACGTATGCATTGCATACGCGGTGGTACATTTAAAGAGTAGAAATGTTATAAATAATATAAAGTACGTACTCTGATGACAGTCAGTGGCTGTGGAAAATCGCTTCCACCTGCCAATCGAAATCCCCATGGTGTGTTGTCGAATTTTGTGAATTTTATGTTGATAGCCATATCGTTCTACATCTGAAATTCATGCGTTCGCGGTCATGTTAGACCGAAACAGCTTCTGACATTTAAAACGATACGTCATCGGCTTCGGTGAAATTGCTCTTGAAAACAATTTCCGTGGTGATTTAATCGGTTATATAATCGAAAAAAGAGAAGTGAAATTAGTTCGTGAGCTGGAGTTCCCTCGAAATGTTTCGGGGTGACTATGCTAATCGCGCGAGTCATTTACAATCGCGTAAGTTTAAATTTTGTTTAATCTTGACAGAGAATAATTCTCGTACTAATCGACAATTCTTAACTCGTCATCGTTAACAAGCTCGGAAGAAAATTGATTAAATTAATATTAAATTTGACATTGACATGCTCCGAGTTATCGATTAAAGGAAACATTATTTGATCGCTAAACGTTAAGTGAAACATGCGACAATTTATATAGACTTAATGAAGGGATTTTATATGCAAGTTTTTCTATATTTCACCCTCGTTACGTAATGCTTATTTTAAAAAGTGACAGCAAACAAAAGATCGGTATTTTTATCAGCTATAGTACTCTGATTTGATTTCCGGACATCCCTGACAATTCGAATTAAATGTTTGCTTCTCAGCGATCGTTTAAGAAAAGATAAGCAAAAGTAAAAAGCAAGGAGTTTGGAACGCGGTGGTAACCGAGAGGAATTCGTACTATGTACGCGGAAGTGGCCGCGCGTCGGCCGAAACGAATATAGTCTAGTCGGTGCAAGAATTTACTCAATGATTCATGGTTACTTGCCAGTGAATTGCGCGAGTAATTGTCGCAGGATGGTTGTACCACGATGCACGGTAAATGCACACCGAGGAAAATTACTATATCACTGTATTCATGGATCAGAACCGCGCGGCCACCAACTGGACCGGTCGATACAGCGGAAGAACCGATCGAACCCGACCAACTCTTCAACACGCACAAAACGGTGTCACGATAATGTTTGCCAGAAGGCAATCGCAGAGCTACCGACTTGAACGCTACAAATACACGGGTTCTTCTCCTCTCAGCCTCCCAACCCCTGCTCTCCTTGTTATCCAATCGCAAAACAGTAGGAAGCAGGCTTGATCTATTTACTGATCGATTTATTTAGATTCGGGTCCTCGATTTCCTCGTCGTCCTACGGAGTGTTTCACTCTTGCTGTTACTCTTTCGTAAAGTAGCGATATCTACCTCTCTTCTCTACGACTCAGCTTGAACAACATTTTTCGTAATTTCGCGCCAAAATCTAGAGATCCTCAAATCGATTTTAAAATTGTAACACATCCCCGCCATCTACCAACGTATTCGTAATGTTTGAATTTAATTATTTGCGCCGAAACGCTCGAAACCACCTAATGCGAATTTCGGAATTTAAAATTAGAAACAGATTCATGGAAAATTTTAATGTTTTGTGCCAGTGATACAATTTGTGCTTATGTGTTATGTGTAAGATATGTCATATGCATGTATGTACATTACAAATATACCTAATATACAGTGAAAATGCAGCACTTAATTCTCACTAAACTCTCATTTCAATAACAATGTTTAAGTGAAAAATGGAAAAAAGTATGAAACATTGTAACGTAAATTTTATTCTTATCAACACAGGTCTGCTTAATCGTTTGGACTTGGTCTTTCGATTGAAAGTTGAATCAACCGTAGACGTGTGTTTCTGCTACTATATACTTAATACATGTGCTTAACATATATATGTATAACGGAATAAAGCAACGTGCTTAATCGACGTTTCTCACTTTAGCGTGCACTTTAAAACTGGAAATGATTTTGTAATGTAATTTACTTATCAAGCGTTCGTCTTTTTAAATATAATTTACTGTATTTATTAATATACATTTATACTCCTTGTACATAAAAAATCTTTAACGAATATCATACAACAATACAAATATTTATACAAAGCAATATATAATCTTTAGGTTTTTTGCTTTTTCGTACTTGGCGCTCCATCCTGTTCATCCGTTTGAAATATTGTTTGCGGCTGTGTCTTTTTATATGCTGGTGCAATCCAATATGGATTTTCTTCTGCAACTTTTGCATATTTCAAAATAGCCTCTCGCGGGTCTTGGTCATCTTCTATCCTCTTACTAAGTCCCAAATTGCGAATTACATAAGAACTAAGTGTTCCACCAGAAGATGCAACCCTTCCACCCTGACCGGAAGTGATTGGTAAATCTGGCCTTCTCGATTTAACGGGATCTAAACGATCTTTTTCCATTTGCTTACGAACTGATTTAGGTCTGTCTTGTCTGAATAATGGAAGTGCATGTGGCGTAATAATTTGTTGGGTTGACATTACTTCAATATGTTTTTGTTTCAAATGTGTTTTTACAACGCATAATTTTGCACCTCTTAAACTCTTCTTAGAATCATAATATACTTTAACTATTCCATTTCCACAACCGACAAATATCTGATTTAGTTTTGGATGCCATAATGTTTTAATAACATGTGAATTAGTTACACTTATTTCATTAATTAAATCAAAAGTCTTTGTATCGTAAAATAGAATTCTACCTATATTTTGACCTTTGCTCAAAGACTCTCCAGTAATAAGGACTGAATCATCTGGATTAAACATACAGTCTGTTGTATCATATCGAGAATATAAATTTTTTGCCTCAAAAATAGGTGTTTTAAATGTTCTTAAATCCCAAAGCTTTAATGTGTCGTCACAACTTCTTGTTGCAAGCATAAATCCAAGATAAGAGAAGCTTATACTTGATATCTCGGCACCCTGAGCATGTGCATTTCTCTGAATTAGTGATGGATTAACAAAATTTTTTCTATGATCCCACATCTGTATAGAACCATCTATGCAACCACAAGCCACTACATTACCCTCTCTACTATAACCACACGAAGTTGGTATGGTCTTAACTCCATTTTGTGCTCTACACTTTATAAGATATTTATGTGCACGTGGTCTATACAAAATCCATATTCTACATGTACTATCTTGTGAACAAGTAAGATATTCCTCTTTTGTGAATGGATGCCAACAACCACTATTTAATCCTGCTGTATGACCTTTCGTACGTGCCATATCTGTTATATATTGATCTCCTTTCACAGTTTCACATTTCTCAAAACCATCTCTATCTAAAACCTTTGCTTGTGCAGAACCTGATATGACTAATATGACATCACCAGTCATTGAGTATTGTAGACATTTAATTGGATGATTTTCACAAGGTTGTAATGTTCTGAAACTTCTCATTGATGAGTCCATACCAGCAAAATCCCAAAAACAAAGATCATAATCAATTGAACCTGACGCTAATCTTGCTCCAGAAGGATCTGCTGCAATAGCTGTTACTGCCTTTGTCCCATGAGTCATTGTAACTTCATGACTGCATGGAATTTTGTCTCTTAATTGTAACTCTTCTTCTATATCAGAGTCTTGGTCACTTTCATTATCATCGTTATCCTTTACCTCTGAGGTCTCTTCTAAGTCATTTGAAATCTGAAGTTTAGAAGGTATTGGAGGTCCAATAAAATCATTATCTTCCTCATTGTCGATATTATTATCAATATCATTGTTGTCAGTATCTTCATCTTCTTCTTCTGATGATTGAATTTTAGAAGCTTTCTCAACAAGTTTTATTTGTTCAGCAGTTGCTTTATTACTATTAATAGTTTTTGTAATATTCTCCAACATTTCTTGCACATCAAAGGACTTAGCCTTTTTTCCAAATCCTGTTATACCCATAACTTCTTTCAAACTTTGAGATTCTTCTTCATCTTCTGGTTTAATCTCATTCATTTTTGTTATATTAGTCTCCAATGATTTTTTACCAAATGTACCAAATCCAGAATTTACAAATTCTGTATTTTCGGCTGTTTGTCTAGTTAAATTTTTACTAATTTTGCCAAAAGTTATAGTCTTTTTCATGTTCATGGTTATATAAAACTTGTAAAACTTTTATAAATAATGTGAAAAAACTTAACGTTTATGGCTCTTCGATAAAATCTTGTTTTATATAAAATCTAACTTAGTTTAATTTAATATTTCATAAGAAACGATATACAAAGAACGGCACATAATAAACTGTAATTTATATATATATTGAGGTTATAATATTTCATTCTTTTTCTTTCGTTGATATTGATGATTTAACAAATCATTTAATATAATTATATATCCTTGTATTAGAAAACACATTAAAAATCTCCTTTATTACGTGAAAATAATTTTTTTATTAACTTGAATCATCTTTTAGATTAAATAAAAATGTGAAAATCGCTCACATCATACACTGAATACTACACATGTAACGTTTTCGCTGACAGATGTCAGTACCTCACAAATTTATCATGACATTCCACATAATGTGTATAGGTATACTTCGATTGCAAAAAATATATTAGAACGTAATAATGGTATATCAACGTGAAAGAATTAAAGTAAACACTAAATTGCATATAATTTGAAATACTTATGCGGTTTTACGTGCAATGGTATATTAAGTAAATATTAACTTTAAAACTTCAAGAAAAATTAAATATATAATTCATATTTTCATCTAACACCTTATGATTTTAAACAGGTATCTATTGTATTGATAAATCATTATCTCGTAGCAATTATAATATAAAAACATTATACAATTGCTCTCATTCACAATATTGTTTGATTATAACCAAATATAATATATATAAAGTATTCAAGTAACAAAGTAATTCATAAAAATTAACAAAAGTAGCTAGTAAAAATACTTCTAGCCTATAACTAGCTACAGTGTTTGTTAAAAATGGTAGACATAAAAAATAATGTAAATGAAATACATGATAATAATCATGAATCAAAGATCAGAACTAACAGTTCTGATACTGTACCATCAACACCCTCCTCATCATCCGACTACATGACAGGAGAAGCAGATGACAGTTCAGAGAGCAAAGTTGTTATACCATTTAGTTTAAAATCAGTGGAAAATACACTTTCACTATCTAAGGTACAAAATAAATATCAAAATTACTTGTAACTATCGTTCATTTCGTTTCATTGTGCTTTATCTTTAAGGATACATCTGAAGAATACCTTAAAGATATGATAGACGAATGTAAGCTGATGGTGTTAGAAAGTGCAGAATGTTCAGATGAGCGAAAATGGCTTGTTAGACGTTTAATTGAGTTGCGTTTGAGAGTGCAAGAATTAAGAGAAACATCAAAAGAAAATTTACTTGAAACACCAGTAATTTTAGGACATCACTTAGTACCACAAAAATATTATATCACAACTTCTGGGCCTGCATATTGTGATCATTGCAGTGGAGCTATTTGGACTATGCTCCAATCATGGTATATGTGTAGTGGTAAGATTGTTTAAAATTATTGAAATTAGAAATTGTCATTTATAAAAATAACAATAATAATATAAAATAATAATAGTGATAATTACAGTTAATAATAATTATAATATCTAATAATAATAATAATAATAATAATAATAATAATAATAATAAATTTTTTTTTTTATGTAAATTATCATGATATTTAATAATTATTTTTGTAGATTGCAAATTTTGTTGTCACTGGAAATGTTTAAATAATATACGTAGAGTATGTGTTCATGTGATTGCCAGTGAAACAGGTGGTTATACTTATACTAAAGATATTTGTCCTGAACAAGGTTTATCAAGTCAAGGATATAGATGTGCTGAATGCAAAGTTCGAATAATATTCAGTAAGTATATTTATTAATGATAAGACTAATACAGATAATACAATATCAGATAAAGTAAACTCAATTCTTTAAGAAAAAGCTTAGGTTTTTATATATATACATTCTATATTGTTACAATGCCTATAAATTTTATTTTTATTACAAGCTTTCTCTAAAGGATTATCCTTATCTTGCTTTCGCAGTCCATTTAAAAATACAGGTAACACATATGAGGGAAATTTTGAAAATGTGGATTACAAATGAAAAACATTTTTTATATATTAATATATTCTTTAATACATTATGTATAAATATAGAATCAGCGTGGGTTGAGTCGCGACTTTGTGACTATAGCGGATTGTATTATTGTCAAAGATGCCACTGGAATACTGCAATGGTAATTCCTGCAAGGGTAATTAGAAATTGGGACATGGAACCGCGGCTCGTATCTCGTGCTGCTGCGCAGCTCCTAACACTTTTAGAAGAACGTTCTGTTTTATTACTCGAAGAATTAAATCCAAAATTATTTACTTTAGTTCCAGATCTATCTGTAGTAAAGGTAAAGTAAATCATTACTTTATATTAGGAAAGTAAATTCTCTTACAAATTTAAAATAAATAATAAACAGAAGATGCGGCAGGAAATGCAGATGATGAAACGTTATTTAGTTTTGTGCCCAGAAGCTAATAATCAAGGATTGCCGTGGAAAATTGGAATACGTATTCATATGATAGAAAACTCTGGGAATTATTCAATTAGAGATCTCATTGATCTTAATAATGGAATGCTTCTAGAAGAAATTCGTACTGCATATGATACTATGCATACTCATATTACAGAACAATGTGAATTATGTAAAGCAAGGTAAATTTTAATAAATCAGAACATTCTGTGCCATTTATATATGCAATTAAATCTTAATGTGTAGAGGTCATTTATGTGAATTATGTGGCAATGATGAAATTATATATCCATGGGATGCAAGTTCCATTATTTGCCACCAATGTTTGGCTGTTCATCATCGTGCATGTTGGTCAAAACGAAATCATTGTTGTCCACGATGCACAAGACTTCAAAAACGTCGTTCCTTGCATGATCAACAAACTTTGGATACAGATGACTGCATTACAGAAAATGGATTGGACACGAGTGAAACGCCAAGTGATACAACATAAACATTAAATATGGCCCATTACGGCTATTCTAATTTGTATATATATCGTGTTTTATGCAATTTATAAAGTTTATAAAATAAAATTAAAAGATATTCATCAAATTTGAACTCATAAGATACCTCGATATTAATGTGCTTTTAATAATGAAAACAGTTTAATTAAATGAACTTCATGCTTTTTCATAGCAGACTTGCTAATTGTAATCTGCATACAATTTGTTGCGGATGATTGAAATAAATTGTTATTAATACAGTTACAGTGTATCATTTATGTAATAATTTAAGTGCATTTATGTAGTAAAAAGGTCACATAAAATAATAAGAGACTAGCAAGGAGAGTGCAAGTTTTTTGGGTCACCAATTTAGTTGAAACTTTGCAGGTTTGTAGATTTCGTCATGCAGTTCAAGAATATATATCATTATAGCCGCAACTACTCATAAGGACAGTGCAAGTCCTTCGGATCACTGATTTAATTGAAACTTTGCAGGTTTGTAGATATTATCATGCAGTTTAAAAAAATATATCATTATAGCTGCAACTATTCAATAGTATACGAGATATTTACGATTAAAGCGTTATTATTGCTTTAATTACAGATTTATTTCCACTATTTTTTAATTAGAGCTGTAGCATAACGGCGACATTCAAGAATTTATGTGATGGTGGACCGGGAATCAATTCCGTCCATGTCAATTTTTCTTTCAATCTATTTTTTATTTTGTATTCATTTTTCGCCTCTGAAAATATTGTAAATAAACAATTGTAAATAAAATTTCTTAATAAAAAAATTTGTTTTTTACGCTTTCTTATGCTAGTATATATTTATTACAAAATAATAAGAATACTATGCAAGAAAAACAGTTTTCTGTAGCAATCTTATTTACTACAGAAAGAAAGCGAAAATATAAATAATCATTAAATACAGGAAATACAAAACCTGGCGCTCGTGTAAGTATTAATTATTAAATTAAACATTGTATAAGAATGTTGCCTATAATTCCAACTTTGCTGTGCAGCTATAAATGTTCATGAAATAATTATAAAAACTCGGAAATTTATTAATTTTCTATTGCCGAATTGATTAATTAAGGTGTATTATTAGCGCATTAACCAGAAAAGATATCTAGTCCGAATAAAAATTTTACTGCCTGCGATCAGCGCCATCTATGATTTTGGACTATATGATCAGAAAAGTAATAGGAATATAGAATAGGCAAGGAGGTCGTCGAAGAGCTCGTCACGTGTCAGACAATGACAGAGATAGGATAGAAAAGGATACAAGAGCTCCGACGGTGAAAAGTTAATAAATTACACAATTTCCGTAATTAATTTATGAAGTTTTATAATTGCATTGAAAAGCTGAAAATTTGATCAACATTCTTATGTAATTTTCGTACATAATTTGTTACGAATTAGTTAGTTATTAATAATTGTTTTATGGCGTCCATGATTTCGTAACGACGACCATCACAATCTTCCGTGAAAATAATTAATACTAAACGAAATTAGAAAGAAAATGTGAACAAAAGTTATATGAGAAGATTCGCAAGAACCTTGTTTTTATAATGAGTGCATAAAGTTTCATAAATTAATTGCGTAAAGGATAGTAATTAATGAAAAACCAATGGCGTCTTCGACAATTTTCGACAATAATTCAAACACTCCGTAGAATAATAATTAATAATTAATTAATTGGGGACAAATTTGTATCGAAAAATATATTGGAAGGTCCTCGAAGGATCTGCCTTTACGATGCAATTATAAAAGTTCATAAATTAATCACAGATATTTAGTAATTAGTGAATTTTCCACTGCCGATTTGATTTATTAAAATATATTCGGAGCACATAACCAGAGTTAGTAAACTGACATCAGAGCCATCTATGTTCTTATTGCGGAACCCGAGCTTTGAATCTAAAATCATCGTCGTTACAATCATGGACGCCATAAAACAATTATTAATAACTAATTAATTCGTAACAAATTATGTACGAAAATTACATAAGAATGTTGATCAAATTTTCAGCTTTTCAATGCAATTATAAAACTTCATAAATCAATTACGGAAATTGTGTAATTTATTAACTTTTCACCGTCGAAGCTCTTGTATCCTTTTTTATCCTATCTCTGTCATTGTCTGACACGTGACGAGCTCTTCGACGACCTCCTTGCCTATTCTATATTCCTATTACTTTTCTGATCATATAGTCCAAAATCATAGATGGCGTTAATCGCAGTCAAAGAATCGAAAACCACGTGACACGATGAGCGGAAAAAACAAAACAATAAAACGACAAATAATTATAACACGTCTTCCTACCTTCTCTTTATTCTCTTAACAGTACGACGAACATGTCACAGATGAAGGTGAGTGATTTTATTCTTGGTAAAAAGAAAATGAAACTACGATGGTTATATGCATAGGTACTTTTTATTCACTTTGAAAGCTTCAGATATACACAATAATTGTAAACGATATAATTCTTCGGTTCTTTTTCTGTAACTTACATTTTATTTTTTATCCTTTCCTTCATTGCTCTGAAAATATAAATATAAGACAGTCATTAAAAACTCCAACTTTCTATAACATAGTTATAATGTAAACAATAAACTAACTCTTTCTCTTTCTTTATGACTTCCTTCATTGCTCTGAAAATATAAATATAAGACAGTCAATAAAAACTCCTACTTCCTATAACATAGTTACAATGTAAACAATAAACTAACTCTTTCTCTTTCCTTATAACTTCCTTCATTGCTCTAAAGATATAAATATAAGACAGCCAATAAAAATTCCTATTTTCTATAACATAGTTATAATGTAAACAATAAACTAACTCTTTCTGTTTCTTTATAACTTCTAATTCTTCTTGAGTTTTTACTTCGTCGTTACTATCTCAATCTCTACTACGGTCTTCTTTCCTTTTTTTATTTGCAAGTCCAGGTGGTTCAATAGCTGGTTGTGAACTTAATTTGGGATCAATTAAATGATCATGAGCTGATTTTCCCTTACCACTAAACTTTTTGTTTACTTCTTCATTTTCCAGTACTATTATTCTTGGTATAATATCAGCAAATGGATTGTTCAATATTATAGATTTTAACAATCTTGGAGGATAAAGTGATTTATCATTCTACAAAGAAGAGGAAATATAATATTTGTATCATTTCTTGACATATTTTCTTGTAAACATTAAATTTACCTCATCTACAGGTGCCTTTTCAAGTTTAAGCATGTTATATATAGTTTCTCCAGTGACCTTATCAAAGATTGTATGTTTACTCTGCAATTCTGATGTAGAACCAAGGATAAAGAGGAATTGAGAAGTATTGTCATCTTTTCCAGCATTAGCCACAGCAATTAAACCTCGTCCACAAGAACGTATTCTTGTACGAAATTCGTCCTAAAGCACATAGATCCAATAATTATTTTTGAGTAAAAAAGGAATTCCTTTTATTTTTAAATATAGTCTCACCTTAAATGGTTCTCCATACATTTTACCACCTTCTCCTGTATCTGTGGGATCACCAACTTGTGTATGAAATATAAGGTCATGGTAATAACCTTCCACACATAATTCTATGAAATTTCTACATCTTTCTACATGTCTTTGGAGTTTCTTTTGCCCATAATTCTAACTCAATATCACCAACAGTTGTTTTCATTGTAACCTAGTTATGACAAATATATTAGCTTCATCAATGTAAAATACTTTTAAAATCAAATTTATTAAAATTTAATATTTATTATTCTAATTCGGATTAGAAATTATTAAATATATTAATATAGAAATTTAGAAAGTGAATATTGTATATCGGTTAAATTTTTAAAAACAAATATACAATTCATTGAAATATTATTAACTAATACTTATTACTTTACCCTTAGCGGCTGGTTCTTGCATATAAATATTATACATGTTAGTAAGTCTCCTATAATAAAAAAAATCCTTCGTCAATAATATTTCATATTAAATCTTTAGTTATTTACAAATCAATCGACCAAATGGTTCTCGAATAATGATCAGCAGGTAAGACGTACCTTTTACCTCCTTTTAATGCTGGCTTTATTAGCCCAACCAATTCCATGTGCCACAGCCCCACTTTTTTCTGCTTTTATAGTTTCCAAGTTCTAATAGATATTTCGACACATTTCTGCCTTAATGCAACATTTACACTCTATATTCCATTTATCTTTAACTTTTACAACCATTACCAAGTGTCCATATTCCATCTCTTTAATGATCCTTATGTTTGCATGTCCATGCCACACATCCTTCTCTGTTGAAACATATGCTGTCCCTTCCTGTTTCTTGATTCGACGTAATATGTGTTTCTTCCTCTCAGTGCTTTCATTCAAACCTCTCTCTTTTCTTTATACACGTTAGCTTCATCATTCTGAAACTTAACACATTAGCGATGATCATTGAATTTCACCACAGATATAAATATTTATTTAGATCAGGAGAACAACATACCTTTCAATCCCACTGTATTCTCTATACTTCTAGTTGTTACAACAGACCATCACCCAAATTCATTTCATTCCTTTTTGGCTGCCTAAACCACCCCCATTTTTTGAATCTTTATTTGACCAACAAAGATTTCTATCCTGTATGCTATATGGATAGCAGACCTACAATTCAATAGACATATAACTTAATTATATGTATTGCAGCTTCAACTTTTTTTCGCTTTTAAATTTAATTCTTGGCATATCATGACACTAAGTTGATGATATTCCATGAGTCCAATACTTTTCTACTGTTACACATGGTCGTTTATTTTTACAGAATATGGTCCTGAATAAGCTCCACGCTGTTATACCAAACAAACGTAATCGAAAAGACTAAAATCCAAGAAAGAAGCGAAACAGTTAATTGCGCAGCACGATTTTATAGCCACTAACACATTCGGCACTATTTCAGGAAAACGCACGAACGAAACTAAAAAAAAGCGTCCAATCTAGTTACAGAAAATTTTCCTCTACGCTGTTATATAGAAGTAACATAAGCGAAAAGCCTAATTTCGAAGAAAGAAGCGAGAAAAGTCAATTGCGCAGCACGATTTCACAGTCACTGACACATTCCGCACTATTTCAGAAAAACGCACGCACGAAACCAAAAAAAAATATCCAATACCGTTACAAAAAATTCTCCTCTACGCTGTTATATAGAAGTAACATAAGCGAAAAGCCTAATTTCGAAGAAAGAAGCGGGAGAAGTCAATTGCGCAGCACGATTTCACAGCCACTGACACATTCGGCACTATTTCAGAAAAACGCATGCACGAAACCAAAAAAAAATATCCAATACCGTTACAGAAAATTCTCCTCTACGCTGTTATATAGAAGAAACTTAATCGAAAAGCCTAATTTCGAAGAAAGAAGCGAGAAAAGTCAATTGCGCAGTACGATTTCTCAGCCACTGACACATTTGGCACTATTTTCCGAAAACACACGCACGAAACCAAAAGAAAATATCCAATCCCGTTAAGGAAGAATTCACTCTACGCTGATAAATGAAAAAAACCGGAGTCAAAGGCCTAATTTTGAAGATAGAAAGTAAAAAGTAAACTGGGCAGCAAGATCTGACTGCCACTGACATTTTTGGCACTATTTTTCGAAAACGCTCACTCGAAATGCAAAAAAAATATGCAATTGATGAAAAAATTACTCTTCGCTGTTATATCGAAAAAATCTAACCGAAAAGCCTAATTTCAGAAATATAGGCGAAAAAAGTATACTGTGTAGATCGATTTCACAGGCACTTGCTTTTCCGTTACTTTGTTCCATATATGCACCTTCAATCGTAAAATAATCGCCCTACTGGTTGGAGAACAATATATTCTATGCAGATGTAATGAAATATCTTAATCCACAATCAAAAATTACAATGTAATAGCGATAATACATAACTATGTTGCAATTGAACGTCAAGAACGAAGAAAAATTGAAAAAAAAACTATTAAAAAGCTGCCTATTTAGTAATGTTGATCAAATATTCCAATGGGTAGTAGAAATCTAGGATCTTCTATAGCAGATTGTAACGGACAATGCGATAGTGTTATAGGATCCCGCACTCACACCACCTCATTTTCCACATGTGTCGTTATATGATTTGAACTATGCAACATCCCTTTTTTCACATGTAGTATATTATCACCGAAGAAATGTTCACAGTTCACATGTTCACATCTTGAACTTCGTAAAATAATTATAACGTCAATCTGCGATATCACTACTTCACGAAACATATTGAGATTTAATGTTTCACTTTGACGCGTGAGCATATTCCACCATTTGTCACCGGTATGCTCGCTTGCCGACAACTGGAAGTTGGTTGCAGCCGGATATGCTATGTACTTTTGTAGCGGGAAAATGTTGCATCTTTGAAATAGCTATGTAACTAAGCATCGATGTAGAATATCAAACGATGTTTCTTATATTTATTAATATCAATGAAGCAAATGTAAATATATTTCTGGTACCAAAAATTCCAAATTTCTATAATTAATTCATGAACTTGAATTATTAATTATTCCATTGTACTAATGGAAAGATACACCATTAGTATCTTCGGCAATAGTTCAAACACTCTATGCAATAAACACCAATAATGATTTAAATAACAATGAATTCATATCCACAATTATATTAGAAAGCTCGCTAAAGTTGTGTCTTTACGATGCAATTGTAAAAGTTGATGAATTAATTTTAAACGAACATGAAGTCACAAATGAAGATGAGTGATTTTATTCTTGGTAAATAAAAAATGAAATTACAATGGTTATATGCTTAAGTACTTTTTATTCTTGCATTTTATTTTTTATCCTTTCCTTCATTGCTCTAAGGATATAAATATAAGACAGCCAATAAAAATTCCTATTTTCTATAACATAGTTATAATGTAAACAATAAACTAACTCTTTCTGTTTCTTTATAACTTCTAATTCTTTTTGAGTTTTTACTTCGTCGTTACTATCTCAATCTCTACTACGGTCTTCCTTCCTTTTTTTATTTACAAGTCCAGGTGGTTCAATAGCTGGTTGTGAACTTAATTTAGGATCAATTAAATGATCATGAGCTGATTTTCCCTTACTACTAAACTTTTTGATTAATATCACAGATTCTTCTTCATCTTCTTCTGCTTCACCAAATGATAAAAGATTGAAATGTCGGTAACAAACTTTTTCATTGCAAAGAATAACACTATCAGGGCTATATTCTGCAAACATATATGATTTTTACTTTATTACTGCTGTTTTAGTTTTTGAACTGTCCTTTACTTCTTCACTTTCCAGTACTATTATTCTTGGTATAATATTAGAAAATGAATTGTTCAATATTATAGTTCTTAGTAATTTTGGAGGATAAAGTGGTCTATCATTTTACTAAAAAGAGGAAATATTATATTTATATCAATTCTTGATATATTTCCTTGTAAACATTAAATTTACCTCATCTACAAGTACTTCTTCAAGTTTAAGCATGTTATATACAGTTTCTCCAGTAACTTTACCAAAGATTGTATGTTTATTCTGCAAATCTGGTGTAGAACTAAGAGTAAAGAAGAATTGGGAACCATTGTCATCTTTTCCAGCATTATCCATAGCAATTAAATCTTTCGTCTTCCTACCTTCTCTTTATTCTCTTAACAGTACGACGAACATGTCACAGATGAAGGTGAGTGATTTTATTCTTGGTAAAAAGAAAATGAAACTACGATGGTTATATGCATAGGTACTTTTTATTCACTTTGAAAGCTTCAGATATACACAATAATTGTAAACGATATAATTCTTCGGTTCTTTTTCTGTAACTTACATTTTATTTTTTATCCTTTCCTTCATTGCTCTGAAAATATAAATATAAGACAGTCATTAAAAACTCCAACTTTCTATAACATAGTTATAATGTAAACAATAAACTAACTCTTTCTCTTTCTTTATGACTTCCTTCATTGCTCTGAAAATATAAATATAAGACAGTCAATAAAAACTCCTACTTCCTATAACATAGTTACAATGTAAACAATAAACTAACTCTTTCTCTTTCCTTATAACTTCCTTCATTGCTCTAAGGATATAAATATAAGACAGCCAATAAAAATTCCTATTTTCTATAACATAGTTATAATGTAAACAATAAACTAACTCTTTCTGTTTCTTTATAACTTCTAATTCTTCTTGAGTTTTTACTTCGTCGTTACTATCTCAATCTCTACTACGGTCTTCTTTCCTTTTTTTATTTACAAGTCCAGGTGGTTCAATAGCTGGTTGTGAACTTAATTTGGGATCAATTAAATGATCATGAGCTGATTTTCCCTTACTACTAAACTTTTTGATTAATATCACAGATTCTTCTTCATCTTCTTCTGCTTCACCAAATGATAAAAGATTGAAATGTCGGTAACAAACTTTTTCATTGCAAAGAATAACACTATCAGGGCTATATTCTGCAAACATATATGATTTTTATTTTATTACTGCTGTTTTAGTTTTTGAACTGTCCTTTACTTCTTCACTTTCCAGTACTATTATTCTTGGTATAATATTAGAAAATGAATTGTTCAATATTATAGTTCTTAGTAATTTTGGAGGATAAAGTGGTCTATCATTTTACTAAAAAGAGGAAATATTATATTTATATCAATTCTTGATATATTTCCTTGTAAACATTAAATTTACCTCATCTACAAGTACTTCTTCAAGTTTAAGCATGTTATATACAGTTTCTCCAGTAACTTTACCAAAGATTGTATGTTTATTCTGCAAATCTGGTGTAGAACTAAGAGTAAAGAAGAATTGGGAACCATTGTCATCTTTTCCAGCATTATCCATAGCAATTAAATCTTGTCGACAAAAACGTAATCTTGTATGAAATTTGTCCTAAAACACATATATCCAATAATTATTTTTGAATAAAAATGGAATTCATTTTATTTGTAAATATAGTCTCACTTTAAATGGTTCTCCATATATTTTACTACCTTCCCTGTACCTGTGGGATCACCACCGTGTGTTATGAATCCTTGGATAATTCTATGAAATATAGTGTCATGATAATAACCTTCCATACATAATTGTATAAAATTTTTACATGCCATAGGAGTTTCTTTTGCTCATAATTCTGACTCAATATCATCATTAGTTGTTTTCATTATTTTCTTTCGGCGGGACACCTCTTTTAATAACGTGAGGTATTGTTTTAGGTACCATACTGAAAAATAAGTTATACAGTTATAAATATTTAATAATTTATTAAAATATAGTTTTACTTTAATAAACAAACAACTTACCTGATACAGTCAATAATAGGACACACTGACAGACAAAGAGTACAACCTGTACAATCATCTGTTACTAGTGGAATGTGTGTTTCTGGATCAAATTTGATTGCTTGATAACCCGAATCGGCACAAACCATGTAACACTTTCCGCAATTTATACACATATCCTAACATATAAATAACTTATTGTTAACATGTAATAATAAAAATTAATGGAAATTAGAATGACTAAAAAATAATTAAAAATCTTACATCATCTATTAATGCTATCACTTGTTCCTTGTTATTCAAATCCTTGAACGTACCAATATAATTTAGAGCTTTTCCAACAACATCTTTTATAGTTGGAATGGGTGCAACAGGTTTCGAAATAGGTCTCGTTATTTCGATAGGTTTATCGAGTGGATTTGAGTTAACTTTAATTTCTGCTATTTTTTGTTCCCGAAGTATTTGATATTCTCCAAAGTATGGTACATTCTGAAACATGAAAGAATTATAATATAGCATATATTATTCAACCGATTAATTGCCATTAAGATTATATTTACCTTGCCAAGAGCATGTTGTAAGACAATTGGTTTTCCTTTTTGATGTTTAAATGTCGGTGGACTTTGTCCATCCCAATCTTTCACTTGTTTCAAAGATTTCAAATACAATAAGGCTTTCAAACCAGTTACGTAATCGTCAATTAGGGTAAAATCTTGATTTTGTATAGCACTACATACCTATCCATAATTAAAAAATAGTTCAATGAGCGATATTTTATATAACAAATTTGTATAAAAATAGTATTCACAATTAGTTTACCTGTAGGACTGACGCGCCACAATGTAAAAATTGAAGAGCAACATCAGCCGAATCAATACCGCCGATTCCGAGTATAGGAAATCCAGGAAAAGCTTTCGCAATAGAAGAAATAGCCTTTAAAGCTTGAGGCCTGGTTGCATTTCCTGACATTCCCCCATAAGTTGTACCCTTCTTAATTCCAACAGCTGGCCATGGCGTTGCATCCGCATGCAATCCCATTAAACTTTGTACCGTATTGATAGCAGATACTCCATCAGCATGACCTATTAAAAACAATTATTCATTCAAACATTTAGTACTGAAATATCCTGGTTCTTTATGTGTGAAAATTTGCATTACCTTCGTAAGCTGCTTTAGCTATTGAGACAATGTCAGTAATATTTGGCGTTAATTTTACGAAAAATGGTATCTTTACAGCTTCCCGAAGCCATCTCGAAATATTTCTTACTAATTTAGGATCCTAATACGTAAATGTATGTGATTAATAATAAAATATTAGTAAATTATTTAAAACTATACAAGTATACCTGTCCACAAGCTAAACCCATTCCAGATTCTCCCATTCCATGAGGACAAGATAAATTTAATTCTAAAGCGTCAGCACCGGCTGTTTCAGCTTTTTGTGCAAGTTCCGTCCAATCTTCTCTGTTGTACGAACACATAATACTAGCTATAATAATCTAAAATTAAATTCAAACTTTTATTAACATTAAAAATAATTATATACTTTATACGAATTAACGTAACTGTTGTTTTCAAACCTTGGTCGGGAAATCTTTTTTCAACTCTGTAATGCTAGTACACCAATATGCTTCTGACTTTTCAGATATCAGTTCGATATTCAAAAAGCTGCTTTGTTCTGGACCGTAATGATATCGAGAAGTTGTACCCTTGATTATTCGTGGTGACACATTTGTGATAAGATCCTGAAATATTGTTTTATTAAAATAGTCTCCCTAAAAAATATTGACACAATGAATTACTTTATCTAAAGAAAATGTCTTTGTAACAGCAAAAGCCCATCCAGCTTCAAACGCTCGCCTAATCATGGTACTGGACGTAGTAGGTGTTGCAGAAGCAAGACCAAAAGGATTTTCGAATTTTAGGCCACACATCTCAATAGATAAGTCAACGTTATCGATTGGAGTGTAAAATTTGGGTAATATAGGAACCTCAGGTACTTCCAAATTATAAGAATTCTATTTAGTAATAAATAAAAATTAAAATATTTTCGTACCTTCTTTTCTTATGAATAATTGTTTGCTTGAATTTTTGAAAATATAACCTGAATAAATTTATGAATATACCAGGCAGCAGTTTTTCCATCGTTTACAGATTCAACCGTAGTATGAGCAACACCGGCAAGGTCCCCACCGCAAAAAACTCCAGGTACAGAGCAACTCATAGTTTCTGCATTTACTTCCGGTAAGTTCCATTTATTCATTTTAATAGGTACCATAGCTCGCGTTACTTAAAAATGTAAATCTTTTTAATATTTCTTTTGTGAAAATACGAGATTTTAATGTTACTTTTATCGTTACCTTTCGGATCTTCTAGTCCTGATCCGAAAGCAGATATAACAAAATCTGCTTTTAATCTATAAATTTGTTCCTCATCCTCTACCCATTCACCATTCTCGTTTTCCTCGGTCCGACAAAATTCCATTGCAATTATCTTTCCATTTCGAATTATCACTTGCTTCGGTGATTGGAAAGGTATGAATTCGCATTTTTCTTCTCTCGCTAAATCTAGCTAAACGTACAAAAAACACATAAATTATAGAATGATACCAGAAAAGAATCAATAATTTACATCGTACAATGACAATTACTTCTTCGGGCACAGCTCGAATATTAGTAAATCCTTTTCTAAAAACCACAAAAACTTTCTTTGCACCACATCTTAAGGCAGAAGTTGCACAATCGAAAGCTGTATCTCCAGCTCCAATGACAATAACGTTTCCATAAAGAGCCGGCAATTCCTTATTTTTACATGCACACATTCCTGGTTTACTGCCAATCGCTACTTTTGGCAAAAAGCTCTTCGATGTATAAAAACCCATCTTTTGTGTAATATCTGAGAAAATCGGAATAGTTTTTGCTTCAGGAAGACCAATTCCTAAAAAGATTGCCTTATACCCGGAATTTTGAAGACCCTAAAAGCTGTTAATATATAGAATCCAGTTTCCAAAATCAGTACCTAATTTTAACTAACTACAATCATAGAATTACACATAAAGACCTGTATTGTTAAGTCATTCTCGGATAATGCTCTACCGAGTTCGATTTTTACTCCTAAATCTTTGACGAGATTTATCTCAAAGTCGACAGTATCATATGGTAATCGGTATTGCGGGATCTCTGACGAACTTAAACCACCAATGTAATTTTGCTTTTCAAAAATTGTAATGTTATCATAACCCAATCGTGCAAGAAATGTTGCACAAGACAAAGAGGCTGGACCGCAACCGAGCAAAGCTATTTTAGTGTCGGCATATGGAACACTTTGTTCAGGAATTCTAATTTGAGGTATATTCATTTTTTTAAACACCTAAAAGATAATAATTGTATACGAAATCATGTTTAATGTACTGAACATTATCAAAGAACAACTGTTTTCTTACATCGGTAGCAAATTGTTGAAGACCACCGATATTGATGGGTCCTTCTTCAGTTGCATGTAAGTTACACCCACCCACACAAAGATCACTTGTAGGACAAACCATTCCGCAAGTAAGACCGAGAGGGTTATCGGATAGAATTGCCTTTGCTGCCCCGTAATAATTTTTATTTGAAATAGAAGTAATAAAGCTTTTAATGTCTAGTTGCGTTGGACATGATTTTTGACATGGGGCATCTACACATTTTAAACAACGTGCAGCTTCTCTTAATGCACCGCGTTCACCTAACGTAGTGCGCTTAATGTCATCAAAATTTTTCGCTAGGGATGAACATCTAACATTACAATTTTCGTTAATGTTTCTTTTCCATTTCTTCTTATTCTCCTTGGTATACGCTGAAGGAACAAGACTTACAAATGGTTTTATTTTTGGATTTAAAGCTAGAAGATTCTAGAAAATGTAATTTAATTAATTAACTACATTCAAATATGGGTAATTGTCTAGATTAGAGCATATTTTACCGATTTTAATGATCTTATTTTCATAATCCTTACGAATTTATTTTTTATTCCTATTTACATGTGTATAAACAATAAATAAGCGGTAATCATATATTTATTTATATATATTTATATACATATTTATATATATAATTAACGGGCAGCCCCATTAGTGTACATTTGTAGATTTAACCAGTTCTATACGGAGGATATTACATATAAAAAACGTTAGATATCAAATACGAATGAAGAAGTGACAGTATAAATTGGACATATTTAGATAATAGTTTACGAAAGGAATTGACCGATTCGGTGAAGAAATCTAGATCAAAACTAGCCCTATCTATAGATTGGCGCATACACTGTTACAGATAGCTATGTTTAATTTACAAGTATCTGATAAACACTCTTTTAAAAACGATTAACGATAAAACCAAGGTCTAGCAGAGATATTACGTAGTTGTTCAAAATATTATTTTCCATAGCATATGAAAGACATTAAAAAAGTCGGTAATATGTACTCTAATTTACATAATTATCAGAGCACATTGTAAACAAATTCAATGTGCCACTGGTCATTAAAAATACTCACTTCGATATCAGGCACATCTTTACTAAGTATCGTAACTGATGCCATTTTTTCGTAGCGTAATTGCAAATATAAATAATAGCCTTGCAGTTACTGTAGATAATACATAAATTTCATGTAAATATTAATATTAATATTGTGACAATATATGTTTTAGAATATCATACCTGATTGAGAAAATAATTCAAAGCGTTCGAAGAGAAGAGGCAAAGTGTAATAAAGTGCTGATTACGCACATCTACTTTTATACGACGATATTCACTAAGCAGGGACGAATTAACAAATAAGTAGACCCCTGGTGATCATATTACATTTGTCGCATGAAGGAATTTGCGAGAATTATTGATAAAATCCGTAAACTACTACTTCCTTACCGATCCTGATAAGATTGAAATATGTTCTAAAGGGCGTTATTTCGGACAACCATTTCCTTTGAAAAAATTGGCGACCCTAGTTTCCGAGATATTAATAAAAAAAAAATTGCTACTGATATCTATATTGAATTTTTTCCATTCGTGTGTAGCTCTTAGCTTATCATCATTTTTCAAAGAGGAATCTTTGAAGTAACTAACTAACTAAATATACCCCGCACACATTTCCGTACTCACGCGATGCCCAACGATGTCTTTTGAACAAAATTTAAAATAGGAAATCTAGATAAACCTGTAAAGGAAATAGATTAGACTTGAAAGAAAATTAACTAAAAAAAAGAAACTGAATGAAAATGGAACAAATAGAAACAAGAGTCAAACAAATGGAACAAACAACCCAACGACGAGATAAAAACAAACCAAGGATAAATTTTAAACAAATTAATTTTTCTCGATTAAATAATTAATAAATTATTATTAAATTATTTAAGGTGAGTAGGGGCGAGTGGAGTGAACAATGGCTATCCACTAACTTCTGGTCTAGCCAATGACCGACCATCCCATGCCTATCTCCGATGCCAAACAATTTAGATGTTACTCGACCAAAATCAAACCAACAAATGATTCAATTGTCCATCGCGCGGCCTTTATATAGCCGACGATCGGCCGAAGGTTGACGTAAATTATCAGTGGTGGCCGAATTAATAAATGTAGAAATCGTTGAAGAGTTATTATTTTCGGCAATTTCATCTTAGTTTTTCCTTAAAATTTAACCAAAACCTATTATAAATTTTGATATACCTATTACAATCTGATATGATATATTTTTTTTATAATTCTAAATAAATATTTAATCGCAATAACAATAAATATGAATGCATTACAACGTATTATATCTGGCAAGGAATTTTTCATTTATTGCTTATTTAACTATTTTGGCGGTATTGTTCATTTTATGGAGCAGTATACCGTTCTTACCGTTCTATGGGTAAATTTCTCAATTAAATACAACAATATTAACGTTTATTCTTCAAATTTACATAAAAAGTATTAAATATTTACAATTTCTAAAAACAGATCCAAAATATATTTTGTATGTATCCAAAACATATTCTAATATTGCTTAAGCTTTTAATAAATTATATTATTGTTTGTTTAATAGCATTCCATTTAACGCAGATAAATCTTGTTTATTAATTACAATTTTATTTGATATATATAATAATATTTTGTATTCATTAGATTTACAGATGAAAGATTATATTCTATCTGAATTATTTGGTACATTACTGTGTATGTGTTGTGTGATATATCAAATTTTCATATATTGTTGGCATGGAAATCAACTAGATTTATATTAATATAAAAATACAAATTTTTCAATAATTTTTCATTGTCTTTACTTTGTATAGTCTATATCAAAAATAAAAATATAAATGCATATTTTATAGTATATACCTTAGCTTGGCATTTGATATGCAATACCTATCTTATATTATGGTTTGTAATCATTGAACTTTTGATAATACAGTTAAAGAGCTTCTACCATCACAGCTATGCCTTGACCTCCACCAATGCAGGCAGAACCAATTCCTAGTTTTCCACTGTTTCGTCTCCTGTACAGTGATATATTATTATTATTAAATCATCTTAAGTGTTAATATTCTCTTCTGTTTTAATATTAACATACCGTAATTCATATATTAAGTGTGCTGTAATTCTACTACCAGATGCAGCCAGTGGATGTCCAACAGCAATAGCTCCACCATTCACATTTAATTTATCAATATCTAAATTCAAATCTTTAGCACATGCTAATGTTTGAGCTCCAAATGCTTCATTAATCTAATAAAATGTAAAAATAATTAAATATTTAATTTATATATTTATCTTTAAATAAAATTTTCACCTCGACAAGATCAATATTATTCAGATTTTTATTTGTAACTTTGAGAAGTTGCCTGATAGCTGGAGCTGGACCAATTCCCATAATACTAGGTTCTACACCTACAACACTATACCCTAGTAAACGTGCCAGTGGTGTAAGACCTTCTGCCTTAACAGCTTCTTCACTAGCTAAGATAATAACACCTGCGCCATCACAAATACCCTATGCAAGTTAAATTACACATTCATAAAAGTATATATTTAAAATATCTACAGTTAATTTTAATAAGATTTAACATACAGATGCAGATCCTGCAGTAACTAAACCTTCTTTTTTAAAAATAGAAGGTAATTTAGCTAAATTCTGAAGAGTTGTTTGAGGCCGTGGATGTTCATCTACATTAACAATAACATCTTGTTTTTTCACAGTTACTGTAACAGGTGTAACTTCCTCCTTAAAATAACCAGCATCATTGGCTAAAACAATTGAAGGTTAATCTTAATATTTCTATTAATTTTTGGTAATAATTTAAGTAATTAATATGAAGTACAATTGTAAAAGTACTTACCAGCCTTCCATAATTGTTGACTTCTTAGAGCAAATTCATCTACTTCTTGTCTCTTTAAACCATATTGAGATCCAAGCTTTTCTGCAGTTAGACCCATAGGTAAATTACAAAAAGTATCAAGTAATCCAAGCCATAAAGAATCCTCAAATTCATGCTTCTGCCCTAAAACTGTGCCAAAGCGAATATTTCTTACAACAAAAGGAGTTTGACTCATATTTTCTGCTCCTCCTGTTAGAACTATGTTAGATTCCCCTGTTAAAATACTCTGAAAATAATAGTTAATTATATCATATATTTGTACAATAATTATGAGATATAAATTTTATTCCAATTTTATAATACCATTGCGCATAAATATACATATACCTGTGCACCACTAACAATTGATTGAAATCCAGAACCACATAATCTGTTTACTGAAAATGCAGGTTTCTCTAAAGGTATACCAGATTTCAAGGCAGTATGGCGAGCTAAGAGAGCTCCATCAGAAGATGCTATCTTATAAATAATAATTATAAATATAATAAAAATAAGAAATATTTCATTAGAAAAATTGATTGATATACAGAGTGATCTACACAACTTACACACCCTGAGTAACTTCTAAAGTATTCATTACACGAAAAAATTTGTTATATACAAGTTGCATGTTTCGAGGTAATGCAATATTGCATTATTAAATAATGCAATTATTTTATTTGTAGGTAGAGGAATGTCAAAGATTTTAAGATCACCTTTGTTATTTTAAATGGAATACTATATCTTTTGTATTAGAATATGAAAGAGTATAAAATTTTGAACAAAAAATACAAACCTTTGTTAGCCCTAAACTTAATAGTTAGAGTAATTTAGCTCCGTTTCTCAAAAACTTAGAAAGCATAATACTAAATTACAGACTCAAAGTTATTGTAGAATTTTAACACTCTTTCTTTCATATTCTGATACTAAAGAAATAGCATTCCATTTAAAATAACATGACCTTAAAATCTCTAAAATTCCACCACCTACAAAAAAAAAGGTATATGTACTACATAACATGCCCCTCGAAACATGCAACTTTTATATAAAAAATTTTTCATACAATGAATACTTTAGAAATTATTCAAGGTGTGCAAATTGTGTGGACCACTCTGTATATTAATACTACTTAAATACATACAGATAATACATGGCCAAAAATAACACTATCTATTTTTTCAGGATTTAACTGTGCAGACTGCAAAGCAGATTTTGTAGCAATAACTGATAAATCAGTTGCACTTTTATTAATAAATGAACCACCCATTGTACCAAATGGGGTACGCTTAGCAGCTACAATAAATATTCCTATAACATAAAAAATATTATAATATAATATTTTTACAATAAAATATTTTATAATAAAATAT
>NW_016908489.1:338396-340898 GCF_001483705.2 Eufriesea mexicana | reverse complement strand
AAAAATAGGAAAATATAGTTGACAAATAAAGTTTTTTATTTCATTAAACCATTTTAATTTATATCAATTCATGACTTTTGTACTAAAGCTAAGTCGAAATATCGAAAAAATATACACAGTATGTTTAGAGCTGAATCATGGCAAATGAGATAACTGAAGAAATAGAACAATGTGAACTTTGAAACAAAAATAATTATATTTTATCCTTTCGATAAAAATATAAATGATATAAAAAATAAATTGAAACTAATAATTAGAATATTACAATACAGAGTGTCCTACTATATGACAGGTTGTCAATTTTTTCGAAGACGAAAGCTCAAATATAAAAATTTTATTCTTTATTTTCGATTTGTTTTTTCACACTTTATATGATAAAAAAAAATACAAGAAAATTTAATAAAGATATTTTTATTTCTTTGTAATACATATTTAAAATTTTACATACCTTTCGTTGCAACAGACATAATGAAAGTAAATATTTTTCTATAATAAAGTACAATAAAAATCTTGATATATAAGTACTATAACGTCCCAAACAGTACCTCAGTGCATAATAATACTCATATACTACTGCTCGTTCGTAATACAGTAGATAAGTATACTATAATACAGGACTGAAGAAGTGGTAATTTGGTTATTTGTGCCACAGTTTCTAATCCCCTCCTGATTGATTCAACTAGTATGGTGGGAGTAAGATGTAAGGTGTGTATGAGGAGTGGTTAACGGTAGTGACACACCATACACAGCAGGGAGTAGTCTCATGGTAGGGGAACTGAGTGTCAAGCAGAAATGATGACAAAGGACCTGCTATAGTATATGATAGTACTTAAATTATAAATCATAGAAAATGGATGATTGCAATAACGTCGTAAGCAACTTTGTTGCCCATTACCATAAGTGCAATTTTTATTTTGGGGAGTTATTTAAAAAATTAGGTCTTAGAACATGCATGCACTTTTATTGTAATAAATAATTTTATAAATATCAGTAAAGTTTTTTAAATATCACATATTGAATTCGAACTTATAATTAGATATACAATAATTATTAATCATGTATTTTGATCTATCATTGCATGTGTTTTTTAGTTAGCGAAACGCATACAAATTGTTGAAAATTCAATTGTTTCCATAAATTTCTAAATATAATAATTTGTATAATTATTCATTACACAATTACATTTATAAAAACGGATGAAAACAACTTATCCTATAAATTGAAGTTGAACTATAATTAAATGTTTACAAGAAATACAATACTTTATTATGAGAAATATGAGGAATCATTTTATTTTATTCTTCAAATAATGGTATGCCACCAACTGCTTGATATGCGTTTTCTTCACACTTTTGAAATTAATAATTAATATTTACTATCTCCTTTACATATTATATATATTTTTACTTACTTCTTCAAAATGTTTGTACATTTCCTGTGCAATGTAAACTGATGAAAAACGAGCACACAAGGTGCGTTTTGTTGGTGGTGTCAGAGCATAATCAATGGCTGTCCAAATACATTTTTCTCCATTAAGCTTAATAAAATAAAAACTTAACATTAACCAAATTTGCATTGATTAATATACTATATAATATTACAATTTTTAGACTTTTACCTCTATTTTAGGTTTTGTACTAATAATCGTGTTGCTCACAATTTTATTAGTTTCATCTGCTTTTAATATTATTTTTTGATCAAAAATATTAGGATCAGAGTAAATAATTAAATTTCCTGATGCTACAGGTTCCCATTGGTTCTCATTACTTGCCCTTGTAAATAAAGTAGCTCTCTTTTCAAAAATAATAGAATTTTGATCATCATCATCATTATCATCTTCCTCTTTTTCTTCACATTCTTCTTCATCTACTTCTTCATTTTCCTCATCTTCTGGTTCTTCTATTACTGGACTATCTTCTGAATTTTGTTCTCCTGTATTTATATAGAAAACATAAATTTATATTTTAAATGTCTGCTTTAATCAACTTCAGTACATGCAAACAAAAAAGATGTAAGTTTACTTGTTATACAACTACCTTACAATTATCGAAAAATTACTTTACAAGATGAGGCAAATTTTAATTTTTATTATAATATATTATAATAATAGTATTTAATGTTTGTTAATTAAAATATACATTTATATAACTTACTTTATATCACTAATATAAATATTAAAAATTATAGAAAAATTAACAAAGGTCCATAATTATTAATGAATCTCTTTGTAATAATACATCGGCTTAGTAATAAAATTTTATGCATCATAAAATATAAAATAATTATTTTTTGTAGTTTTTGTTTCTTATTTCATAAGAAATATAAAAACTAAGCGTTTTAAATTTGGTTTAATAAAATAATTTTATAAATGTTTATACGATGAATTAATATCATTATTATATATCACGTTTAAAATCAAATTTGAAATCAAATATATTAATTAAGAAATATTTTTAGAACATAATTTAAAAAAAAAAAAAAAAAAAAAAAAAAAAAAAAAAA
>NW_016908489.1:296874-338182 GCF_001483705.2 Eufriesea mexicana | reverse complement strand
AAAAAAAAAAAAAAAAAAAAAAAAAAAAAAATAAAATACTTTTTAACCCTTTCGCTTCGAGCGCCGCCATCTACGAGATGACCTGTGGGTACGAGCGCTGCATAACTAATTAAAAAATAAAATAAATAATAAATAACTAATTTGCGTTTCATTATTAATTATATTAAACATTTTATCGTAAAGTTTTGTAAATATCTAATGCCTATATTACCTATAATTAATAAATAATAATATAAATATAAATATATTACCTAATATTAATATATTACCTACATTACCTAAAATTAATAAATAATAATATAAATAATTAATTAATGTTTAGGAAAACGTATATATAGAAACCACGCGCACTGTGCATATTTCTGGTTCGCGCTTCCGTTCAGGGACGGCGGACTGAACTGCCGAAGCGAAAGGGTTAAAACATTTTCATGTAACTGTCTTGTAATTTACTTGATCATAAATTCATTCTTAAATAAAATGTTCTCAGTATTATATTTTAAGTATAAATAAAGTTACATTAATGTGTTTGATATTAAAAGAAAAACACATGTTTTGTATAGTATATATCTGTAAAACATAACAAATATACTTGTACCATGCAGTCAAAATAAGAATTATAAATTGAAAAAGGCATTATAAACGAGAAGTTTTCATCTTATGTCTTACGGGTTTCATTTAGTGTTTGTTGAATTTTGTCAATTGCATCCTTAAAATTTGTTGCCAGTTCTTCAGTTTTAAATTTGACTGATAAGCTTTCTACATGTGGTTGCTCTTCAGCATAATTCATGCCTGCCCATATCCAAGCACGATGCGACGTAGAAAGTCTATTAAATGCAATGTCTGGAGTAATTAAGAAGTTGCATACTACTTTGTGAACTTGTTCTCGGCGCATTAATAATCTGTAACGGCCATATTTTGCATGATGTAAAATTTTCATATTTCCAACACCTCTTTCTTTCCATTCACGCGTTGTACTATCGTATCTGTATAATTTAGCTCGTTCACAAAATACTGTAACAAACACGACACGATTTCAAGATATATATATATTTTCCTTTTTGAAAGAAATTATTTAATGTACCTTTTTCTTCCTCTTCTTCTCCAGTATGCACTTCCACGATATCAGGTAGAGGTATAATAGGTTCGAAATGAGGATCATAATCATCATTTTCAGTTTGTTCGCATTCTTCTTCTTCATTCTCAACATTCTTTTTTACCGTAGTTTCTGTTTTATGCTCAGATATATCAGCAATTCCATGTGTTTTTTGACCAAATACAGCTGATCCAGCACCGTCAAAAGCAAAATTTGGATCTATAAAACAAATATATGTGTAATAATTTTATCAACACTTTCTTATTTAAATTGTCGTGATAGACGATAGTATGAGAAATATACCTATTTTAAATGTTGGCTGAGAACTTTTAGCTGCTAAAGTTGAAAATGATACATTTGCTGTTGGCAAGAAACTAATATCACTCTCTTTTTGAGCTTCACTTGTTGTTTGTGTTATTGTTTCAAAAGCATTAGTTGTTACAGGGCTTGAAATTGTAAAAACTGATGCAGTTGTTCGTGGACCAAAAACCAAATTCGTCGAAAATGGCGATGCACTAGTAAATACTGAATTAGTAGATTTGGTAGATGCCCCAAACAAGCTTGTTGTAGTATTTGTAGTTATTTTTGACTGTATGTTGAGATTATTTGAAAATATTGATTCAGTATTATTTGTACTAACATTGATAGAACTAGGTTTAAGTAATCCAGAAGAATCTTTTTTCGATATTCCGCCGAAAATATTTTTTCCTGTATTATCTAACTTAGCCATTCCAAATATAGATGTTGTAACTGTTTTAGATGTTGGTGTTATAAATGAAAAAGCGGTAGTTGATGTTACTTGTGCTTGAGAAGTAATAGGACTACAAATTTTTAAATTTTCAGATGTTAAAATATTTTGTTTATCAGTTATAGATTTCTGTATCTCGTTTGAACTGGATGAAGATGGTGACATTACAAATGAAAAACCAGTTTTCTTATCATTCGATATAGTAGAATCAGTATTTCCAAATGATATAATTGATCCACTTATTGTAGGGAGTGAACATGTTGTAAATTGTGGTGTGCCTGTACCATACAGTCCAGGTTTAAAAATAGAAGAAGATGTTATTCCAGTACTTGAAATAGGTGTTTGAACAACTGAGACTTCATTAGACGCGGTGCTTAAATTAATAGATTTTGGCAGAAACTGTATAGCGGATGTTGTTGGAAGCTTTTGATCCTCTGTAGATATTTTTGATGCTGCTGTTATAGAATCTCTATCTGGAAATAACGATGCATCAGATTCTTTACAACCTCTACATCCAGGACAATCTGGTTTTTGCTTATATGCATAAAAGTTTTCTGGAAGCTGTAATTTCAATGCAGCTTGCTTTTCTTCAGCTGTTACTTTCATTTCATACAGAACTTCGATGTCTTGCGCTGTGGAAGTTTCGGTAGATTCTTCTACTTTGATTTCAGTTGTTTTATCAGAGAGTGAAAGCTTCTTCTTCCATTTTTCAATTGTATCTTTGAAATTATTTGCGATATCAGACGTTTTAAAACGACAAGCGAAAAGAGTGTACTCGATTTCTCCTTCACTATAATCAGCAGCATTCCATATCCATGACTTTTCGTCTTTTGGCTTTAATTCCAAATTCGGAAGCACGAAATGGTTTAGACACAGTTTTAATATTTGTTCTCGTCTCATTACTAGTCTCAGTTTGTTTGTATTTTTGTGTCGTAATAATTTAATGTCTCCTAAACCACGTTCTTTCCATTCATTTACCGATTTATCGAACCTAAACAACTTGGCTCTGTGACTATACAAAACTTCTTCATCCTCTTCACCTGTTTTAACTTCAATTTTATCTGGCAATGGAATTATTGGTGAAAAATGTATATCATCACTTTCTACTACCTCCTCCTCACTATTTTCTTCACCACCAGACTTTGTAGGAGATGACTTAGAAACAAAATTGAATTCAAAAGATTTTCCTGGTGTTCCAAAATCAAATTTGGAATCTTTGTTTGTTGGTGTGCCCGGTCTTTGTTGCATTCCAAAAACAAATTTTGCACCTGACGTATCAGATTTTGTGTCAGATTTTGTAGCTAATGGAGATACAGATTTACTATCTGTAGAAACATCATTAGAACTACCTAAATGAAATAAAAAGCCACTTGTTTCTTTTTTAGTAGTATTTTGTGGAATATCAAAAGTAAATGTGGGTGTAACTCCAGAAGAACTTGTGCTTATCTGAAAACCATCAGTTTTTGGTTTAGGTGGAAGGGAAGGATCTTTTGGGGTATCACAAGTGACACAGTAGTTATTTTCAGCTGCATTAAGTATATTACAACATTTACATTCCCATGAAGCTGCAGGTGGTTTAAATACTTGTGAAAAAGGTACTTGATTCCAAGTGGTTGTACTTGAAGTACTCGATTTATCAAATACAGAAGAACATGGTGTCTCACAAGCTATACATTTTGTATTTGATGCATCATTTCTTGTGTAGCAAGCATTGCATTCCCATGAACCAGCAGGTGGTTTAAACATTTGTGAAAGAGGTACTTGATTGGAAGTAATTGTATTTGAAGTACTTGATTTACTAGATACAGGACCACGTGGTGTTTCACAAGCTATACATTTTGCAGTTGGTGCTTCATTTCTTATATAACAAGCACTACATTCCCATGAATCTACTGGTGGTTTAAACATTTCAGATAAAGACTCTTGTGATTTATTTGATTGTACATTTGGAATAGCTTCTGGTTTTTTTAAATTTTCAGCAATAATACAATCTTTTACCATCTTCTGCTGATTACTGGTAATAATATCATGGAATTGAGATGCTTGACTGTATGTTTTAAATGTTGCTGCAAATGTTTCTATTTCATTATCTGTTCCATTTTGTAAATTCCAAGTAACAACTGGATGGTTATCACTTTTGAGTGTAAATTGGGATTTAGCAAGAACATTATAACTATAGCAGATTTTTGAACTGCTTTCATCTATCATTAATAAAAGAATTTTATTCTTCTTCGAACTCCATAAAATCTGCATCTGCCCAGTACCTCTGTGTTCCCATTGTTTCATATTGTTATTAGAATATAAAAGACTGACTTTTTCACTAAACAGTATTTCTTCATATTTAGTTTGCATAGCAAATTTACCAGTACCTTGAACACCTACAATATTAGATGCTGTAGCAAGAGCATTTGGTGCAGGGGCGTGGCGTCTTCTAAATGAAAATTGTGGAGTATTCGGGGAAATATTTTCGCTGGTAACAGCAGTACTAATTGGCTGTGAAGACGAAATTGGCGTGCTATGAATACTAACAGTTGGAACTGTTGTAGGTCCCGATTGTAAAGGTGTAGTTGTTTTCGTAAATGAAAAAGTAAATTGTGATGTAGTTGTTGTTCCAGTGGTTGCACTTTTTTGTGTCATAGTTGGAAAACTTTCAATACTTGTTGCAATCTTATTAAATGTAAAACCAGCAAATGGACTAACTTCTGACTTAACAGGAACTTTTAAAGGTTTAGTAGTAGTTACTTGCTGAATAATTGGTGGTGATGTAAACGAAAATCCACCAATAACTGTTGTTGCTGTATTGATTTTTGACTTTTCTGGTGTAACAGTTTCTGCTATTGTCATTTCAGTAGACTGTTTTTGAACCGTTTGTCCAAAAATAAGTGGTGCTTGTTCTACAGTTTTTGGCTCTAATTTTGTTTTTTCTAATTTTTTAGTACTACTTAATGTAGCACTAATGTTAGATGATACTTTATCAGTACTTTCAACTACTTTTTCAGAAGTAAGACTTGCTTTGGCTTTATCAAAATGCTCTTTAAAGGAAATGCTTTCTTCAACAGTTTTGAATTTAATACAAAACTTCTCTAATTTTAATTCTCCATCAGCATAATCACATGCACCCCATAACCATGCCTTTTCACTATTTGATTTAGCAGTTAACTCCATATCTGGTGTGAGATAATGATTTGCACATACTTTTAATACTTGTTTCCTGCGCATAAGTAAACGAACTTTTCCTTCTTCGTCCTTGAGTAGTTTAACATTGCCTGTACCACGTTCTTTCCATTCATTATTTACATAACGGTAAAGTGTAGCTCCTCCACAAAATAGTGTCTCTTGACCCTCTTCTCCAGTAGTAACTTCAACTTCTGCAGGTAATGGTATAACAGGAACAAAATCTGGCATTGGATCTTGTTCATGATCTGAACTATTTGGAGATTCAGTTGAGCAGGTAGTAGCATCTTGCTTTGGTGTTTCTGATACAGAAAGATTAGGTGAAGTAGTTTTAAGAGTATTTGATAAAGGTGGTAAGTTTACTGTTGTTGGTATAATAGCTTGAGAAGGCATGGAAATTTGATAACAATGAGGAACAGATTGTTCTGTGGTAATTGGTGTAAAAAAACTTCCTTGTCTAAAATGTGGAGGAATTGTTACACTAAGTGTTGGTTGAACAATTGGTACTGTAGTTGGAAGTGTATCAGAAGTAGTAATAGCGACATTAACCGGTGGTACTTTATTCAAAGGAGCATCTTTTATGGTTGTCTCTGGCTTTGATGTTTCTACTTTTTGCAGTGGAATTTGCAGTGATTGATTTGTTGGTGGCATAAATAAACCTTGTTGAAGAATATTTTCAGGCATTTTGGATCTTGTATTAGGATATACTACTGGCATCGGATAAACATTTGGAGGATACAAAGAAGGAATAGCTTGCGCATTTGGATCACTGAATGACATTCCTGTTGGATAATATCCTTGAAAAGTAGCTGAAGGATAAACCAATTGAGAATATGGATGTCTATGAGAAGATTGAAACACATTCCCTGATATCGAAGACGCGGGGCCTGATTGATTTGCATTATAATTTAAGTCATTATAATCATCTTCACTTAAAATGCATAAATCTTCTTCTAGATTGGGATTAATATTAACTGTTTGAGTACGTTGTTTTTGAATTTCTTTACGCAACTCTGCTACTTCTTTTGCTAGTTTCTCAACTTTTTCCATTACTGTCTTGTTTAACTCCAGAATAGTTTTATTTTGCTCTGTTATCGATTGTATCATACCATCCTTTGTTTGAATCATTTGATTTATTGAACGTATTTGAGCATCGAGACGTTCTGGACTTGGACGTGCTTCAGAACGATTTCGTGATAAATCCAATATATCTTGGTGCTGTGGTCTGTAAGGAGTGCTAGATTGTTTTGGTGTACGTTGAACATTTTTCTGCGGCGTATTAAGAATGTTAATTGAAGCGTTTAATCCTGTTAATGTTGGTAACGCTATTTTTGTAACTGCTTGATCCACACCACTATGGGCAGAGGAATAACTTTCATTTGACATTCCATCGCACTCATTTCTACTTAAATCATCTCGTGAAAGATCTGGATCGATCCTTTTCAATTTATTTTCGATGTCAGTGATGTATGTAGAAAGTTCTGAGTTCAAAGGGTGATTTGGATTTGTTCCTGGACTACGTAAACGATCTAGTGTTAAATAAAAACACTCTCTTGCTTTTGAAAGCATGATTATATGTTGCGATCTTATTTCAGATGTTAAACTTTCTTTAGGTATAAAACTGACAATTTCATCTGCAAGCTTTTCATACATTTGACCTTGTTGAAATGAAGCTTCTGGACATTTTAATGCTTGTAACGCGTATATTGCTTTTTCATATTGTTTACCACGTACGAATCGTTGAGCCAAGAGCAATTTACCCTCTTCTAAAGCTTTAATCAATTCTGCATTATTCATATCTTTTCCTTGATAGTTGAAGAATTTGGAATTAGTTATACGAATAACTTGATTATTTTGTAGCCTTTCGAGAAGTGGAATCGCAGCTGACCAGTACATCTCAGACCGTGCTTCTAAGTTTGGTATGTCACTATTTTCTTGATCTATTTCTTTTAATGTCTCTGCTCTATAATGAAATATTCGTGCTAAATGAACTAACAGAACAGGATGCAACCCATGATTTCCAAGACAACGAACTACTTCTAAACCTCTTTGTAGTTCTAATCTTAATTCACCAAGGTCTTCATCGAGTGGTTTTTGTTTATCCATGGAATATACTTTATAGGCATAGGACCACCATTGTTCTTGAGCACAAGTACAAAGCGTATTAGTAAGATCTGCTGGCAATGTAGGTAATTTTTCAGGATTTAAAAGTCCACTCAGTTGTTGTTCTTCAATTGTTGAAGAAGTGTAGATAGCACAATTTAAAAATGCATCAATATCAACACGACTTAAACTATCAGGCGCTGCTTGATGTAAATTATAAACAGAAAACTGCAATTCACAAAACACATGTGATGTTTGATTTGGATAAGGCCCATTATCTTTATTTTGCGAACCATAAGGTCGAGCCCTTAGACCAAGCCAAACTTGGTGATGTAGTGAATCTGGCCACACTTCTTCGGATATTTCATCAAATCGTTTTAGCTCGCTAAACGAGCATAAACGTAATGGCGGATTTGAAATTGAACAATTTACAAAATATGATGTTGTTTTACCATCTTGATACAATCGTCCAATAAAGATTCTTTGATATACTCGATCTCGCCAAGAACTTGTACAAAATTTATCGATTTTATCTAACAATTTCTTAGTATTATCTCGAGCATAATCTTGAAGTACATGACCAGCCTGGCTACATCTATATGATCCTTCTCTATACCACACGTGTATTTCATTCTTAAGACTATCCTTCAAATGCATAGTCCATACTGCAGTAAGATCAATTGGTGTTACATGTAATGCAGTCAATAAAAGTGGTCCACACAATCTTCCTGCTTCAGACCAACTATCTCCTCCAGCTTTAGTCTTTCGTAAAATTAAACATGCTAAATGAAAATGTAACTGGCCCCACATATGTAATAACATATGTTCAATAAAAGCAGGATGATTAGAAAAGTTTTTTGATTTAAATTCAAATAAACTTTGATCAAAACTGCAATATAAATATTTTAATTCAATAATATTAAATATACATATTTCTAATAAAACAAAATTTCTAATAATAATATACATACTTGAATACAGCTTGTGCAGCATCTGTTATACTTTTTTTAATAACTTTACCCTGTTCTTTAAGACATAATGCTGTATATCTTTCTAATACAGAAATATAAAATATCCAAAACGTCCAATCTGATTGTTTACTTTCTTTACACTTCATAAGTAATTCACTTAAAGACTGATACCAAATAATATTATTTCTGTGACTGTGTGTTGCCTCTATTCCAGCAGCTTGATTATATGCATCTTCAAGCCTATGATTTACTATATAATGTTTGAGCAACTTAACTTGTAGATGCACATCTGTTTGTCTAACTGATAATTCAGCTAAAAAAGTAACATTGTTGTAAACAAATAAGTTAAATTACATAAAATCATTATAAGACACATGTTATAAAATATAGATTTTATTACGTACATATAATAAGTTTTTCTAAATCATCATCATTACCATTTGGTTTCTCTAAATTTAACATTTTTTCCTTTAATTCAAAGACTATTGGATGATGTGGAAATTTCTTATCAGCTCTTTCTACCCAATATTTTATTTTATTCATATCTATATTAACATCCATATCAGACAGTAGTTCACATACTAAAAACATAATAAAATATAGAATAAATACAATTTATATGATTTAATTTTGAACTATAAAACAACAAATTCAAAATACCGAACTATACCTTTTAAAATGAGGTCATCTTGCTTTGGTTCTAATTCAAGAGATATTTTATATTGTGTAAAAGCTAATTCTTTTTGTCCCAAAGCTTCAAGAGCTTGACCTAATAATTTATAAGCTCCTGGAGATTTATCTCTTATTTCCAAATAATTAGAAACATACCTTTTTGCAGATTCATAATCTCCAACTTGATAATATAATTTTGCAATATTGTAACACCGAAGCTTTTTCTTAAAATTTAAATAAAGATATTAAATATGTATAAAACATATTACAAACGTACATTTTTACATAAATATAAATTACCAAGTACACATAATAAAATAAAAATAAATAAGAAAAGTATCAATGTAAACAAACATTATTATTATAATTCAAATATTTCGAAAAAGATTCGGATAAAAAAGAAATAATGATTGGAAAAAACATAAAGTCAAAATTTATTCTTTAAAAAATAAATACTTTTTCTAATTATTAATGAAAAGCCGCTAAATCTTAGATAGAGGTTAGTACATGTGCATGTATCTTTTTTACAACCAAATCAAGGCCTTCGATACTATAGACTACACTTGACATTAAATAGAATTATGATGTATTAATATAAACAAGAAAAAAATAAATTTTAAATAAAAGTAAAATTGTACTAAAAAAGTCATCGAATAATTTAAAGTAAGAAGTTAGCAGAGATATTTGATAATATTTAAAAATAACGGCTCTTTCTTTAAAAAATAACCTTACCTCTTCTGAATTTTTAAGTTTGATAAATATGTCTTTCACGTGTCGGTCAACATCCTTTTTCGATCGAAACATTTTCACAAAACGGAACAAGACTTTCTTTAATAATCACTAAAATAATTAATGGACAGTACTCTATTAAAATGAAATTAGAAATACCGTTATACACTTCGCACTACGATTTTCTCCCATACCACAAATCACTTTCAAACGGTTCAATCCAAACCAGAAATATCAGATAAGTGCTGCCCTCTGGTATAATTTTTGAATTGTTTAAAGTAAATATAATCTTTCACGAGAAATATTTCCAGTATAGTATTCCAATTTTTTTCAAAATTCAAGCTCAATGTTTTATATTTAATTTATATATTTAGTTAAGACTATCATATATTAAAAATTAATATTGCATCATTTATTGTAATCAATATGAAGTTATAACCACAATTTAAAGTAGAAGACAGACAGCCAATATAAAAAATTAAACTGTACAAACCCTTAAATATAAGTAATGTTTGTGTATTTCATATCTAAAACAGATTTTAAAAAGTAGTGTCATATGTAATTATTTTTGTTTTTATAAAATATAAATTTAATGATGTTATAATTTTACACGACACGACTATTAATATTACATAAAATGAGTATAAATAAGATATTATACAATTGTAGTATATTTATTTTTAAATTAATACAAATGCTAAAAATGTTATTAAAATTATATATAAAATGTTTTATTCAAATTAAACATAAAAACAATGTAAATATATTACATCATAGTGAAAACTTTTTAGTAGTTTCTAAGCCATATGACATGTGTATTAATAGTAATAATCCAGAAAAAAAGGTATGGAAAGAATGTTTGCAAATTAAAAATATTTATTGATATAATAAACATTACAATTTTTAGGATACCCTGCAATTTGAATTAAAGAAAATTTTACCAAAGTTAGTCAACCCAAATTTGTTTCATGAATTTCATTTTGTACATAGATTAGATTATGTGACAAGTGGTGTGATATGTATTGCATTAAATAAAAAAGCAGCTCGAGCTGCTTCTAATGCATTTGAAGCAAGAACAGTCAAAAAGTTTTATTTGGCATTACTTCATGGGCACATAAATGAACCTTATCTTGTTATAGATAAAGCAATTGGTTAGTAATTAAATCAAAATATTTATAATATCAATTCAGAAGACTATTTATAAATAACATTATTTTATTAGGAACTGATGTAAGAGAAAAAAAAGGAAACCATAAAATGTGTATCAGTGATAGCATGTTTTGTGAAAAACCAAAAAAATCTTATACAATTCTTATAGTATTAGAAAGAGGTTTCAGAAATGGAAAACCAGCTACTAAAGTATTATTATGTCCTGATACAGGTAGAAGACATCAACTAAGAGTACATTGTTCATATATTGGTCATACTGTAATAGGAGATTATACATATAGTGAAAGAAAAGATATAGAACCTTATAGAACATTTTTGCATTCCTTCAGGTATTACTATGCATGTACACATATATACATATGTATGTATATATGTATAAATAAATATAAATAAGGAGATGAAGGAGAAGAAAAATATTAAATATTATATCTACATATAAACTTATCTATATTTATATTTCTTTTTTTTTCAAGGCTGATACTGAATAACAATATTGAAAATTTAGATGTGAGGAGTACAGATCCATTTGTAGCTTCTGACTCAAGAAATCAATGGTCACCTACAAATGTTGCTAAAATATTAGATGAAGATACATTTTTTGATGTTTATAATCTCATTGAATAAAATAGACATTATACTTTTAGTTCAATTTAATTTGTTTAATCTATTGCTTTAATCCCACATCCATGGATTTTAAATGAAATAGTTATTTCTGGTAAATTTGATGATAATTTAACACAAGCATATCTTAAGGAACCAATTCTATAAAACTCTATAGAATTAGTTATCATACTTAACCAGGTTGTTCCTAAAGTTGGTCGTACACTCAAATTATCATTAAGTACATTATTATATATAGCTGTTGTTACCTGTATGTAAATATTCTATGAAATACTTGTACAATTGAATTATTAAATATTATATGAAAAAAATTTATTTCTTTACCTGATTAATACAAACTATACAAATATCACTTTTACATAACTTATGCAATTGTTGTCCAATTGTTCTTAAACTCTTTGCTCTATTACTAAATTCATCTTTCCAATCTTCTACTCTATATGGAGCAGCAATTGAATCTATAACTATTAATCCTATCTTTTGTACAGACATTAATACTGGAATTCTATGAAGTAAACATATTTCCAGTTCTTCCTATAAGAATAAAAGATTAAGTACATATTGTGTTAACAAGCTATTAAATTAATTTAATACAATAATGTGGGATTACAATAGTTGAAATATGTTCCACAAATACTAAATCACCATTTACTCCATATTTTTTTATAATTTCAAGTTGCTGTATCAATTCCTGTAATCTTCTGGATGGAAATATAGATTCAGTACAAATATATATCGCACCTATGTTAAATAAATACACTCAAACAGAAACATTTAGAAAAAATAAAAAAAATAAAAATGTGTTATTATTTAGTTGTGACTGTATAATAAACTTTATTTAATAAATACCAGCAGCAAAACCTCCTTCAGTTTCAGGTAACTGCACTGTCAAACATAATTGTAAAGCTAATTGTGTTTTTCCTGTACTTGAAGCTCCATAAATTTGTGTAATCCCACGAGTAGTTATACCACCCTGAAGTAATGTGTCAAACTTCGTACAACCGGTTGTAAGAAATTTTTCACGTTCCTTTATTATGTTTGCATTAACTAATTTTATGAGATAAAATAAACTATATTAATTCACGGATATTATGACATACAAAATAATAAAACTTTAATACCAAAATAGTTTTCCATTATCTTTTTTAGTCCGAAAATATTTTATATTTTTGGTAGTTTTAGATTAATCATTCAACTGTCCAATACTCAAAAAGACCCTAGTATATCTATATTGTAAGCAGAAGATAGATGGCAGTTTCTAAAACCTTCGAATAAAAAAGAACTAAATATATAAATTTAAAAAAATCATGTACTGTTTACGAGCATATTTAAAGAACACGATATTTTAAATTTTAATAAGTATGAAAAACATTACTTTTCGTTTTAGTTTCTTTAAATTAAAATACAAAATTAAATTTTATTTTTGATAATTATTTTATATTTTAAACATTTTTAAATATATTTTCTATGTGAACATCAGTTATTATTTCTTTTTTAAAAGTTTTTCTTTCCTCTTTTTTATATGTTTTTTTATTTTAATTTTCCTTTTCTCAGCTTGCTGTTCTTTTACTGCCTTTTTTCGTGCCTATAATTAAACATAAATTATTACAAATAATTCATACCATCATATGTAATTATATATTATCCAAGATAAATATGTATTACTTTTCTACTGTCTGGACTCTCATTTCGAGGTCGAGCCGAATTAACAAACTTTGATTCGTTCGATACTATGTCTCCTTCACTATCTTCATCTTCAGAATCAATGATTTTTTCAGATGAGTCATCATCTTCTTCTATATCATTTGTTTGTTTACAATCTTTGTTAAGAATTTCAGGAGTCTCAATAGGCTTGGATAGATCTGATTTTAAACCAATAAGAGTCTTATATATCAAATCCTCTTTCCCAGATTTAGCAAGTTTAATATCACGTTCAATATCAATCACCTTAATATTATATTAATATATGTATATATATATATATATATGTATGTATTGTGAAATTTGATATGCATATACCTGTATATGCATATGTGTAATTATGTATATTTATATGTGTTTTCACAATATTACCTGGCTTAAATTTTGCGGAATATAAGCTTGTTTAAATACTTGTTCTTCTATTTGTTGTTTAGAATCAATATTTTGTTCATCCTGTTGTGTCATTTGCTCTGATATTGTATCTAAATACATATCCATATTCTCTTCAGTTATTGTTGGGTCTGTTATAAAGTCAAATAATGCTTTAACAGTCATAACACCAACTTCATTCTTTTTAAAAAATTCTAAAAAGAGTTAAATAATTCATTAATTCTGAAATCTTTTAAGTATTTTATTAATATTACTCTAAAAAGTTTCTATTCCTATTTACCAGTAATATTTATGCAATCTTTTCTAAGGAACTCAAGTGCCATAGGATGATCATGTTCAACAGCTTGAGATACATCTATTATTATAATAGATCCATCATGATATAACATATTATACTCACTTAAATCCGCATGAACAAGTTTACATTTATTATATAATTTCCACATTGTTTCAATACATTCTCTGTACAATTTTCTTGGTTTAGAAGCAGTAAGAACAATATCTTTTAATTTTGGTGATGGCCAACCATTAGTACCTATGAAATCCATTAATAGTACATGACTGCGTAGTAGAATTGGTTTTGGAGCATTTACTTCTCCTTGTTGAAGACGTACTAAATTTCTAAATTCTTTCTCAGCCCATGTTCGTACCATCTTACGTGGATTGTGACGGCAATATCCATGACGAAAACGAAATTCTCCAGTAACATATTTGTCTCTATCTTTAAATTGCAAAATTGATGTCTTATATATTTTTATTGCAAATTCTATTCCAGTTTTTGATATTGCATGATATACATTAGCTTCTTTTCCAGTGGAGATACATCCATTAATTTCTGCAATTATACCCTGATTTAAAAATTTAAACAATATCATTCTGGTACGTGGATCTAAAACTTGTTCAACAGTAGCACGGTCATGTTTATCTTTTGTTCTAAACCTATCTTTTTCCACTCGTTTATTATTTTCAATAAGAAGATTTGCTGCATATCCTGGTAAAGCAGGACCTTCATATTTTTCAATATTAATTTTATTAGCATAGCGACGAAATAATTTGTCTGAAGGTTGATAATTATTAATCTTATTAGAAGTATTCTGTGCATTGATATTTTGTATTTTAATATTTTTAACAATATTATTTGAACTAATTCTTTGATCTTCATCCCAAATAAAATCATCATCCTCTAAATTATCATTCTCATGTTCACTATCTTTTATTTCATTATTTGAAATATGTAATTTATGTATATCTATAGAAAGCTGACAATGCAATAATGGTTGTTCTTTATCCATTTTTAAGCTGTAATAATATTATAATTAATATTTTACATATATTACAGAAGTATAATTAAATATTATACGTACCTTGTTTCAGTTTCATTAAACTCATTAAATTGATCTTCTTCGACATGTTCACACATGACTAAATTTTATTTTTTTTTATTTACTTTGTTTCAAATACTAAGAAATACATAAAAAAATAGAATGTCGTAGAAAATTACGTTTTCTTAAATTTTGACATAAACTATGTTACATATTACTTACATTAAGCCGCATTTTAAATAATACAATGAACGATTATTCTAAGGTACAAACATTATTTTGATACTCTTGTGATACATTGTTTGATACATTTATACTAATAATTTTAACACTTTAGCAATAATAAATTTTTTAATAATTTTTTATTATTTTTAACCTTCAATCTTTAAACAGAACCAGAACTGCCCTCTATAATCTTCATTATCTATGATTGATGTAAAGATATTTTGTTTACATGTACCACTATTTAAATTGCAAAATTGTGTTACGATGATAAAGAGTAAGATATTAATTATAATTTTTTATTTAAAAATGATTCTATTTTTAATAATAATTGAACAATATTAAATAACAAAGATATGTGTAATAAAATATTGTCAAACATTAAAAATTTTCATAATTTTAGAACTTAAATTATAAATTACAAAAGGAAGAAATTTAATAAAATAATAATAGATAAGAAATTTATTTTACATTAATGTTATATTATATTCTGTTTTATACTAATTTTATATTATATTATATTTTATACTAATTTCATATTACATTTTATTTCATACTTCTTTTTACACTTTATTTTAGTATGAATTTTTATTAGATATATTATAATATTAACATTTGTAAATTATAATTCTATTTAAGATTATTATACATTATAAATGTTTTAAGATTTTTTCAGATTTTATTAGCTACCTTTTTACAAAAATATTTAAGAACATGATTGATGGAACCAAGTATTATATTTCAGTTTTAGAAAAGTCTAAAAATTCAACATTTTTCTAAATATAAAAAATTATAATGGTAGATAAAACTTATTTGAATTAAGTTAATTATTACCATATTTTTAATTATTATAAAAACGTAAGAAATGAGTAAATATTAATTTAAATTCTTATTAATATTATATGAGAAATAATATTGTGTAGCAATTACTTTTTCTGTTTATAGGTAGCAATTAAAAATTTTTAATATTTAAAGATGCAAAATATTAAACAGTTTATAGAACAATGTAATGTTATCCGTTATACATCTTACAGAACTGCAGCAAAAATGCAAATTTTACATAAGGAACTTAATAGTAAGTTTAATATATTTTCATATTATATTACTACTTAGAAATTTTTGTTTTTGTTATATTTATATACAAATAACAATAATATATTTTTTATAGTGCAATATGTTCAACCGGAATTAATTGCTGGAGTTTTTGAACGTCATAGACTTTCAATTACAGAAAACTGTGTAAATTTAGACCCAAGTGAAATTGAAGATGTTCTTTCTGATATTTATTTTGCAGCATGCAAAGAAAACAATACCAATTTTGACATTGATCTTGTAACAAAACTAGCTTTAAATTATATTTTAACTACATTTGACAAGTATGCTATTTTATATATATTAAAATTTTTTAATTAGAATTGAAATAATAAGTAATATATTGTTATCATAAATATTATAATTGTTATAGACAGTGTGCCAGGACTGTGTCTGTATTTTCTGTTAAAGTTGCTTTAATACTAATTAGCTCTGGGAGATTACAAGAAAAGTATGGATATCTTTACCAACAATTAGCTGATCATAATGCATGCTTATCCAAAGCTAGCTTACATACATTATTAACAAATATTTGTAAAATTACGGAGATGCTTGGAGAAAATGCAGCATATGGATCTCAAAATATTCAGTCACATATTGATAAATGTTTCTCGAAGGTATAATTAAATAATATTTTAAATGTTTAAAGTAAATATAAGTTATAACTCTTTATAATAGTCTCAAGGATGTCTTGGAGTTACTGAATCAGAGTTTGCAACATGGATTATGCAAGAACCCCCTTTGCTTGTTTGGATAACAACATTTAATCGTATGAAATCTGCAGAACATAGTATGTATATGTGGCATCCTAAAATATTTAATGTTAAATGTAGAAAAGTTGAAGTGGATATGATAAACTATATACCATTTTTTTTTAGTTGTACATAATGTTAAATGCTCAACTTGTAAAATAACATCAATTCAGGGACCACGATATACATGTCTAAAATGTGCAACATATCATCAATGCCAACATTGTTTTTTATATGGAAAAATATCAGGAAAACATAAATTGAAGCATCCAGTTCGTGAATTTTGCACCAAGGTATGTTAATGTGCATAATTTTTTTCATGTAAAATATTATATATAATTTCTTTTCAGACTTCAAATCGAGAAATAACAAAATTAATTATTGAATTAATAAGAAATAAATTGAAATTATGTCCTGTTAGATCCATTGGGTTAAATATGGATGATCAAATTCCACATATAAGGTTGTTAAGCTAAGGCAACATTAGATAATATGAACATATTTTGTAAATGCTACATGTTTTCCTTTATATATGTATTTTAGCAATGAAATAACACATACTGATTGTGAATCAGCAAGAAGTACAATGAAAAGGCGAGTTCTAAATGATCCACAAAAAGAACTTCAAAGTATTATTACTCATTTAGAAGAAGAGAATAAACAATTACAAATTGAATTGCTTGATATACAGGGTACTAAAGCAGAAAGACTTCAGCGTCATAGAGTTACAATTGAATCACAATTACAACGTCTAAAGTTATTAAAAGTATGTTGTTATTTAATTATTTATATTATTACACGGATCTAATGGAGTAACTTACATATTTGATTAATTTTTTACAGAAATATTTATTTACTGATAGAATTTGTATGCCTCAAGTAATTAATTACATGCAAAGTACACCTATGATTCCTTCCCTTTCATCAAGGCTAACATCCTTACCTATAAATTTTGAATTAAGCCCAATTATTCGGCAAGAAAATACAGAACAAATATCAGGTGTGAATGATACAAATACATTACAGTCAAATAATTATAATCCAACTGGAGATTGTATTACTGAACAAAATCACGAAGTTATCGATTCTGAAGAAGCATCTACAAGTTTAGGATTCACTAATGTACTAGAATCTACTCAAATAGAACTAAGTACATGGATAGGAGGTAAGTTGAATTACTATATTTTATTATTTAAAAAAATGATATATTTATAAAATATTAATCTACAAGATTTATTTATATATATAATATACTTCCAATTGGTATGTATCAAAAAAATATATATACATTTCTAATTATTAGGTACAAAAAGATTAGAAATAAATCCATCTAATAGTGGCTTTTCTCAATGGTTGGGTTCTAACAACTCTAATTGTAAAGACGAAAAATATTCTATTAAAGCTACAGCAACTAGCATTGAAAATGAATCAATAGCAATATCCGATTCTTTGATAGGTATTCACAGAGATAATACACCATCATCTTTACAAAGACCAGATAAACATTCACAACATAGTAGCCTGCAAAATATACAAGGTGATCTAAATGACATATTAGATAGATTACAAAATATGGTTACAGATGATCATTTACTTGATGGTAAGATATAATACTTTAACTTTCTATAAGTTTTTTATATCAATATTCTTACATAATTTTTTTTAGATTCCTCTGTTGTTAATGACAATTGTAAATTAAAACGTGCTACCACAGAAATGGAAGATTTATTAACAGGACTTATTCAAGGTATGGAATCTCGCAAAAGTAAGCTTACTACTATTGTGTAGTAATATTATTTATTATAATTAGTATTTTGGAATTCCACTATAAATATTTACAAAATAAATATTTCCGTCCATTAAACAAATTTCAAATTATATGTAATTGTACGGTATTAATATTAATCTTACTAAAATACATAGTGTAAATGTAATATGTAAAAATAATGTACAATTATGGCAACATTAAAGTAATTTTTTACATATATTCCAAAAAATATGAATATTTAATTTCGAGATATTACACCAAACTACTTTTAGTTTACTTTAAATACGTTTTAAATACCTAGATAAACATAAAATAAACATATATATGAAAAAAGTAGTCAACTAATAAGGAAATGTCTTTATCTATTTTTGTTTTTGCCTTTTTCTATTGTTTACTTAACAAAATAAACATTAAATTTATAGTAAAAAGATACATAAATACGACTCATTATTTTGATGAATGGACTAGATTATTATTTAATGTAATGCTTTATATATCAGTAGTATAAAATATGTTCAGTTAGAACATATAAAGTATGTAAAATATTATTACATATCTTTTTCGACCAATAATGTATCTGTTAAATATGTAACTTTGAATAGTCGTGAGAAATGTGATTTCTCTGATGGTAGATTTACTGTCCATGCCATTACACGAATATCACGATTATACCATTCTTGTATAATGCGTCTAAAATAAATACATAATATATATATACATACATATATATATAAGAAGTGAAACAAATTTTCTTTATAATAATTATTATATATAATTATTTGATTTATGAAATTAATATTTATGTACATACTGATTTAGTATATCTTTATGTAACAATACAGCAGATACACCCACAATGTAATATACAAAACGGTAGAACATCCATTCATAAATATGATCTAATAAACAAGCAGCTATATATTTAAATGGATTGCTATATCTTACTGGAGCTGAGCCATCTAAACCTGAATATAATGTTCTAGAAAAATATTGGGGTCTCCATGCAAGGCTTGCTACAATTCTGGGTTCCTTTCTTCTAATCTGTAATAAGAGAATTATCATTTACCCTATTAAGTGTAACCATATATAAATTCATTTTTACATTGTGCTTTTTAACATTTATGTACCATATATATAACAATGGGATTAAAACTGGATACAACTGCTCTTTGAAATAACTTTGGATATTGCTTATATGCATCTAAAATTACTTGCACTATCTCCATTCTTGATTCTTTTATATCAATGATTATTCTTTGCTCATTTGATAAACATGTTTCTAAAGCTTCATAAAGTAATGGAATTTTTTCACCTTCAATAAATTTATCTCTGTAATATATAAAAGAAGAAAATTGCACTTCTATATCATTTTTGCAATATTTTATAATCAAAAAATATATAATAATCTATCTACTTAAGTGGATGATTATACGTAATATCTAATTGCTTTAATTGATCCCAAGTCATGTCTTTAATAAGTCCAGTTTTTCCAGTAATTCTATCAATTGTTGGATCATGAAATATTATAGGCACGTTATCTTTTGTAAGAGATAAGTCAAATTCAACTGCAGTACAGCCTCTTTCTTTACTCTATAAAATATTTTACAGTTAATTATTATTTCATCTATAACTTATAAAAGATAAACTGAAATGTATTGTTTCACTCAAGCAATTAATTTTTCGTTAGTATCTACTATATTAGTATCCATGTTTACGTTATAAAATAATATGTAATGTTTTTGTTATAAGGTATCTATTATTCCAAACTAGTTAATAAAAAACAAATGAACTTGTTATCTTTTCTGGAACAATTGCCTAATATAAAAACAAAAACCATTATTATATATAAGATTTTACATTACGAAAGGCTGATAAGCTGTTCTCAGGAAAATCATATCCTCCACCACGATGAGCCACCACTCGCATGCAATATTGTTCTCCATTACCATGATCTTTCAACATGGTATTATCTTTTTTCAATGAAAGAGGATTTATACCAAGCACTTCTTGCACAATGCTTAAATTTGGTGGTGGATTCCTGGCTATTTTTAGTCCAACTGAGATAATGACAGAACCCCAAACAATCCATGGTATGCAGAAATTATAAAAAACACTTATTAAAATGCTCCAAATAACTTGTAAAAATATCCACAATAAAGCACTGTTCAAAATTAGTTCAATAATTCCATGCATCCTTTAAAGAAACTTTTAGTTTTGTTAATGTTTTTTGAAAGAGAATATGAGTTATTAACTCTACGCATACAAAGACTTTAACTATAATACTGTTGTATGGCACACTTTATTACTTGATTAATTGAAAATGTAATTTTACACATTCTTGTAGACACTCTGATTTTTTGAATATGTATATCAATGTTCGATAACGTTTGTTTACGCTACAGTATCAGTATTTAACAAACGGATAATTTATTATCTTTGTATTCCTGAAACATGAAACATTTTTTTAATAATAAATTTTAAATATAAAAAAGTATCAAAATTTGGATAAATTAGTAATTGCAATTACATTCTATTATTTCTATAGCACTTTATATAATTACACAAAACGCAAATGACAATTAGTAAATTGCATTTCTAAGTAATGTGAAACCTGTTTAAACAGTAGGTTTTTTTAATTATAGATATTAGTATAATATACAATGTCAATATCAGTTTACCTAAAAAGAAAGCATTTAATGTTAATATTAATTTTTATATAACAAAAGCACATAGACGCGCTATACAATATATAGTCACACATTGGCAGTACTGATGTTAAAGTATACCTTAACCAATTACATAAAATATGAGTATAAAAAATGTTTAAGAAAATACATTTAAAATATTAAAATTAATTTAATACCTTGTAATTTGACATTTATATGTATGATTTTATTTTTTATTATTGGTAAATTCGAAATACTAAAAATGGCAATAAGTAATACTGAATGAAGTGTAAGCAATTCAGTTACTTAATATAGTGTTCTATACTTATTATCTTATGTTATAAAATTATTATATATAAAAAAAAAAAATTGTGTAATGTAAGGAATTATATAAGTAATTGAGTAAGTAAAGAATGTATTAGTAAACATAAATTAAATCAAAGATAAACAATGGGAGATTCATTAGATTTTTTAACAAAATATCATAATATATCTAATAAACTAAAGAAGTAAGCATTTTATTACATATTCTTTTAATAGAATAATTCAGTTCTTATTATAATAAAATTATTTTAAATTATTAATAATTTAATTTTAGACGATTTTTAAGAAAACCAAATGTTGCTGAAGCAAGTGATCAGTTTGGTATGTCATATGAATATGAAATATATGTATAAACTGATATTATTATATACAAATACCCTTAAAAAGTCAAAAGAATATAATATTATTAATTATTTTCTAGGGGCATTGGCAATTGAATGTGAACAAAAAGAATTATGGCAATATGCAGGTTTATGTTTATTAGCTGCAGCCAGATGTCAAGGAACTTTAGAAAATATCTTTTCTGAATTAAATTTGTTAATAAGAGCTGGTCGAGAATTTCTTGTAGCTGATAAAAAAGTTAAAGATATAGGATGTCCTCCTATAGGGCAAGAAAATACTCAGGTTTATTATTTTTATAACACAAATTAATAAGTAGCAACATAATTATATCAGATATTAAAGTTGTAATTGTTTATGTTAGGCTGCAATAAGTTGTTTTGGTCATGCCTTAACACGTTGCCATAATCAATCCGGATTTGGTACCATGTCAGCTGGTTTAGCATTAGAATTAGCCTTAGCTTTAGGCCCTACTCCAGCTGGCACACAACAATTACGTAAAGCCATTGATATTTTTCCAACTACGAAAGCTATTAATACCTTAGTATCTTATCATATTATGCAAGGTAAATATTTATTTAAATTATAATGTGTTATAATAATTAAATACAAAATATGTGATCAGGTGATTATGTATCTGCTTTACAAATTCTGAATGATTTTGTCGAATTTGTTGAGAGTTATATTAATGCTGGTGCAAGGGGTAATTACAGTGTTATATTATACAGGTATTACATATAATTCAAGATATAAAATTGTTTCAACATATCATAAGTTACTTATATTTTAATTACATTAATATGTAGGTGTGAAGTAACTAGAGTGCTCTTATTACTTATACTTCAACCATCACCACAAAGACTAGCACCTTCTCTAGCACAAGTTTTGGAAAAGTATGCATGGGTAGAAGAAAGTACAGATAATGGTAAGTGTTATAATATTTATATTTTTTTAATCATTTAAATAGCCATAGAGTAATAATAGATAAATTACAGATTTTATTATGAGTGAAGATGAATTACTCCTATTACAATCTTTAGTACTAGCATGTCAGTCACATGATTATCAAGCATTGTTGGAACTAGAAGGTGAATTATGGTCTTACTTAAATGCTGAACAAAAAGAATTATTGCATAAGCTAATTCAAGTTTTAACAATACAATGAATTGATAATGTTACATTTTATATGTATAAACGATTAAAAAACTAATTAAATTTATGAAAATTATGACACTTTTTATTTAATTTTATATTTAGGTTTATTTCAGTAACATTCCAAAAAATCTTTTTTTATCCATATTTATTCAATTTGATGAGTTCATAAATTTCAGTGACTAAATTTACTATTACTTAATTACAATTCTATAACAATGAATCAATTCACTAAAAATTGTATGATGATGTAAGCAATATTTGTGACTTTTCATACATAAACATCATTCCCCCATTTTCGTAAAACCGGATAAATGAACATCAGCTGTGTGAAAGGAAGATCTTGCAATAAACAAGGATCTGAGATCATGGTTGCTACGAAAAAAACCACACATCTCACATTCCTGTAATTGTCGACGAATGAAGTTTCCCCTACCTTTTGCCCCTCTACTTCCAAAGCTAACCGAAGCAGATACGACTGTCACGACATGACGTGGCGTCATTTATGTATCATTTATATATTTATATATATATGATCATAATAAAATGGTATAGTTAGTTGGTTATATTATGATTTAACGCAAAATAACATCACATCACAAATGGCATCATATCATCTCATCATGTTGCTAGGTAACTAAGTGACATTGTCACAATTTCTAACAGTTCTTCCTCCCCTACTCAACAGAAGAGGAATCTTTAACTGCCCATCTGTGGTTCCTTTTCGTGGCAACCATGCTGGCAACCTTAGTAACAAGTAAAGACTCGAAGGAGTCAAAATGTATAGTGTGCGTATTTCTTCAGTGATACACGGGATGGTATCGTAGAAAAGATGTTTCGCGTTCCTTGAATATACTAAACTACTTTCCTATACCAGAAGGCAACGTAAGTAGTTAAGGCAGAGTCAGTAGTGATTACGTGGGCGCGTCCTCGAATCTTTCTGTAATAGTTTGACGTATTCAAAACTCATAAGTTTATTTGATTAAGGTAATAAATATTATTCTTTTCCGAATGTGATTGTACACTATCATTTTTTTCTTTTTTAATTTAATAAAAGTTTATATTTTCTATGTTTAAATATACTTAAAAATTTAAACTTTATACAATACTCATATTTTAATCTATAAAACTAGACACAAGTAAATAAATTGTTTAAAACGATGTTTTGTTACATATTTTTTACACAATGCATCAAAGAATAAAAGTTTCAATCATTATTATAAAATAAATATTATAAAAATAAAAAAAATGTTTTGTATTTAACAGGCTCAAATTAAAATTAATGATACATTTAGAATTGTAAATGATATTTTTTTATTTTTATATATTATCATGTTTGTATATATAAAAAATAATAATTAAAAATTGAATGTTTTTTTTACAATATTTCTGTTGCGTAAAGTAAGGGAAAATCTTTTGTACTTAATGTGCTGAAGGTGTCTGTTTCTAGTACCGTTAAATTTACTAGTCGATCTTTGAGTATTTACTATCTTTGTCCAGCGGTTAACAAAATCAATATTTTTAATTTCTTTTCAGGATAAATTGTTTAGTTTTTCCATATTTTCTTAAATATTGTAAATTAAAGATTTATAGTTCAAGTATGTTTGACATAACAAAATAAATAGATTGTTTTTTTTATTTTATATTAATTTCTTTGATATTCATTATGTTTATGTTAATTACATATACTATAATTATACTAATTTACCACGTGTTTTAACGACCTTGAACTCAGTACGATGCAGGTGAATGTCCGAAACACTTGTACCTTAGCTTGCATTACGAATCTTTTAGCAAGATTAAATTAAGAATTTAAGGATAATAGTTTTTAAAGAATTACTGTGAAAAATTTAAAAAGGCGTACATTATAGAATTTTTATAATATTTTTTCGATAACAGTATGACCAAAGATTGGAAAACTATTTTCGTAACCGGAGGAGCTGGTTATATCGGTAGCCACTGTATCGTCGAACTTTTGGAAAGTGGATATGATGTTGTTGCAATAGATAATTTCGCTAATAGCGTAACTGAAAGTAGCGGTGAATCCGCAGCTCTTAAAAGAGTAGAACAAATTACAGGGAAGAAAGTTACTTTTTATAACTGTGATCTCATTAATCGAGATAAACTCGAGACAGTCTTCAACAAGGTACAAAGTATAAATTAAAGGAAAAATAATTATAATTATTTTTGCAATGTCTCCTAAACAATACTGTATCAAATTATAGCACAAAATAGATTGCGTAATTCATTTTGCGGCAATAAAGGCGGTTGGTGAATCAATGCAAGTTCCACTTCATTATTATCGGAATAATATTATTGGTGCCATCAATTTGCTAGAGGTAAAATATAATCTAATAGGTTTTTATGCACACATCGTTTTCTGAAGATTCAATTTTTTTAGGTAATGAAAGCTGCTGGATGTTTCCAATTAGTGTTTAGTAGTTCTTGTACTGTGTATGGTGAGCCTAATGAACTTCCGATTACGGAAGAACATTCGACCGGAAATATTACAAATGTATATGGTAGAACAAAATACTTTATTGAAGAGATGCTTAAGGATATATCCAGAGCTGAAAAGGTACATTTTAAATAATTTGAAAAAATAAAAAAAATTGTTCTATTTAAAAATTTAATAATAAATAAAGCTTTAAATGAAATATTAAAAATTTTATTTTTATTGAATAGAATTGGAATATCATTTCTCTAAGATATTTCAACCCAGTAGGTGCTCATCAAAGTGGCTTGATTGGAGAAGATCCTACAAAGCCATTTACAAATTTAATGCCTTATATAGCTCAAGTAGCTTTAAGATATAAGCCAGAACTCATCATTTTTGGGGGAGATTACCCAACAAAAGATGGTACAGGTATATATAAATTTTTTATTTTTTTTAATATAATGGAAGAATGTATTGTTCAAAGCAAAATGTTTTTAAAATTGATATTCTATTTTAGGTATTCGTGATTACATCCACATCATGGATTTAGCTGCTGGTCATGTAGCAGCTTTAAATGCTTTATACAAACAACATTTAAGGCTAAAAATTTATAATTTAGGTACTGGCAAAGGTGTGTCTGTACTTGAATTAATTAAGACTTTTGAGAATGTCACAGGAACAACAGTACCATATGTTATAAAAGATAGAAGAGAAGGTGATATAATGTCTACATATGCTAATACAGATTTAGCAGAAAAAGAATTAGGATGGAGGACTAAATATAATGTTGAACAAATGTGTAAGTTAAATTACATTTTTACTATATTTTTCCATCAAGTAACATTTCTTAATAATATTTTTTAATATAGGTGAGGATTTTTGGAGGTGGCAAACAATGAATCCACATGGTTACCGTAATTCAATAAAAAATGGTATTAGCGAGCATGTAAATGGAACTTTACAATAATGCTATTTCATTATTATTGAAGTATGACTAATTTATAACAATAAAAGAACAGTATTGAAACGTCTTTTTTAATTTAATACTAATTAATTAATTTATTTACATCCATATTAATGTTGTTCTCAATTTCTTTTCTTTCTTCTATTATAGTATATAATGATAAGTGTTGAAATTTCAACACTTCAAGACCCCAACTTGTCCATCTAGGAAGTAAATATCTTGCAAATATTTCTAAACACTTTGGTTCATTTGGAAGATACTCCTTCATAATTTCTATAAATTGAAGTAATATTTTGATGTACCTTTATAAATTTTTCTCATATAAATTGCAGCTGATATATGATTTTTACCTGTGAGTGGTGGTTTATGAGAATGTACTGCACTTGGTACGCTTATTAACAATTTACCATCAGGAATATTTATTTCATTTCCATTTAATATAGAACCCAAAACTAGCAGTTCATAAGGTTGTTTACCAGGTGCAATATTAAAATTACATATTGTATTTCCTGCTTCAGTAATCTAAAATAAAAGTGTAGCCAAGGATAGTTTATATTGCAAATATAATTTTTAATAATTTGTAAGTTTTATAGTAAAATTATATACTCACTTTAACCCAATACCATTTTGCTCTATATGTAATACCCCAAGATGGAAATATATTGTTAAAAATACTATGTAGATGACTTGGGGCATTTGTGCACCATATTGCTACAAGTCCACTTGAACATAACAATTTGCCAATTGGTATCTTGGCTAACTCTTCATTGTACATCATTTTATAGCTGTTCAACAAAAAAGTATAAAACATAATTTGCACAACATAAAATAATAGTTATAGCAGATTACTATTAAAAATCCAAATATTTCTGCAGATAAGGAATGTAGGAGATTAATGTAATAAAATTAAAATACATCATTATTCAAAGTGTTTTTTTTTTTTTTTTATGATGATAAGTTGCATCTAAAGTCTTATTTACCCATATGCTCACAAAACTGAGAACAAGAAAAATTTATACTATTATCAAAGTACTTGTTCTCATTAAATTATTCAGAGAGCTTTCTTTTTTTATTGGCTTATATTAAACCATACAAGATCACCTAGCTTCTGAATATTTGCTTTTTTTCCTTCTTATGGACTTGTTCCACCAAGGAGGATCCAACAATATAAAATCATATTGGTTGTTTAGCTCCAGTTTTTTTGTAATATCTCTCACATCATAGCAATAAAATTTACATTTTTGGGGGAAAACATATCTTTTCTCCTTTAATTCTGATGTAATAACTACATCTGTATCATTACAACCATAAAAATTTTCGATTTCATTGCTAAATGTATCCTGATAAAATCTTTGTGATGCCAAACGTGCTGCTTCATTATTATCAGATGATATGTTAGTAGGAAATAATCCTTCCATTTTTCCAATTGAAATTATTTTGTTAAACATTTGTTTGATATAATTTATCTACAAAATAAATTATTTTAATAACTATAATTATTATTTGACAATTATAAATGTTAAATTATGTTTTTTATTACACACTTCTTTCAAATCTTCCTCTGGTAAAAGTTTTGATCGTTTTCTTTTTTTAGTTTTACTTTGTAATGAAATTCCTTCCTGTTGCTCAGATTGAATTATTTGATTTTGTCTTAAATATTGTGAATTTATTTCAAATAATGTTTTATTAAAAATTAATTTGCACTCTGTGTTACCATCTTTTACGTCTGTATAAATATTATTTAGATATTTTAAATGGGATATTATCCATCCATTTTCGGTTGAGAAAATTAAACTCATGTTTAATTCAGATGTATTTGCACTACACTACACATTGAACATAATTATATACTTCAATCTACTTGTTATAATTTTCTTACTCTCTTACGTATAGGTATTCAACATATATCGATTATGAAATACTCAAGTTTAGACAAACTTCATAGCATTATCGTTACTATGGTAACATAGAGTTAAGTTTAAAAAAATGGCGACTACACTGAAAAATCGTTAGGTTAGGATATAATTATCTTATACGTTTTTCTGTACATTTTAACATTTTTTAATATTGAACTTAAATTTCAGCAAATGTGTTATTTATTGTAAAATAAAAGGATATCTAAAGAAAAAATAAAGATGAGAATTGCTGTGGAAGGTTGTGCACATGGTGAATTAGATATTATTTACGAAACTATTCAAGAAATGGAAAAAGCTAACGGAAAAAAAATAGATTTACTTATTTGTTGTGGAGATTTTCAGTCAACAAGAAATTTAAGTGATTTAAACTGCATGGCTGTACCTGATAAATATAAGGATATGTGTACATTTTATAAGTGAGTTATTCAATTATATTATTAAAATAAGTGTAGTTGATCAGCTTAAATTACATTTTATTTTTCATGATATTTAAATTTCCTATCAGGAATCTTAGAAATTTTGTTATATATTATAGGTATTATTCTGGAGAAAAAATTGCTCCTGTGTTAACAATATTTATTGGGGGAAATCATGAAGCTTCTAATTATCTTCAAGAGCTACCATATGGTGGATGGGTAGCTCCTAATATTTATTATTTAGGATATGCTAATGTAATAACAGTAGGTGGTATCAGAATTGCAGGATTATCAGGCATTTATAAAAGTCAGCATTGTATGCAGGGACACTATGAAAAACCACCATATACCGAAAATACAATTAGAAGTGTGTACCATATTAGAAATTTAGAAATATTTAGATTAAAGCAGGTAATATGCTCATCTTTTTTATTTTAAGTATAGATCTTTTAAAAGCAAAACAAGAATAATCCTTTGTTATATGATATTGTTATTTATAGCTTACTGGTAATATTGATATTTTCTTATCACATGATTGGCCATCAGGCATAACTAAATATGGAGACGAAAATGTTTTATTGAAAGGAAAACCTTTTTTCAAGTAAGCTAGTTAAAGCTTCTTATGTAAAACATATTAAATTTTAGAAATATGAATATTTGCAGTAATTTCCTCTTTTTATTATAGAAATGATATTGAAAATAATATGCTTGGTAGTCCACCAAGCATGGAACTTTTGGAACATCATTATCCAAGCTATTGGTTTTCTGCACATTTACATTGTAAATTTGCAGCTCTTGTTCCTGAAAAGGGAGGGACAAGAGTAACTAAATTTTTAGCCCTAGATAAATGTCTTCCAAAAAGAAAATTTCTACAAGTACTTGAATTAAAACACAATTCAGATTTACCATTGAAATTACATTATGACTTAGAATGGTTAACAATATTATATTTAACAAATCATTTATTAAGTGTCAAAGGTGGAATTCATTATATGCCTGGACAATATGGTAATACTAGATGGATATTTACACCAACTGTAGAAGAAAAAGCAATAATTTTTAAAAAATTTAATTGTGATTTGCAAATTCCACTAAATTTTACACAAACTGTAAAACCATATAATCCAGGAGCTACAGATATTTCAGTAGAACCACCACAATTGTTAATAAATGATCAAACAACACAATTTTGTAATACTTTAGGTATTGATGATCCATCTATTTTATTGTTATTGATAAGTAATACCAAAGAATTGAAATCAAGTGAATCATTGATGGAAACATGTGAACAAATATCAAGCTCTCACGAAATTTCTGTTTCATTTGATGAAAGTAATGTTTTGAATTCTACATTTAATGGAAGCTTAAATAGTGATTCTTTTAATCAAACATCACCATTGAATTTATCTCCAGAAAGTAATAATGAAGAACAAGAATCAGATATAAGTAGCAGTAAAGATGTTGCAAATGAAAGTTATAATAGCTTATCGTCAACAATAAATTATGATTGTACTGAGGATAGTGAGTAAAATATTACTATCTTATTATAATGTATACATAATTATTTTAACTATACAGTAAAATATACTGTTTATATTTTAGGTAATAATCATTTCATACAAATTGAACCAAATTGTAAAAAATTTAAACGAAGAAATTATTCTATATATTCAAATACACTTTAACTGTTGCAAAATACCATTATTTAGCAATTAAATTTAAAATGTTTTATTTCCAATAAAAATAGTGTTGTATATGAAGAACTTTAATGAACTATATAATCAAAATACTGTACATAAACTTACATATTTTACTATTTTTTGTAAAAAAATCTTTTTTATTAGTATAACAAAATTGTAATGTATGTTAATTATATTAATTCTTTAATCTAATAAATACACATTAATTCATTGCTTGCTTTTTTCTTGAACCTTTTAACCCTATTGAATTTTGATAATACTATATATATTTGCATACATCTATATGTCATAGGTGTTTAGGTTAGAAAACTGCATACTTCCATACAGAAGTGACATCGGTAGTTGAAAATTCAGAACATGTTTAGTTTCGTCCAACTAATACAGAAATAACGTTTATATACCAATAATCTTAATTACTTCTAATAAAATAAAATAAAATAAATTAATTGTTATTAATATAAAATGGACAAATTAACAATTATTTCGGGAACATTGTTTCTTGCTGCCGATGTATTTGCAATTGTCAGTCTTGCAATGCCTGATTGGATTATTACTGATGTTGGTGGTGAATGACTATAAATTACATTGTTTCTTTATTAATGTTTAATAATAATTACATGATTTTAATTATATAATTTAACAATTTTTATTATTTATGTAATTTTGTATCATCTATCATGGTACCATATATTTTTTGTTATTTTGGAAAGCAACTATAGAATACCATAATTATTGTTTTATTCATGTAAAATGTGATGTTTTCTTTTTTTTAGGGGATACAAGGCTAGGATTAATGTGGTCATGTATGACATTGTACAATAGACCTCAAATATGTTACAGTCCAGATTTACAACTAGAATGGTTTATGGCTCTTGTTTGTATTTTTGTTGGTTGCATTTTAATAACAGCCACTATAATATTATTAGCTAGTTCTCATTGGGATCGTAATGTTATTCCATATGCAAGATGGGTGGGGTTTATAGCTAGTAAGTGCATTCAATTATGTTAATTATTTTTTATAAATAAAATTTTTAATATACTATAAAGTGCAAAACTATATTTCAGTGGTATTGTTTTGCTTAGCAGCTGTTATATTTCCAATGGGTTTCCACATTGATGAAATTGGTGGACAACCATATCAATTACCAAATTCACATCAAGTTGGTATTTCTTATATACTTTTTGTTTTAGCGTTGTGGATTACAGTAATTTCAGAATTATTTGCTGGTAAAGTTTGTCTTCCGCATTTCTAGTATTTACTTTTTACCTGTATTCCTGGTATTTGTTCACTAGCAGTAATAGTGTTCTACATTGTTTGTTACATAGTATTATAATACTAATATAGTATTAAAGGATTTTTTGTACTTTTTATTAAAATATTGTATATTGTAATGTAATATTTAATTGTAATTTTTGCATGAACATTAAATGTTCTCATAGTATCACGATAAAGAAGTAATTATAACAATATAAGAAATTAAGTGTAAATATTTGAAATAATAAATATTTTTTAACAAATAATAATCAAGTTTTGATAACATATATACATATTTTTATTAATTTTTATAAATCTTATATATATATATTCACATTTTCGCAGGAAGTTATTTTACTAAGAGTACTTATCTACATTATCTAGAAAATACAATGTAAATAAGATGTTTTGCAATGGGATTTGAAAACTTTGCTGCTTCATAAAATTGTACGGGTATTAGTATATTTAAAGTAGAAACAATTAAAAAAAAGTTAATGACAAAAAATGTAAAAAACAGGAAAGTTACAAAATTCTACATATATTAGCCCAAAGCAAAACAAAACATTTAACACAGAGTTTATATAAAATCAACTTAGTAAACATTAATTTTCATATTTTTCAATAATAATTACCTTAAAATAACTTAAGCATTTTAATAATAAAGAAGAAAATACAATGAATCATTTTTAAATTTAAGTTTACAATCATTAAATTTGTTACAAAAAATAGAAAATATATCCTTATATGTGTTAACATGTATAAAATGGAAATACACAAATATGTTCTTCTTTTTCTTTTTTTCAATGTTTTTTTCTTTTTTTTTTCTTTTCTTTTCTTTTTTTCTTTTTAAAGAACTGTAATTAAAGTAAGTTTGACACATACAAGATAGTTTTGTACACAAATTTTGTTTATACAATCTTCCTCACTGATAACATTAGTATTCCACCTTCCAATTATTTCTTTGCTTTAAAACCTATATTTTCAATTTTTTGGAATACTTATTTTACTTATATGTTACAAAGATCTATTAAGAATGTATTATAAAGAATATTATGAAATATTTGTGTATTTTGGATAATTTGTCAATTACCTTATTTGTAACCAATATAGTTATTAATCTAGGATATATATTAAAGTAAATAAATAATTGGTAGATTGGAATATTATAAAGGCGCAGGAAGGTTATATACAAAAATAACTTAAGGCATAAAATGTATCTTTTCTCAGATATATATATATATAAAATTTGCATTTCATAGAAATTTTGTCATTAAAGTAGAAAAACTTTTCTCTATTTTTGCCTTTTTCCTACGAGATTATTATGTATACCTTTTCCTTATACATTGTATATTCATAATTATAATAAGAAAGATATGTACAAGAGATCTTGACATTTAATATTTTGATAAAATGTAATGTGTAAGCGTTTATTTAACTTTAATAGAACTATGAATGCCAAAATCAAAACTCTTCTTTAACTTCAACTTCAACTGTTATTTATTTTGCATTCCAAGAAAACTATGCATAAAACTCGTAACAACAATCTCAGTATAAATGTTTCATGGAAGTATAGCATATTAAAAGGAAATACTTTTCTATTTTTCATGATATTGGTTAATAAACATTCTCTGTACTTAGATACAAATATCAACAAGAACCATAAACTATTCTCAGAATATAGATTCATTTATATTCATAATTAATGCTTTTTGTTTTAACGTGTTTTAGCACTATTTGACTGATTATTCCCAATAGTGTCACACCGTCGATAATATAATAAATATGGAACTCTTGGGGGAGTTGGTTTTAATACATTACTTTCAGAAACACCTTTCAATGAACTGTCATCATATCTGACCCAACCACCATATCCAACATGAAAAGCATCTGTAACATAATGGCCTTTCGTTGCTTCTTTACCATCATGATAAGTAACTGCAAATAATTTGTAATGCTTTTGTTTTGGATTTAGTTTTTTTACAGTATTCGGTGATAGAAATTCTGTAATAAACGAGTTTGATATTTTAATTGATTTAATATGTTGTAAATTTGAGAATAAATAAATAAGAATTAATAAGATATCTACTAACTGCTATCCAATTTTAAATCAATTGGAAATTCTACACTTTTCACAATTTTTGAGCAAACATCCAGTTTGTAGTCAAACCATTTTAGATGTAATATGAGAATGACAGGTAATTCTTCTAATGTAACTTGTTTCCAAGCTTCTATTTGTTGTTTCGTTTTACTACATGTCATTCCTTCTAACTGATCTTTTCCGACAAGAATTTCGAGTGCACCTTTCACGGATTCTGCTTTCTGAAAATAATATATTTTTTTAATATATTACTCTGTGGTAATTTTGTACTAACTTTTTATCAGATTAGTACTTCGATATCAAGTTGTAATGTAAAGAAAGGCTGGACATTATCTGTTGGTTGTTCTCCTGCTCGTGATACTCTAGATCTCAATTGTCCACGAAATATATCAGACAATGGAGTTCTTCCAAATTCGGTACATCTTGTGATAGATCCTTTATTTTTTGGACCCATAACCTACAATCCGAGTTTTTATATTAATATTTATCTTTAATAACCAATTGTTGTATTATATATTTTACCTTCCATTCTTCTTCTCCATTGTTATAATTTACATTACTTTCAATATTATTTGTTACGTTTTGGTCATTATTTACTAATTTGATAAGCTAAAATAAATAAGTATATCATTTATAATGTGCTATTAAACTTTAAATTAAAACGAATATTATCATGATCGTACTTCAAGCATTTCGTCATTGATACCGTTCAGAAGGCACGAGAGGAATTCTTCTGCATCTTCTTGTCGCCCTTCCACAGAAAAGACACCAGCTGCTGACGTATTTTTTAACATTGTATATACATAAAAAGGTTCAAAGGCCACCCCACTTTGTATGTCTACTACTGTATCTTCCCCTCGTTTATTTGCTCTATCTTTTCTAGCCAATCTTGCACCATCTGATAAAGGTGTAAATTCGTGTACAAATTTAATCCTGCATAAAAAAAGATTAAACATCTATTAGAAACATCATTAAAATAATATATGTATCAAGATTAGAAATTGTAAATATTCTTTATTTTACTTACATATTATCAATAAGTGGAGTGGAAGACATTTTACTAGGATTTTTAGAATGTGGTAGAGCCATTAAAAGATTGTAAAAAGGTGGACAAGCAAGTAAAGCTTGTAATATACTATTAATATAGCAATAATTACTACGATTTGTTAGTCCTCTAGGTAATAAACTTACAGTTTGTTTGTCCATCTGATAATTTAATAAAAATTCTAAAAGACAAATATTTATATTTCATTAGAAATATAATAGATATATTTAGGTAAATATTTTTATCCATTAATTTCATTATAATACCTACCACCCATTCGGAAGGCAATGGGATCATTATAATGGTTTTGTAATGAATCTGCTTGTGAATTTTTACTTTCACTTATAATGCTTGGCAAGTTGGATGAAATATTTTCGTTTGTAAATACAGTTGTACTGTTAAGTTGATCTTTCTCTGTTGACTGTGATGTAATTTTTGATGTTACATTATTTTCTGTGATTGGGAGAGGATTAATGCGCGCAGTTGGTTTATAATTTGATGAACTAGATTGTGTATCGGCACTTCCTTTTTTCAAAATACTAGCCCAAGATATACTAGATAAAGCTGGTGATGATGTAGTGGGTACAATTATTGGAGTGCTTGTTACAGAGGAGTTTGGTGTTTTAATGACAACTTCATCTTGTACATTTTTTCTGGAACTATCTTCTTTGTATGCTTCACTTTCATTTTTAGAAACTGGTTTTGATAATGTTTTAACAACAGTGGTTTTAATACTAGAAACAGTTTCATTTTTATATTCTTTATCAGTTTCTCCATTTTGTTTTACTTCAATGCTACTATTAATATTTACGCATGGTACATCATTTTTTTCAGCTCCATTACACTTTTCATTTACAGTAGATACAATGTTATGTTCTATTTTAACATTAACAGGGGGTACTTTTCCATTTGTATTTGAATTTTTTCTGTTAACAGTATTTTCATCAACATTATCAGTACATTGCTCTACTTTACTGTTATTTACAGTTATTACTGTAGTGACTATATTGGTCTGTGAGGAATTATCCTCTTCATTTACTTGATGAAAAGGTTGTTTGACTGGTGTATAAGTATTCTGTATTCGTTTCTCATGAGACTTAGTAGTTTGTACTTTTGTACATTCTTGAGTAGGCTGAGAAAGCATAGGTGTTACTTGCCGCACACATCTTATATTTCCTGAAGGGTGATGATATGGAGGATATCCATACGTAGGTTGTGCATGAGGATGTGTACTTGTATGTGTATGAATATTTGGCTGATATATAGCTAGTGGAGGATAATGAACATGGCCGGAGAATTGTTGTTGTTGTGTTTGATCTGGATACATTACAACAAAAGATAATTGTGGATGAAATTGTCCTTGTTCTCCCATATATCCTGGTTGCATTTCACCTCCAGGATTTATTCCATGATTAAAATTATCTCTTCTTATTCCTTTTCCTCGATTATTTCTTCTATTAGTTTCCCTGTTACAGCTAACATCATGGATTTCACCTCCAATGTTATATCCAGGATGGGAATAAGTCATTGCAGGCATGAATGGTTGTATGTGAGTATCTGTTGGGACAGGATAAATTGGTGGTCTCTGCCAGTCATTACACATTATTTGTTGCGTATATGAGGGTGGTGGTGGTATTGCTATATAAAAGATAAAGTTCAGATATATTTTTAAATAAATATATTAAATCGCGCGTTAAAACGTTTATCTGTATTTAAAATAATTACCATTATGATACCATTGATTATGGATTTGTGGAATTTCTGTTATAGAAATATTAACATCACTGTTAGTTTCAGCTGTATCCCATGGTAATTTTAAGGTATCATTAACAATATTGGATTTTAAAATGCCTATTAAATGATTCCTATCATTGTCATTTAAATCATGTAAATCTAAGAATTGAAAATCAAGCTAAAACAAAATAAAATATTAGTTGAAATTTAGTATTTCAGTAGAAGCATGTAAAATTTACAAATAATTTTAGGTCAATCAATTCATTAGTGTTAGATCGTAACTATTTTTTTCTTTTTTCAGTTAAACAATTGCTTAATGTACATCATCATAGCTTGTAAAAAATTATTATGAAAGAATTTATCATAAAAGTATATTATAGACATAGAAATTAAAAAAATAAGATAACTTATACAATAACATAATATCGTTTAATAAATATATTTTTTTACAATTACTCGAAATTGTGACTTATGTAAATAATATATTTCATTAATTATATTTGTTTATTGATCAGTAAAGTTTCAATTTTAACTTGCAACCATAAGTCTAACCTCACATTTCATAACAATTACAAAATTAGTTAGAATAATGATAATTTAACATATTGTAATTAATACAAATTTTTATCAATATATCGTACCTCATTTTGAACATCCATGGTTAAATCCATACACCGTATAAAACATTAAAAATAATACCAGCAGAGAAACATGAGGCTCCGGTGGTTTGTGTCGGCAATAAAAAGAATCAACGTTGATATTATTAATTTTGTCTTTTATTTGAGTAGAAATTACATAAAAAGTATACTCAATTATAAAAACACAATATTTGTATTAGTTCTGTGCAACAATAAAATGGGGAAGGAGATTACAAACTATTAACAAATTACACAATATGAATGATCATATTTCGGCAGTTGTATAGTTAAAATGGGCCAAGCACGTTGCTTTACTTCTGTTTCTGCTGTTCACAAGACTAGCGTCGCCACTATCATCACTAGTGTTTTGTAGGGACATCTATCGAAACTGACTTTAGGATATTTAGGTACGTTGGAAATATGCATTCATTAATGAATTTTAGGTTTATTTAAATTTGATTTGCTTCTGTAGGAGTAAAAACTATATATTGCAACTGTAAAATTTTATTAAAAAATGTTTTAATTTTGTAACTTTTGTTTTTTAAAAAGCTTATGTAAGATACAAACCTATCATGTTGAAAGATATAATTTTTTTTTTCAAGCATGAATAGTTTGAAGGTCTAAAAAGAAAATTAATGAAATATGCGATTATGTCGAGAAATCTAGTTTAATCATTTTTTTAAAGAATAATACATTCCTTCGTAGTTAAAGAAAAGATCAATACTTTCATAGGATCATATCCTCTTATTTCTTTAAATTTATAGATAAGATATAGAATATCACTTTTGAATTTTGTATCTTCTGTTATAAAATATTAATTACACTGTCCAATAAATTTTAACATTTCCTTAAATCGGTAATATCCATTGCGCAATTCTTGTAGAGAAACTTATTTCTTCATAAATAATATTGTTATAAACGAATGAAATATATGTTACCCTTAAGTGAGTTTTTTATTTGAAACCCCGAAATGTTTCACGTTGTCATTAACAGATGGCAGTAGCTACGAATTTTTACTCACTTTCTTTTTTCACTATAGATTTTCAAAAATCCATAAATGTACATATAAAGAACTTAATCAAACTAAAATAACAATTAAAGCATAATTAATACTCACTACCACCCATTTTAACTTATTTGATACTTTGTATAGAATAATAATTTTTGACAAATTTTTAACTATTAGAGCTATGACGGGAAGTACATAACGTGAAAATTACTGGTAGCGACATTTAGTGAATTTTGCCCAAAGGTTTTATACAAGTCGTTCGTCAGTATGCAACGAAAGCTCTTACTGTGATTACACTTACAGAATAAGTTCCTTTTATTATAAACTGAGAATCATTTATTCTTCACGTCAAATAGTTCGTAGGGAGAATAAGACTGTACATATGTGTGCTACCATCTAGTAATGAACTGTTCAACTATAACTGCATTTTACCAGCGTATAATATATAGAAATAATACTTTCTGTCTATTATATTTAAAGAGAAATGAGAAAAAAATTACATATAGTTTTAATTTTAATCACTACCAATAATGATGTTTTATTCTATGCTGAATCGGTAACGTTGGGATTGATAATAATAAGATATAGGTGTGCAGAATTTCTCAAACGTAGATCAAAATGATGAATTAGGTGATAATGTTTTTTCAATATTTCATTTAATATAAAACTGCCATAATGAAACTTATGCAGCTGGATAACTTCTCTAATCTTTTAACACGTTTAGCATATATATTGACTCTTGCAATATTTGATTGTTTCCATATAAAGAAAGAGATATTTCTTTACTTTATGATAATTAGATAAATAATATAGTTGCTGATAGTAGGAAAGGTTTATTGTTTAAAAAAAATAAAGAAGAGAAACGGAAAAGAATAAGAAGAAATGACGAAAGACAGTAACACTTCCTTACCGACCGATTGTAGTATTACGGCAGGCAAACAATGTAGTTCGACAAATATCCTTGTGGTTGCTGTAGTTTCAAATGGCGCTATTTTTGAATCAAATGCATTCAAATAGATTTCGATATTTCAACTTTTTTTAACGTTACGTAATTCATGATTTGATATCAATGTTTCCAAAATTGATCATTTATTTCTTCTTTCGTATTTTCGTTTGACAAATATCTCGTTTAGAGATTTTACATCGTTCCATTTCTTTTATACACTATTTATATGATATTCGACTTATTAATTCGAGGTTTTTAGATATTCTTCTGTCATTGTATACAAGAAAATCGGTTAGGTTCTTTAGGTTTTCCTGGTGTAAGTTGTTTAGTAGCATGAGTGGTCATATTTTCTTTTACGAGCTACGTGTGCGAAACATTTTTATGCATCATTTGTACTATTTATATTGTTCATCACTGGGACTATACGAGTTAATCATAATTTATAACCTGTCCCCAGACGGTGCAAGTAAGAAATAGCAACATTTCTTTAATGCCAGATTATATCACCGATTCATGGCGCGCACCGAAGTTCGCGTTATGAAATAACATGCTCGCAAAAGAATGGTTTACTATAAAAATAATATATAAAGCGGGCCGTGAAATTATTCGCTCAGTCGATAATGAGGCAAAGATGAATGGAATGATCGGAGAACGAGAGATTTTTCAAAGCATCATTATTTCCATGCATTTACGCTTTTTCGCGGCAAAAAATTATTCGCTCCTTTCATATTAATTAGTATTTAGCAGCATACCCCTACTCTGTTGTAACTTCCGTGTGTCCTTTTGACGATACCACTATCGTTTTTGCGTAATTTTGTGACTCAAGAATGCGTAAAGACTCGTTAAAACTCGTTCCTCCGCAATTACGACCAAAAGCTTTTTCATTTCGTTTTTCCGTTACGATTTGTCACGTCGAACCATAAAAAGCATGCATGTCCGAACCGAAAAGCTTAAAAAAATCTATCGTTGAGCGATTATTTCGTTCATGGGTTTGGCGAATAGTTTTGTAACTGGTAAGTGTAATTTTTACATCGACTATCATATCGATCCCTCGACTGTACTGATCATTTGCTTCTCCCTTTTCGGGTTTAATATACCTCCGAAGGTAAACTATATCAAGCAGCCGGGTGTACGTTATTGTTCTCTATCTACGGTGATACAAGCGGTGAAAGGAAGTTGCCAGTTTTACGGGTGAAACGCGTTTAAGGCTGCGTTGAATGACAAATAAATATGCTAATGGCTATTCGGGAAACTTCAAATGCCGCGCATCTTAGCTTTTGCACCGCATCGAAAGAAGAAAGTTAAGTTAAGTTGCCTGGTACCTCCGCGGCGTGCTCGAGTGCCACGAATGGCCAAGGGAGGAACGCAGAACGAGGAGAGACAGGATCGAGGGATCGGGCATGGAAGATGGAACGAGAGTTCTCTTAAATAATAGAAAATTCAGAGGAAGTTGATAAGCCAGGACGCGTTCAAACTTTTCACTCGCCGTCTTCCATTTCTTATTATAATGAATGCATATCGGCTTAGCGGAAGTTGGAAAGCTACGACGACTATAAGAACCCTTTTTCAGTTTTTGCGACCTCTGCTCCCTGCCTCGCGTTCTAATACCGTCGATTTAAGCACGCGCGTAGACCGTAAATCGAATAACGTTTCTTCTTCTCGTAGTTTTCTTTCTTTTTTCCTTCAAGATTCACCGGAAAGCGCGAAACATCGTGTCTCGAAATTAATTTTTCCGTCACGGGGTTAGGGTAATCCTCGACGGGTTTAATTCGAGATGTCAGCGACAGATTGCGTTCGTCGAACCACATGTTGCCAGTCGACATACCACCGAGTCGTGTGCACGCATACGACGAATAAACCGTCGAATATTTCGGCTATTATTATTACCGTACCTAGCGTGTCTTTCCGTGCGACGGCTGCACGTCCGCCGACCAGAACGCTCCGCCATTTTCATTCGGGATCGATCGTGCGATTTTCCGCGAAACTGTCGCGAAGATATTTTCTTTTCGTCTATGTCGTCGGTAAATAACAGGAAAATTGCGTTTCCCGTTAACGGGAGGGTTAACGAGAAATTTCCAAGTCGAATATTCACGAACGCGCGACGAGAGTTGACTTATAAATTTGCCGGGATGACGAGTGAC
>NW_016908489.1:256506-296851 GCF_001483705.2 Eufriesea mexicana | reverse complement strand
TAGGGAAAGTTTGCGCTTGGCGGGTAAAGCCTAACAGGGTTGCTTTATTAACAGCGTGGGTGGCGATACGATCCGCGGAGACAAATGGCCGCGGCAACGTTAAATCGTCGTGAAAAAGTTAGCGATTTAATAAGCAATTTCATGGAAATTCCCATGATCGTTAACGTAATAACGACTTTCTCGATAAAATTTCCCGGGATATTCTGGTTTTTCGCGTCGATAAAGGATACGAGGCAGAAGAGCCGCGCTCGAGATCGTTACGTTTTTAATTCGCCTGCTGAAACGATCGAGGAGTTCGTTATTCCTGGTTCTTTACCTCGTTACGATACGTTTCTCGTGGGTCGTCACGGATTCGTCGAACGTTTCAAAGACGACGATACACACCAGCTAGATAAAATATTCGCGAACGCGGAGGGTGAACGTAAGTCGGTTGACAGGGATCGTCTTAAGCGGAGGGACACGTCTTTGAGGTGAGATGCTCGTTGATCCTTTGTGATTCCGCTTTTTATCCCGTCGAATCGATCATCCGCCGTGCTGCCTGCCTCTCCGATGTATTACTACGCGCGTGTCTATGAGAGAGTCGGTGTGACGTGTATCGTTGTCATCGTAGACGAGATCCGAATACCATTCGGTACTCGGTATATCGCTCGAACTGGGGATAAAATAGCGTCTAGCTCGCGAGGATGTGCAGCGTTATACGATTTTCTCGGATTTACCACGGCGAAGCCTCGGTTTCCCTGTCACTCCACCGATCCCTATTTTCCGATCCTCGTTTCTTACCCTTACGCCTGCTCGTTCCGCCAACTGGCTCTCGCTATCTCTCGCCGTATCTTCGTTACACTTTCTCCTCGGACGAGATCTCGCGTTTAATCGGAATCCACGGTTTCGAAAATATATTTATTCGCGTCACGGAGACTCGCGATGCAGCAACGCTTTCAAAAGCTCAGAAAGCGCTGTGCGCCTGTAAGTATGTATTACACGCGCGCGGTGTGCACGCGCGTCGCGGTGTACGTGTGCACGCAACGAGCAAGAGGGAAAGCGTGGAGCGTATGGTTGAATGGGTGGATATGCGGAGGACAGCGTGCCTCTTTGCGCAACCCCGAAAGCAATATATCGATGTTTAGCAACCAATAAACGGATCCCTCAAAGAGGGCTTTTACCGTAAAGCGTCGGTGCTTCGACGTCTCGTTCCTTCCATAGATGTGCGCTCGCACACGCTCGTTTTCCACTCTTCCTACACGCTAGCGAGCCTGTGCGGGTGTACGTTAACGGTGGCAACCGAAGCACGCCGCTTTTATGGCTCAAAGTAAACGCATTTATAGAGCCGTTTTGCCACCGCCGCATCGGCGTAACCTCGCGAGCCACCATTTAACGCCGCTTTTATGATAATGTTATCAATAGCCTGACCCTCCTTCCTTTTCGCGATCAGTTGCTTCTATTTATCGATTATTTACGACGCCCGTCTATCATTCACCTGTCCCGAGAAGTCCCTTGTTTATGATCGCGCGTTTTCCCTCTAATACACGCTTTTCGTACGACGCTCGGCTCGCTGCAGCCATATTAACCGTATCGATAACGCCGGTTAAGCAGCTCTATCTTTGCGCGGAACACGTTTCTTTTCCCGGAGCGTAGATACCCCTGGATAGATACCGAATTTCCAACGACTCGAGGGTTGCGATTGCGTTTTATCATATTCGCGCGAAGGAACGAGTTGCCGAGCGGTGCGCGCGAGCGTAATCGTGGAATTATTTTCCGATCTAGAACGGTTCGCGTTTTTATGCCTGCATAATAAAATTTCGTATACCGGTTGAAGCAGCCAGCTATAACAGCTTCGGGGAGAGGAAAAAATCAAGTAGCTCTGGCTGACGGGGACTGGAGGGATCTTAAAGACTCTCTTATATCGTCTCCGGCGTAACGATGTCACTCGCAGCTTCTTCGTAATTCTCCGCTGAAGTAGCGAAACGGTTACGACGACCAAAGTTGCTCCGAGTATATTCGTTCCGCTATATTATCCATCTCTCGCGGGGAATTATCGAACGATTCGCACCGATCTGTATCGACGCGTTCCTTCTTCGTCTCTCCGCGCGATTCGAGCGCGTAAATACGATAACTGTTCGAACCGGAGTATAAAACTCGTGGTTACGAGCTCTATCTCCGATAGATATAACGGATCATTGCCAACATGGCAGCCCTGATGTACCGGCTCCTCCATAGTGGCGGTCGTGTACGTGCGCGAGATACACGGACACGAGGCAGGCGAAAAACACGAATACGCGGAAGATGTCGGGTACTCGGGGGAAAAAGCGAGTAAAAAGGCAGACTATTGTAGGAATCAGCTTCCTGGGGGGACAACGGCAAGAAAGAAGAAAGACGGTCCGGATGAAAGAATCGAGAGTAGTCGAGTAGCCAGGGGGTGGGCAGAGCGGGTGGAAAAAGAGGGTGGGAAGAGAGGGTACGACAGGGGTGTGGTGGTAACGAGAAAAAGAAGCGGAAGGAAAGAAAATGGGGGGGTTCTGGTGAAACTCCGTCGGGAACCCTGCTGACCAGTGGGCAGCGGCCTTCGCGTGTGTGCGTACTCGCCGAGAAAAGTCTACGTGCACCCGTACGATGTTCCAGGTTCGCCCACACCCAGGATTTCGGGGGAGAATCCTTGAAAACCGGAGACCAGGACGCCATTGGCCGCTCCGAAAGCTCCGTCTGAGCTCGGCCAATCGTGGGCCGAGCTGATAACGGCGGCGGTTCTTCTCTTCGTTCCGCCTCCTCAAGACGGAGCGCTTTTGGCACGCTATATCAAGTCGGGTATATATCGGATAACCTATATCGTCCACTTGTACGTTCCTCTGTATGGATCGACCATCTTCTTTTCTCTGCTCGAGAAATTTCCTCCCGTCTGGATCGAGTCAACCCCGAGGTCGTTTGCTACAGCTCTTCCTTATACCGTCATTTCGACCTTCTCGCTGCTTCTCCTATCGCCTTTTCTTCCTGCTCGTTTATGCCAAGCAATTGTTTTTCGTTCCCGCTAGTTTCCCAACGTTACGCGACTTTGGGCAAACGACGTTCGGATTAAAGGGATCCGCCATGCCTCACTCGAGCAATCGGTTTTATTTGATTCGTCGAGTTATGAAAGGTACACGACGGACAGATAAATGCGGGACAAAAACAGGAACAAATATTACCAGATTGCCGCGATAGCAGGTGTCAATTTGAAAGTTTACGCGTAGCGAGTGACATTAGATGCGCTTAACAGCATCGTTGAAACGAGCAATTTATTAGCACGACGTACACGCTATTCCCACGATGTAAAAACTGTCGAGCGTAATTGTTTAATACCATCGCTCGTTACTCGCCTACCGATTAGGTAATAACGATTCCTCTTGAGCCGAACGTACGAGTCAGGCGGCGTTTTCCACGCGAATGCGGGACCAGAGATCGAGACGGAGGATTAACGTGTCCGCTCGCGAGTAATTCGAATATGCGATTGATTCTTAATCACCGAGCGGAGAGAAAGAGAGAGAAAGAGAGAGAAAGAGAGAGAAAGAGAGAGAGAGAGAGAGAGAGAGAGGGGGGGGGGACGAGGAACGAAACCGCGACGATCGAACTGCTTCGCGATTAAGGTTGCCGGTTTATCAGCGCGTTCGATCACAGGTGGTGTCGTTCTTGTCGGTAACATCTTGGTTCGCGTGCAGGTTCCGGTCGAGGTTGTTCGAGTTGGTTCCGTCCTCTTTCTAGAAGAAGGTGAGCGTAAGTCGGTGCTCCGTAAGTGGCGTAATGGGACTGCCCCTTCGGTTGACAAGATAAAGAGTGACGATAAGACTGTTTCCCTAAGGAGGGACCCCGAGAAAGGAGGGTGCGTGACCGTAGTGTGCCGCGTGACGCGTGTAATAACCGTAGCGCGGCTTCTTGCACGCACCCCATAGCAGAAAACTAAGCGTACATTTACTCCTATACTTGGCTGCGTGCACCTTGGTTACACGACAGGTGCCCATTGCCGAGGATTCTTAGAGTACCGCGGCGCGGGCACGGTGCAGGGAAGCCGAGGTACAAGGGGTGCCGGAACGAACTTTCTTTGATGTCGACTCGATTCGCCTTCTTTCTACCTTGCATTTTCGCTTTATCAACGTCCGCTCGTTTCTTCGACGTTCGTCGAACCGGCGAGGAGTTCTCGCCGGGCCAGAACGAGCTTACTGAGAGGTTAAACATTTACGCCGAAGCTCAGGCTGCGAGAAACGTGCCGCGTTTATCGCCTCGCGAAAGGCCTTTCGACGTATGCAGATACGTTTCTTACCTATACCGTGTCGTACGTCCGCGACGAACAGCGTTGTTGAAATAATTAGTCGGAGACTCGCAGGGTGGTGATTAGAGCCGCCATTAATTCGCGACGAGCGGAAATACGGTTCGTGTCGTGCAAGAAGCACAATGACGCGTTTCGTATCGGAGGTGGTCGATGGCGCCGGAACAGGTTGAAACGAGCACGGATCATTTGCGCCCGACTCTGAATCCATCGAAACGTAAATCGCATGGATATTTTACGGCATCGCGGGCAGATTACAGGCACAATTAGCATGAGACTACATAATTAATAACTCGATTAATGCGTTGAGGCGGAATGTCTGTCCATTGGTGCTTGTCAACTCGGTCGGACCGTCCGTTGGTTCGTTTGTCCTGGTCACGATTCGTGCTCTCCTATTTACGCCGACTCGCCGTTACGTCGTAATCGATTATCGTCGTATAATATCGGCGTCGATCGCTTATGCTTACCGTTCGCGATACATTCTCACGGATCGCTAACGCTTCTGTGTGTTTAGGCCTGGCCGCCGCGAGGCAAAACTCATTAGCGGGTCATTCCATATTCGAGAAGGGAAGTCAGGCCGGGTCCGAACGCTGTTTCCACGTTAATTCCGGTCCATTGTCGCGAACTGAAAATCTGCCGAGCCAGTTATCCGTTGCTGCGTTATCCTCTATTCGCTTAATTGCCACGAACGATTGGCTTTGGCTCGGAAAACCATCACTCGATGCCATCGTTCGATACGTATACACGTATATATATGTACAAACATATGTTATATATACACACATATGTATATATATATATATATATAATACAACAACGTTGGACTATCTTTCCTCGAATCTTTCTGCTGCATTTTCCGCGCGCAGATATGTACGTGGTTGTTCCAGACTGTTGTCGAGAATGTTTTCGACACGTTGGAAGATTAATCTTCGCGACGATATTTTCTGCTCGTATTTCACGGGTGTACCGATCACGGAAACGCATAATACGGTATGCAGAAACGAAGAGAGAACGAATCCCGGCGCGGCTCGCATGCCAGAGCCGTCGAACGGTGATAAATTTCTGAGAAAGATTTTTTGGACGCGAAGCTTTATCGCTTCCTTGCTCCGACAGAGCGTCGAGGTCGACGGGGAATTAGAGAGACTGGCGTTCGTATACAGGTAGTCGGTATCGAACATTTATCAGCGGCCAAGACGGGGAGGCTGATCTCGAAAGACAACCGCGATTGAGTTACGTTGATTTTATTCCGCATTATTCCACCCAGCGCCGCGATACGGAACCGCTCCTTGGCCAGATCAGTTTTATTTTCCGGATTGCGGTGGCGCGAGCGGCAAACGCTAGCCTGAATCCGCTCGCTACTGCCACGCTGGGATTAACGTCATTGCGGTTTTTAAGCAGGCAATTTCCTAATTCGGTTGCCCTGGGATCCCTGATTTATCGCGCTTTTGCCAGTTATTCCGTACTGTCGGTGATTTACGACACTGCTTCCGTTCCCGTTCCCGTTCCCGTTCCCGTTTCACTTCCAGAATTCCTCCTTCTTCTTCCACACCGTTCGCGGCCACCGTTCTCTGCCGCCGTCTTCGCCGCGTAGACCTGGTCTTCCTCTCTCGTTCTCCGGTAGCGTTCTCCACTTTCAACGATGGATCCGGGGGATGCGGCGCGCGACAGAGTTCCTTCCTCTCGCGGAGTGTCTCGAAGGGAGGCGCGGTAACGTTGGTTCTCGCGAGCGGGTCGACGAATCGTTTAGAGGAAAAAAACGGTTCAACGTACTTAACAGATTAATTGAACACGAAACGTTCACGGTGCGTGCTACGCATCCGCGTGAGAAATTCGAAGTATTGTACGGGGAGCTCGACTCGCGAGGGAACTCGGGCTATCCCGTGTTTAAGTCAATAATTAGTTATAATCTTAGTATAATCGTGGTACGGCACGAATTAACAGTTATAATCAAATCCGTTATCGGTGAACGTAATCGCTGCATGGTAGCGGCAATTAGACTGGCTAGAACTAATGCGAGACATACAATGAGCGTAATGAGAAACGTCTCGTCCGCGTTTCCTGGAGTATACGCGTTTTATTTTTAGAATTATCGCTGTGAAACGTAGTCACCCTTGCGGTGCCTTTAGAATCTCATTTGTTGCTTGCGAGCTTCGGCTTTAACGATGGCTTAATTAGAGGCGAGCACGAGGGACGATGATCGGGAGGAAGAGGTTGATGTTCGAGCCAGTTCCTCGGGGGTTGATAGAATCGGAAAGCAACCAGGCAAGCGTTTTCCGGATGCGGACCGCGCGCAGCCGTAAGGTGTTCCACGGTGAGTCTTCTATTTCGTGCTCGATCGAGCGCGCTCGATTGTATATTTTTACACGGCCACGCGAAATAATACCCTACTGCGGTTTTAGTTATGCAGGAGAACGGGCAAACTGTTGTTCCACTACGTGCAAAAACAGAAGGTACGCGGTGGTTCCGATTCACGGTGGACCGATCATCGCGCGAAAACACGAGCGGCTTGTTTTTGCAAGCGGGAAACTCGATCGGGTTTCACTCGTCGGGATACTCCGTTGCTATTTGTAAAAACATACTTAAGAGATAGTTGAATCCGTTTTATCGTCCACCCTGTCTCTCTTTTTCTCTCTCTCTTTTCGCTATCTTTCGATCACGGTGCTCCTCCTTTCTCGATATGTCTTCGAATCGGAAAGGACGACGAAATTTTCCTAGAATCGCGCAAACCAAGGAAAGAAATGCAAGGAGGGTAAAAGAGTGTGTATGTGTGTGTGAGAGAGAGAGAGAGAGAGAGAGAGTAGGAAGGTAGCTGCTTGAGAGTTCGAGGGAGAAAGCTTTAGAGGGATCGTTTCGAGGTTAACGAGGAGGGCCGTGATTCCGACTGGGTGGTTGAAGGAGACTGCAAGGGTGGTAGCACGGCAGATAATGGCGGGGACACAGCAAAGGCAACGGTAATGGTGGCCCTTGGGACATTGCTCGGATTCGAAGGATCGAGTCTAGCAAGGGAACGCTCGTTAGCACCTTCTAACCAACCTGGAACGTAGCCGCGTTTATGGATCCTGACACGATAGCCAACCCCTGTCTCTTTGCCATCGTCTTGGTCCACTCTGACACCCCGTGGGTCTATCCTTTCCGGCTAATTGTATCTATCTCGTCGTTAATTGACGGCTAGGCCGACAACTTGACCCACTCGATTTTATTCGGTTCCAGCTCTAAGCGAGCTTGCAGTCCCGCGGGAGAAAATTGGCAATTCGAATTTTCGGCCTGGACTGCGGTCGCGAATTATGAGGCCGATAAATAACGCTGTATCCACGGTGAAATTATAATACCTGTAAACGTCGTCCGCTTTATGCGCTGGGACGATAATTTATAAAGAACGCTGACTCGCGTTTAATTATCTTCCTAGCGTCCGCTTTTCCATTGTGCTTTTAATTAATTTTACGGCACCGCGAGCACTATCGAGCATCTTTGCGCGTCGATCGCGGCCGCTGAAAATATTTTGACTCGCTTTAAACGAAAGCTTTTCCCGAAGCTTTATCGCGCTGTCGCGAAAATTAACGACGCGAATTAGAGAATTTCATGGTTTCGGTTTATAAATACCGTGGTTGACGCGAAAACAATGGAGAGAGCGAGAGAGCGAGGGAGGAGAAAGAGAAGAGAAAAAAGACCTTTGTCCTTTCTGCCGCGGCGTTCCGTAAGTCGAGGCGATATCAAGCGATGGTCGTTAGATCGCCGTTATCGCCGTCGCCGTTAGTTACTCCACCTATTGTAACAATTTCATAGAGGTCCGTGCAGGGTGTGTAAAACCCTGCAACGGCCTCGCGTGTCGGAAGACGATAGTCGTCACAGTGACTGTTATATCAAACGGGGTCGAGATTGCGATAACGACTGGAACATACGTAGGATACACGGTTTACGTACCTACACTCGCACGGGGTAGTTAGCGAGAACGTACTTTCGTCCTACGCACGAGAGGGTGCAATGTCGTAGGACTGATTTCACCCTCTTTTCCATACCGGCGTCCAGCTATTTAATCGTCGCACGTACCGTGCCACGCTAACAAATTACTTACAAGAAAAGTTTCTCGATACTCCACTTTCCCTCGCTCTCGAGTTTATCGAGCAGCTGTTCCATGCGTATACTTCGACCCATTGACTCCCTGACGAAGTATAAAGAGATTATACAGGCTCGAGTCGGTTAGAAGTACGCGCGCCACTCAGCCGGGCACGATCGCGAGAGACTTGGACAGGGTTTGGAAAACTGCGAGCACAGAGGAATCCGTTTCTACGCCAGTGGACGGTAGGTGGTACGTATGTAAAGGAAGCCCCAGTTCTACGTAAGCCGGAACGGTGGCGTTCGTGGTCGAAGCCAATCTCAGTCGACGCTGGCCATTTGGCGTTTCCTCGGCCGTGCCGGTCGTGCACACACGAGCTTGCCTTTTATTCCGTTTAACCCCTGCCTCCGAGGCAGCAGCTCACCCCTGGCCGCGCGGCTCGCAGCGGAGAGGCTAGGCCAGCTTCCTAAATGATTAATTACCGATCTCCATCGCGCGGAGGGATCCCGCAGGAAGGCGGGTCGTTGGACGGCCTTAAAGTAAGCTCATTTCTAAAACGGATATTCCGTGTTCCGCGTGCCATGGAACGGCATTCGGTGGCCCCCAACGTTGCTGCCACTTGGCTGCCACCCGCCACCCCCGCGTATCGCGCCCCCTTAGTTGCGTAAGCTCGGTAGACCGACCAACGGGGTTCCTTCTTCGCGTGGCTGTCGACTTCGCGGAGATTGTGGGCTCGATACCGTTTTCTCTCTTTCCCACTTTCTTTCCCACTTTCTTTCCCCCTTCCTGCCCCTCCTTCTTCCTCTGTGCCCTTCGCCGTAAATGAAATGAGCTACGTGCCAGAAAAAAAGCTTCTACCTCGTTCCGCTGATCGATGGGCCAGAAACTTTTCGCGCCAAGCGCGAGATTAACTCGAACGATGGCGCAGGAACACCTTGTGCTTTTCACCGATCGAAAACTTTGTCAAAAACTCGCCGACTTTCTTCCAAACTCGTCAAACGACTGCCGCACCCGCGTTTCGAACCAGCACCTGCGTACGATTTCGTCTATTCGTTGAATTACGATTTCATCTAAGAAACGCAAACACGGTTCGATTTCTGTTCGTTTATTGCAAAGCCGCGGCATATGACAATTCGTATCTTACATTTGAAATAGTTTAAAGCTAAGAGAGACGACGTCTCGTGCGAAAGAAACGCGATACCCGGGTTTGCAATAGGAAGGTATATCGGAAGGGACTTTTATTGGAAATGTCTTTAGAATCTTAATCTTCTCGGGGTCTTCTTAATTTTCTATAACCGATTATACTAACAAAACCAAAGGGATATATAAGCGAAAAGACGGAGAAAAAGAGGCTTTCGATCGTCTGCGGGGAATCCCGGCAGACGACGATTCTCTTTCGTCGATCCTTCCGTGCCCTTTCCTCTCTCTCTCTCTCTCTCTGGTACCCCGTCCGTTTGCGGGAACGTCTGTCTGTGTGCGCGTTTTCGTGCGATACGCTGTGTTATCGTTTGCATTGCAAATGGCAACCCACCCCGCCCACATTCAAACACACCAGGAGCGTGGAGCGTGCACGTTTTATGGTGAAATCGGACGCGTGTGCGAGCCTGCCGATATATCGAGTCCTACGCGGATGAGTCACAGGAATCGGAACAACCCTAACGATGCCCTCTTAAGGGGGTCGACCTGTCGGATTTCGACACGTTTCACCGCGTCCTCAAATTATTTTTCCCGACTAGCAAAGGTGATCGGTAGACAGTGCTAATGAGCGTGCCGAACCAATCGTGCGAATAGTTAACGTAACTACCCCGCGGAATCGAAATTGTTCCCGAAAATATTCGGGATCGTTCGCGCGCGGGGAACTCTTCTTCATTTTTCGGTCGTTCGCCGAAGCCAAGGAACTGAAAAAGCAAATATTTTCTACTCTGAAACTTCACCGTTGGATCCCTTCTCTCCCCGGTTCGTATTTTAATTCGTTGCGCATGTTTTCGCGTAGCACCCCACGCTTCCTTTCCACGACTCTCTCGTCTGGCAGGACTTATTTTTTTTCTTCCTTATCCCGAGCCAGGTTTACTTAAGATATTAAAGTACTCACCCTTCTTTTAGCTTTCTTTCCCTTTCATCCCCCCTCCTCACTCTCTCTCTCTCTCTCTCTCCCTCTTTCCTCTGTACCTCTGTTCCTCCGGAGGGAGTCGGAGATTCCTCTGCCTTTTGGGAGCATCCTCGAGGGAGTTCGGAGCCTGCAGCACGGACTCGCTTAATTTGTAAGCGGATTTTTGCACTAATCAACGGATTTAAGAAGGACAAGCGGAGAAAAGACGGGGAGGGGGTCGGGGACGGAAGAACGAGAAAGCGAGACCAAAGACGGGGGACAAGAAAGTCATTTGAATTTATTTTAATTATACTAACGAACAGGCCGCGGAACGAGGGCCTAACGAATTATTTGCTCGAATATGATTGCGCGGAATTTCTAACGAAGGATCGACCGATCTCTGCCCGCGTCTTTGAGGGGGTTGCTACCACCGACTGTTCACGGGCATCTATCGCGACCATTTCCTTCCAGCAATCCCCGGGACGAAAGTTCTCGTTTAAAGTCGATTTTCTCGCCTCGGCTGCACCAAAAGTGCGCCACCGAACGAAGCGAGATCGCGCTGCTGGATCTATCAGACGTGGTTAATAAATCATTTCGTTAGCGACGGAGACGTTAAAGAAACCGACGCGCGATAATGGATCGCGCGATTATTCACGGATCTCGTATCGATCGCGAGCGATATTGCAAGTGACTAGCGTGACCGGGACACGAGACGAACCTCCGCCTCTTTTGCATCGGTCAGGGAGAAGGAGCAGTCGATTTCCCCCGATGTCTATGACGCGTCCACGAGCCGAATCCTTCCCAGAGTATTTTCCCACTGCGAACGATGGAAACGGTCTTCCCTTTCACGGTTCACGGAAATACAACCCGCTACGTTGCCCGTTCTACGCTGGCCATTCGCGGAGATTTTATCGCGAAATACCGTGGATAATGACACCTAAGCGGATCGGTAATTCCACATTTGTTCTCATGCCTGGCGCACACGCGACTGCCAGTGCGCCACACCGGTATCTCGGGAATTCTCGATACAGCGAGATATAAATAGCCTTGTTTTCGTCTGGTTCCAATCGAATTTAAGAGGACAATGAGCATTTTAGTGTCGGCCGATCGTATTTCTTTCGAGGCACTCGTTAAGGCTCGCACAGCGCGGATAAAAAGAAAGAGGAGCACGGCAAAAGGGGGATGAATGTCCGCCCTTTGGAAGACGGAAGGCTACAAGGAAGAGAGCGAGAAAGAGAAAGAGAGAGAGGTTGGAGAAAAGAAAGCGTGGTTTCCTTAATGAGAAGTACAGAGTAAAGCTTTCTTTGCGCGTCCTTTTGCCTGGAAGCGGTCCTTCACCCTCTTGCTCGGCCGGCAAGAGCTTCCTGGCGTGCTGGTCGCCGCGAACAGTCGAATCGGATTCGCGGCTTCGGGGCCGGCTTCGTGTAGACTTTTTTTCCAGCCGGCCAGCCGCGCTGAAATGCTTCTTGTGTAAGTAAAAATCTAAAGTGACTACCGAGATCTAAGTTTTAATTAGTTTATCTTGGCCGCGTGGCCATTGAATATTTATGAGCTATCGCGGCCGCCGTTGCGGCGCGAGAGAGCAATCAACGGAGAGCGAGGAAGAGAGAAAGTCGAGGAGGTGCGGACCCTCTCGGCATAGTCGGGGATGCTGCCAGCAAAGGGGACGAAGAATGAGATTCCACCGGCCATGGAAAGGAACCGCCTGTGGTTACTGTCATCCCACGGGATTTCGCTTTCGATGCTTCCACCATCGGATACGCTCTTCTCCGGCATAGATATAATTGCACGTCCAAACTGTATCGCGTCGCTGTGGCAAAAAATGTTTCTCTCCGAGGGAAAGATGGCCCGTGATGGAAGCAATTATCGTCTCGTAATAAGGATGGAATTCGTTGCTCGCGCATCCCGATATTTCCTACCCTCTCTTTCTCTGCCACCCTGTCAGTTGCTCGTAGAAAGCACGCGACTGTCCAAGAAACGGCGATAGCGTATGTGTCTATGTAACGCGCAGGTCGAGCGAATGTAAGTAGAAAGCTGCAGGAAAGAGGAGGAACGAAGGATTCGAGGTTGGCTGCTAGTCTGTGCGAGATTCCAGCTCTGCCAGATGCACGGGATGGAAAAGGAGCAGGAGAAAGAATCTATAAGTCCATAAATCTGTGAAGCCAGTCGACAGAGAGAAAAAGAGAGATCGGGAGAAAGCAGCCGAGGGGTGAGAAGAAGAATTTATGGCCGCCACCGTAAAAAACAGAAGCAGAACGTTGAGGAATTTTTATTTCCAGCAGATTCGTATAATATTCCGGGCTTTTGGCAGCGACCGTCACGATCTCTGGATCCTCGCGATCCAGCGGAACAATGAGAACGATTAGTCTCTCATAGGCAAAAAACCCTGGCGATTAACCAGAGAACTTGCTTATTTTTCGAGCTGGTTGCGCGCTGACGAGACGAGCATTGGACGGTTTGGTTTATCGACTCGGCGGGATGAATCTCGAAGTAAAAAGCTTTTTAGTCGGAAGTGAAATGGAGCGTAAAAAAGTTGACGTTCCGTGCGGTTAAGTAGAATCGTTGACGATAAAAAGTTGGTCGAAATAAGTTTTCCACCGAGCCCATTTACGAACGTCATCGCGCTTTCGCGAATATTCGAGGCACGTTTATCTACACGGCAGCGCACACGTGCTTAACGCGACGCGCTGGGTTACAGATTGTCGATTCATATTTACATTTTAATAACTCTTCTCTTCTACCTTGTCACTCTCGTTCTCTCCCGGCACGGCAACCACGATGCACATTCGCGTGGACGCCACGAGCTTTTCTTTCCTATTTCATTCCCTCTTTCTCCCGTGCAATTATAAATCCGCGTACGCGTATTAACGCTCCTGCAACGCCATTAAAAGAAAAGGGAAAAGAGGAGTGGGGGTGGGGGCGGGTGCGGGGTGGAGAAAAGAAAAGATGGCTACGATTTAAATGCGACGTTCGCGTGTCGATATCGAAGCGTTCGAAGAGCAGTGGCGAAAATATAAAGAGGAAAAATAAAAAGGTTTCCATGCCAGGAGTCTAACAGCGTACGTTGATTCGAGTTTTTCATTCGTTCATTATCTTCCTTTATTTTTCGTTTTTTATTCAACAGGGAAAAATATCTGTGGGATATACATGATAATGCATACAATCTATTCTTAATTTAATGCGCATGAAATTTTCGGTTTAATAAGCGCAGCTCGTAGACGCATTCTACCATGTAACTCTTTATAATTATATCATCGAACAGCGGAGGTTACGCATCCCTTTGCCCCTCCCTCCGGCCTCCTCATTTTTAATCGCACACCGTAATTATAATAATTCGAATTTCAAATGCGATCCGTATCCAGGCGCACGGACGGTGCGCGCTTTAGGCAAATATTTTTCTGGTCATTGGACATCGAGCGGCAAATAATAATTTTTGATACGTTCGTATTACTACGATTCGAGGGCACGTTTCCGTAATTATTACGGTTATATTCGCGTGTCCGCTTATTATTACATACAGAGTGAAAATTTTATTCGTTTCAATAATTACCAACAGCGCGAGCACGCGCGCCATCTTTTATGGGCGTTGTAAAATTTTCAGCAAAACAATGACCAGAACGCCGGAATTGCGCGGAAAATTTTGTTCCCGGATAGATCGAATTTTTTACCCTCCCTTTGAAAACTATTTTCCCTTTTGCATCGGGATACGCGTTAGAGTAACGCGCGATACGATTCCGCGAATGCGCGATAAATATTATTCGAGCGGTGAAAAGAGGAGAGATCGACGAACTGTATTTTCTCCTCTCTCCGAAAATGATCCATCGCACGGTTCGTGTCTTTGGCGCTTTTTATTACCATCTTCGTGACGTCGGCGCGAGCAGTCGCTGGGAAGAAGAACGCACGGCTGCTCGACCGGGGAGAGCATTTAAATTTAAAAGGACCTAAGTTCGAAGTTTTAAGCAGACCAAAGAAGTTCGTTGTCCCCCCTCAGGGTCCGCATCGAGCGTATTTGCATGAGAAAAGTGTTCTACAATTCCTTCGATTACACACTCGCCACCAGGGCCCCGAAGATAGCTCACATTCTAGGAAACTCTTTCAGGGGATCGTCGGTAACGATGAACTTTTCAGATAGATGTGACACCGTACACGTGTTCCATTCACCGAAGCCAGCTCCTCGATCTCGACTCTTTACCCAATTCTCCTCGCGCTCCCTCCGTTTCATCCCTCTTCTTTTCTCACTGCTCCTTCTTCTTCTCCTTCTTTGGTATTCAATTTTTCTCCCGCCGCTGCTCCGTCCCCTCATCCTCTGCAGCTGCCAGTTGACGCTTGTTCCTAGAATACAATGTAAATTTCTCGAGAAATTGGTTTGAAAATTGCTGCAACCCGACGTTACATGCATCGGCAGAGTACGCGTCGAATTCCAAGAGACGCGCGATTCCGCAACGCGTATCGCCTTGCCTGCCTCTCATACCCCGGAAACAAATATTTCGCGCGTGTTTCCGCGTAATCCTTTGCCCTCTTCCCGAGCATAACGAGCCACGCGGTTCCCAATGGAGGTTGATATTGGCGGTTGATTATCAATTTTCTACCAATTTGGTTCCACTTGTAGCGGCGCCAGCTTTTGTCCCGCTAATCACCCCTTGGCTACCGCTTTCACCCCCCGCCGGGTACATCCGATCCGCTTTGCATATTACGCCACGATATATCTCTACTATTCTACATCACTTGACGAGTCTCACCCCACGTCGCCTTTCTTTTCACCCCTCGAAAAAAAAATTTTGCTCAGCCACCAGCTGGAGAGCGCGATTGAAAAAGACAACCGGATCCCTTCTTCTCGTTCGTCGAGAACGTTCACGGGGTCGATCGGCGTCGATCGAGAACGATTCTCCGTCGAAAAATTCGAATCACGATTGTCGCAGCTTCGAGGAAAATTGGACAAACCCGTGGGCAACGGGGGTAACGCGTGCTCTTGCTCGAGACGAAGAATGCGGTTCTAGTTTTTCGCGAATTAACCGGCAGACAGGCGGACGCGTTCGCAAAACAACGGAGGGATCAAACATGGACGCTTATGGGATCAGCGATCTGAAAACGTTGTGTTGTTTCAGGTGAGCCAGCTCTCACGCGCCACACCCTGTTTTCCACAGTGGATCCTCCCTGCTCCCTCCGGACCGCGATCCCTCACCGCGGCCGATCAGAATTTTGAAATCGCTCGGTCTAGCGGCTAACCAAATTTTTATTCCTCCGAAAAATACGCGTGACGCGGCTGCTACGCGCCATTCCGAGAGTCGACAAACATTTCCGGGCTCGATCTAAATTTCACGCGTTAACGATGCACCCGTTTTTTCCCTTTTTCCCTTTCGCCGTTTTGCCGCGTCGACCGACTTATTTCACGGGGCCCGACGCAGGACGGCGCCGTTTCGTAACGACGGAGAGTAATCGCGGGCTTAAAACGGAACCGGTTGTTTATTTTTTTGACGTTCATTAAAATTTATTCGCCATTAGGAGCGCAGCGGGGGTGGTCATGAAATAAAACGGCGTATTCGGAGTGTCGTCGAGCCTGCTCAAAATTCCAGGCGTCTGTCGGCAATAAACACTGTATCACTGTTTCTGGGCACATTAAATGCCGCTTTGCCCGCGTTTTCTCGGCTTAAGCGAAATGAATCAGTGCCTGGACGCCTCACCGTCCTATCACGCGGAACCTTCGCGGCAGATAAGCCTTTGGGAATATAAGTATTCGCGGTGGAGCGATATTTATTTAGCAAAAAGCACTCGGCAAGATAGCAGCGAGCGATGCCGGTACGTGTTTAAAATATTTTAGCGAGCGATAACGCGCGGCGGGGTTTACACAGGGAAGAAGGGAGCAACGTCAATATTCAGCGATGACGGTGGCAGAGGAGCAGAGCATGATCGTTTGTGACACCAATGACCAATCGACGCAGGAGGGAGGTGGGCGCGGTAATGGGAAAGCCATGCACGCCGGCCCGATTCGCCACTCGCATAAAATTAACCAGTTCGTTCGTTCGTTCATTTTAATTAACGAAACACCGAGGGCATCGCGAGCGGTACGTCTATCTCTTCGACGTGGCATGGTGGCACGTTTTACACGAGGCCGTGTGAAAAACCGGGCCTGCACGATCTCGCCTCGATTACTCGACTTTGTTCGCCGCGATAAATCGCGGACAACTTGGACAACGAGGACGAGGAAGAATCGAACGGTTTCGAGAGTCGTAGGCCGTGTCCGAGAATACGCCAAGACGATAAGTTTCCGCGGATTTCTCGAACGCGCGCCCGCACGCGGTCCTCGGATGCAGCATCTGAGCTCGGAAGAGTTCGTGCATCAGCGTGTTCGTGCAGAGACGCGATGGAGGAAGGGTCTCTTCCTCTGTGGCTCAGGACCGTATAAGGTTAAGGTGTAGAGCGGGTCGGTGGCACGATGATGTCTCTATCTACGACGGAATAGCGGTCCGTTAGGTGTGCGAGCCGATGCAACACGTGTGCACGTAGATGGACGCGTGTATGTGCAAGCACACAGGCGCCATCGAAGCATGCAACGAGTCCAGGGTCACCTAGGGTCAGCCAGTCACGGAGTTAATTAGACGCCGTGCTTCGGGAGCTCACGTGGCAGCATGCTCAGATATCAATCGCTTCTCCGCTCCTGGATGGACCCGTGCTCGGTTTTCTTAAAAGATTCTCATCCCCCTTGCGTCTCCCTTCCACCCCCCTCGACGAAAAATGGGATACCGAACAGATAGAATCGTGCTTAGAACCACGGTCCCCGATACACGAAACTTTCCTCTCTTTCTCGCGGCGTTTAATTAAGCTCCACGGGAAATCGTACAGCACTGTCTGGAAACGGAACGTCCGTGTCCGTGTAACGAGGATCATCGACGGAACTAACGCCGCCACTCGGTTACGCTCGTGTATTCGTTTCCGCGGAGAGACCGGCCAATTTTACGCCGTCGAAGAAGCAAACCTTTAGCCGCCGTGCTAACTTTACCCTCCACCCACTCCCACCTTCCCCGACGACTTGATTATCCCGGCTAATTTGGCTTCCCCATTTGCTAGCGAGATAGGAAACCAGCAAGCCCCTTCTCTCCTTTCTTCTTCGTCCGTCACAAGACGTAAGACTACCACCACCACCATCACCACCATCACCACCATCACCACCTTAGCCTTACGTTTCCGCGGCTTTCTTAACGCGCATTGCCGTGAAACCGACTATCTGCAATTAGCCAGCCACATTTATATGACCTGATTACGCCGCTCTGCCAACTTCCTTTAATCCGTCGGATCCCTGAGCAAAATCTGGAAACATCTTGCCAGCTTTTCTTCTTCGTCTCCTTCTTTTTCTTCTTCTTCTTCTTCTTCTTCTTCTTCTTCTTCTACTTGCCGCGAAACCATTCCTCTTTTCTACCCTTTTCCTTCATCATCTCTTGCTCTCCTAGTTTTTCCAACCACGTAGGAAACGATTCGCTCCGTTATTTTTACGCTGGTACGCGATATTATTTATAAGCGAGGAGCAAAAGAGACGAGGGAACGGATGCGAGAGGAGCGAGGGGCAGAAAGAGAAAGAGGACACTTCGTTAAGGTGTAGGATGATAACGAGGAGTAGGATTCGAGGAACGTCGAATGCCCCGCTCCGGTTCGCTTTAGCGTTAAGGGTTTCGCTTACGCGGTTCGACGAGAACGCGCGAAGTCTCGGTTCTCCACGGAGATACTCGTGGCGAGAGGAGCAGATAGAGATGAAAACTCGTGGAATCGTGGAACGAGAGGAAGTGGAAGAGGAAGAGGAAGAGGAAGAGGAAGAGGAGCAGAACGCGGCATGACGGAGGGTTCGGGTGTAGGTCCGCCGCCCCTGCTGGCTCGTTGGAGATGGAAGCAATAGGGATCAACTAGTATGCAAATCGCATGTAAATATCGTTCACTCTCCCGGTACCGAACCAGCTAAAGCCTCTTTCTCTCTCTATCTTTCTCTCGATGTCTGTGTCTCTCCGTTTCGTGTCTCCACCCCTCTCGCTTGCCCTCGACATTTCGCTCTCTCGCTTGTCGAGTACCGAAGAGAAGAAATCAAAGCAGGGGACAAAGCAAGCGCAGACGAGATCGTGACGGAATTCTTTCTCGTTCTTCCGCTACCCATTCCCTACGGTTGAGCTGGCAGCCACCCCCTCGGAGGTATTTGCTTTTCTCCATCTCCAGTCCCCAACGATGTGTTACCGGCCAAGTGGGTGTTACCGAGCCACGATTGCGTCGTTAGTTTTTAATTAATTTATTTTTACTCCGGAATATTCGCCGACTTGTTCAGGCGTGTGTTGCGCTTTGGAAAAAAAAAAAAAGGAGAAAAAAAAATATGAAATAAAGGCACAATGGAACCGATGCGCTTCCCTCCGTTGTCGAAACAGTGGAGTGAAATCGAATGATTTAATATTGCTTCTTAACAACTTCCGCGCGTTGGTAACTCGAACGGCATAAAATTGATTTTTCATCGCATTATTTCGCGCTACGGAGGTATCCTCGTAACGGCCAACGAAGCATTAAAAATCCTCAGCGTAGAAAAGTTCTCACGTTTCAAGGTAAGTTTCCAAGAGTCTAACGGAATAATCGAGCGATATTGTGGGTAGCTTTCTCACTATTGCCAATCGTAAACGTGAGAGCCGTTCTCAGCAACTGTGACATAATGTCCTCCCCGGTGATGTTCCAGCGACGCTGTCGTTCGCGGTGTCGTCGCTACGAAAGTTTCGCACGATCGTCCCCCGGGGATCCAGTAATTTCATCCAGACGCTCTTGCAAAATCGTCCATCGGCTCTGCGACCAGCCGACACCGGGACACTCGCGTCCCCGACGCGTCAAGACGTAACGAAAAGTACAAACACGCGATAAGCGAGCGATAAACGAGTGCGCGTCATCGAGAGCTGTTGCCGTATAAGCGAATAATCGGCCACAGGACGGGGCCTTAATAGGGACGAGCATTAGTCGCGGAATTATATGACGACTTCTGTCTTATCCGGGGCGTCGGTCTACCGAAGCGACGCGACGCCCGGAAGGCCGAGCATGGCGAAGAGGTGGAAGAAGAGGGTGAGACAAGTAAGACCTCTCTAACTCCAGGTATTTTCATCCTATATTCCTCGACCTCCGTACCGGCAGCAGGATTACTCGCAGAGACCCTGAGAACTTATTCTCCCTTTCTCCCTTTCTTACCTTCCACCAGTCTCTCCCGCTCGACGTCTTCCTTTCCTCCCTCTGTCTCTTCCCGGGCATCCGCATTACCATTCTCAAAATTCTCGATAAACCGGGGCTTCCGCCGTGACGTTTCGCCCTCCAACAACCACCGCATTCTCGCGCCTTCCATTTTACCAGCAAAGCCGACGGTATAATCGAGATTTCCGTCCCAACGATGCTATTAGGTACTTTTGTTCCATCGATTGTTAGCGACTCCGCCACGATACAGGGTTCGTGGCGAAAATTACCGTCGCGATTCGCGTTTCCTCGCAAGCGCAACGTGTCACGGGATTCTTACGGGTAAATCGCGCGTGACGTTTTCGGAAAAAGGACACGGATGGTCAGGCAGGCTTGAATCTTTCAAAATTTACGCGCAGAGAGGAACCGTCGACGGGGAAAACAAGGCGAGAAGCAACGCGAAGCGCGGAAATACGGAGGTTAGCGAAATGTCGTAGTGCCATGGCGGAGGAAGAAGAAGAGGAAGATGTCAGAATCTTGGAACAGCGATACTTACAACTCCGGATTCGGCGGAGTGGCGGTATTTTCTATGCAAAAGAGTTGAAAACGTAGGATGGTCCTCGTGGCGGGAGGAGGGTGTGGAGTTTGCGGAGACAGAGAGAGGAGAGGAAAATCTGGGAGAGAGCAGGAGGTATAGCGGTTGCAGCCGACGGCACGTTTTAATAATGCTTTCCCTCCGCCGACGAAGAACGAGGAAGAAGTTTAACGAAGATTGTGCCAGATACTTTTAATTGCTATTCCTCCCTCTGCTCACGAGCGCGGCCGATCCTGGAAAATGAAGGGAGGACTCGGAGGTCCACAGAGCCTCCTCTCCACCCTTTCCAGACCTCTCCTACCCCCAGGAAACCCCCTATTCCCTGCTGTCCCCCGAGCCCCTCTCACTTTACAGTCTTTTTATCCAGCGTCCCGTGGACCCTCGTGATTTTATCGTCCTTGTATCCTCTCGACTCCCGTCCGCCGAAGAGGTTTGTTATTCCACCGGCAGATAGGCGACAAAGGAATTAATCGGGTCGTCTCTTCCTACTCTCTGCCTCTCTCGAGCCCCTCTTTGTCGTTCGAGTGCCGTCAATTAAATTGAAACGTTAAAAACCAGAGATAAATTGAAACGGTGCGAATGCTCGGTTCCCTTTCGCCCGCGATTTTCCGCTAACTCGCTCGCTGCCGCCGCCGCCGTCGCCGTCGCCGCCGCCTCCGCCTCGCCGGGAACGTTGTCGCGGGAATTTGTAGCCGCCGCGTTATACGCGACACGCATTCCGACAGAATTACGAGCCAGCCTCGCCCGAGAGGCGTTCTCCGTTCCTGGGAAAATATCCGTTGCTTTTGTTGCGTGAAATCGCGATCGACGTTCTCTCTTTTTTCCTCCATCTTTTTCTCCCTTTTGTCCGTTTTTATCGTACGAATAACGCGGCGCGGGTAGCGGCGAGCATCGATCGGAAGCGCGTATATATCGCTCCTTGCTTATTTTTCCGCGATAAATAGCCCCGGTGGAACTGAAGCGACGGGGGGGCGCGAAACGTCAAAAAGATCGATTCGATTGCCTTTCCTGGGGCATCCTGCAGAATTCGCGTGCTTCCTGCGTGCTCGCTCCGTTATGGAGAATGGCGCTCCGGTGGCATGGTGCGCGTGCACGCGGTCCGCACAATGCGGAGAAGGCTTACTGCCGACTATAATACGAAGTCTAAAAATCAAAACACATTAATCTCCGCCACGTGGCGTGGATCGCACGCTGGTAACAAAACATTTTCTGCGTCCGCCCCACGTGGCCGATATCCAGAGAGAGAGAGAGAGACACGGAGAGGGGTACTTTTGGCGACACTTGCGGTACCATTTACGTTTCAATACGTTCGCTATTTAGCCATCCTTCCTTTCTATAACCATCGCTGTCGCTTTATTTATTTGAATAAGCCGACCGGTAGCCGTGTTTCTCTTTACGAATTTATTTGCGCAGCGAAGTGGCTATTCAGCCGACGAGATGGACAGGTAGGCCATTGTTCCATTCGAATCGAATCGAGCTTGTTCGCGCGTCTCTTCACTACGATATGCCACTGCGATGTTCGCATCTATCACGTAGGCGTTCGAGCGTTTCTTCCTTCTTCCTAGATGACTAATCGACGTAATCTGTCAGCGATGATTAAGAGTCGTTGCTCGGACGCGCAGAACCGATGCGATTTCTTTCCAACGGAAATCCCGATGCTTCCTACCATCCTCCTTTCCTTCTTCTCTTCCACGCGTTCTCCTATCTCCTCGCGAGATCCCTGCACACGCTCGCCTGCGTGTCTCACGCACCCCGATCGCGTCTCAACGTCAAACGGGATGTATTTAGCGTCGGAGAATCAATTATCCGTGGAATACAGAGAGAAGGAGGGAGAGAGAGAGAGAGAGAGAGAGGCTTGAGGGTAAGCATTGATTATCGCGAATTGGAAGGGAAACCTCGGAGACCCATGCCGGACGAGAGAACGTGGAAACGATTTAAAGGATAAAGAAAATGGCAACGAGCGCATGTGCTCGGCCGAGTTCTTCCGGGCGGCAGCACGTACGTGAAAGATACGTGTAGTCGCTTATCTAATTCAATTTGGTAATATCGTGCCCATTGAGAGAATAAATGATTACCGGGAAGATATGAAGTTATCTGGTCCCGTGGGACGCGTAAATTGCCATTACCCGGTGTTCCCGGTGGAGGCAAGCGAGGGAGAGAGAGAGAGAGAGAGAGAGAGAGGAGCCCGCGGCTTTCTAGGGAGTCCGCTTCGAGGATCTTAATTATTAATCGTTCTCGTTAATCACTCCAATCGGCGGGGATCGTCGATTATATCTCGGTCGGACACGTAAAATATCACGCCGAAGCGTTGCACCGGAGAAAGCGATTTCTCCGCCTTTAATCAACGGTAATTTATCTCCCGCAACATCGAGACCAACTCGAACACCGGAGCTTTGCGCGTTTCCCGAAATCTCCCGTGTTTCTAACCGTCCGAAACCGGTTACGACGTTTGACAGAGCGCAAGAGGATAGAGTGGAAGCGGAAGGCAAAGGAAACGAGAGGAAAACAGGACAGGAAACGCGTATGTACGTAGGAGGATGACGCGCAAGATAGCGACGTGTTCCCGTGGAGTTGTAGCCGGTCGAATGCTAACTGTCATACTACTCGATTGGACGGATATATTCGTTGCGCGTTGATCACGAAAGCCGAGGGTGAAGCTGACGAACGCGCGGGGTCGGGGCCGGCTAGAACTAAGGGGTGGAGGTTGACTGTTCGCCTGGATTTCGAGGGGTGCCAATGGAAAATCGTGACGGTTAGAGGGGGCGCGAACAATGCGCCGGAGATTTAGCGTGACACCGACGGTGCAAAACCAGTATGTACGACGAATCTTTCTCTGACTTTAGAAGAATTCTCCTCTCGGTACACTGCTCCAAATATTTGCAACGATACGCAGATGCCTCGGTCGCAGGAATTTTCATCGTTTTCCGAACATTTTATCCTATCAATGGTCCATCATCTTCCAAGAGGAAGTGTTTGTTTCCTCGTACCTCGACTACGAGTCTAATCTAGTAAGACGCGGAGTTAGAGGCTCGGAAGACGGGATATTCCACGATTCTTTCATGTTTCTTCTTTTTTCGCTTCGCACGCGACAGTCTGATTCACAAATCTTGTCCACTAAGTAGGGGGTTTTGGCCGAGAGAACGAGGGGGTTGGTGGCCCCCTGTCGTACCCGCCCTCTCCCCTGGCATCCCGATGGAGCGTGAAAAACAGAGGGGTCCATTGTAACCTCGTGCTGTGGCTAATGCGACTGTCGTCGGTGTAGAAAACCGGGTGCAGGAGGTTTCGTCGTCGGCGAACATTAGCCAACGGTCGTTTAGCCGAAAATCCTCGCGGGGCACGCTTTTTGGGTTCCGGCTCGTTGAAAGCGGATTTTTTTCAGCTGCGCTTTCGCACGGAAGTCGAGGACCACCCGAATCCTCCTTGCCGCTCCTCGGTCTCCGCTTTGCTCGCTCTTAATTGCTCGTCTCCGTTGCGAAACGCGTTCTCCTCTTCGATTCCGCGCCGAAACCGCGTCCCCCGTCCCCCCTTTCCTCCTTTCCCGTCGGCCATATTCCCGCGCGACGCGGCGGCAGGTGATAAGCGAGAGATCTAGATGATCGTAGAAGACAAACCGCACTTTGTTCTATTCTCTTAATAACGCAATAACGCGATCCCCGTTAATTTCCATTGAACGACGTTTGCCTAACCGAAGCTAACGAGTCGGACGGTATAGATAGCGCCGGGAATATCCCGATAGCTCTACGCGTATCTCCTCGAGGAGAGATACGGAATGTACTAGTTGTAAAATTAACCGCAATAAACATGTCATCGTAGCCGCTATTATTTTTATCGTCGATGCGCAAGCGACTGTGTAAGTCCGAACTATCTGGCTTTGCATCGGCGTATAAGTCTACCACGGCCAGGAAGGATTGTCTGGTGTCCGATCTCCGTGGGAGCTGGCGCACTCTAGTTAAGCCGTCATAGTCTTCCGCTGGCCTGACTATCTATACCAATTAATCCCATGCTGCCACTACCGTCGACGTCTCTGTACGTTCGCCGGTTAATCCGATTCCGTTCCTACTCGTTCTCCACCCGGCGAATAATATTTTCCAACTTCTCGCTACCATTCCGTCGCGGAACACGTTCCTCCCGGAACGATGCTTATCCCGCGAGGAAGCAACAACGATTTAGGACGGAAGATGAAGAATGGCGCGGTGCACGTGAGCGGGTAAAAAGGAAAATAGAGAAGCCCGAAGGCGAGAGGACGGGGAACGCGGAGCGATTGCGAGCGAGCGATTAGCTTGCATATGCAAACGCGCGGAGGGTATAGAATTCCAGGTACGTCGGTACAGGATATAAACACGTAAAGGGAATGTAATCAACGAGCCGATAAATCACAGTCGGTTAATCGGGGAGCGTACACCGCGCGCTACCGGCAATGTAAAGTTCGTCTTCAATCGCTTCTCCATTACGTACGCGATACGCTCGACCACCGAGCGAGTAGACGACGAGGCGAAGGAGAGTTTTCGAGCGTTCCGCGACACGGTGGACTCGAACTCGCGCTATTTAGCGCAAAAAGAAGCGTCACCCTCGGTTCCGGTTCCACTATCGCTGGTATCGCGTCTCGTTGCACGACGAGAAGGTGCAAACAGAGAATGCGAGAGAGAAGCGCGAAACGGAGGGGGACGTTGTTCTTTTAACACGGCTTTAGGGGGTCCTTTATGCTGACACAAATATCGCTTATGCCGGCGTCGCGTCGCTGTTTTGGTGGAGCCCATCGAGCATTGTGCCTTCCAAGGCCGTGTGTACCAAACACCGAGCTATGTGTACCCAGCAAACACGCTCGTCACGTGGCAGCCTGATCCCTTCCGTAGTCGCGGACTCCCCTTTACGGATTTGCGCAACGGGTCAGCCTATTCCCTTCGGAACTGCCTATGAACGACGAGCCGGAGAACCTCTTCCCATTACGCTTGATACCGAAACCTTCTCCTCCTCGAGACTTTGCCTGTCGTTCCGTAGACCACTCGCAGGGCACCGCGGGTACCAGCAAACACACGTGCGCGATCCTCGCGTCAGCTTTGTTTGCCCGCATCCGTTTCGATGACCGACCGATCATTCCACGCTAACAGGATCCGAGCGGATATTTTTTTACTTTACCCTCATGAATACGTGGGGTCATCTTCCACGTTCAGACGTCCCGAACCTTGCCGACCAACTGGCTCACGCTGTTCATAGACACGACAGGAAAGTGCTACGAATCTATCGGCTCCTTTTCCCTCGGTGTGCTTTGCAGAGAGTCGTTGCTTCGTACTCGGTAGTCGAGGTACGAGGAAGAGTTGGCGCCGGGTTCCGGGTTAACCTTCGCAATGTCAACGACGACGTAAATCACGAGAAGACTCGTCGCGGTGTCATTTCATCGCGTGTCGGAGTAATCCGTGTCGAGCTTAATTACGGAGATGTCGAACACAATTGACCGGAAGAGTGTCCTTAACACGGGGTGAGCTTTATGATAGATAAACGTCCACAGCTCGTTTCGTCCCCTCTGTTCTAGCGAGCGAATCTTCGAAGAAGGGTGTCGGGAAAAGTCTCGAAACTTCACTGGAAAGTGATAAATAATGTCGATGCGGGGCAAAATCGTGTGGAACGGAGGGCTTTCGAAACGGCACACGCCATTACCTCCGATGCGTTCGCAGGACGACAACCGCGACGACGACGACGACGACGACGACGGCGACGATGTTGTCCCGAACTCGTCGACGAATATTCGGTGATACGGTAAATCCTGGCGCTGGAGAGAGGCGAGGAGAGGGAGAGAAGATAAAGAGAGGCGGGTTGAAAAGCAGGAAAGAAACGGGGGACGAAGCTTTACCCTTCGGCCGAAAATGAAAATCGTATTGTTGAACTCCCTTATGAGGGAAAAAGCTGGCATTATGTTCGCGTTAGCGAGCGCTGCCAACGCTAAAGACAGCGGTCAGCGCTCTTTCACGACGGTCATCAATGCGCGTCATCAATAATCGCACCCTGACAGCTTCCCCGAGCTAAACGCTGGGACCTCTTGGTGGATTTAGATCCTGCTCGATCCTCGATTCCCGTGAACGGATCTGCGATGGCACAGTTGCCGGCGAAATGGGCACAAAGGAACGATTATTCGGGGGAAGAAGCACGGTTCAAACAATATCGAGGATGATGCGCGAGATTCGTTAAGTTCTTCTCCGCGGAACAACATGTCGAAGAACGGTAAAAACAGTGAAATACGGGGCGGAAAGTTTGACGGAAACAGCATTCGGGAAAATAGATTCAAAGTCGGTGAAACTGTAGTTCATGGAAGAACTCGGAAGCATATGGAAGAAGGGAAAAGACAACTCGATTCTCCCCGCGAGTTCGCCTGTTTTCACCACTTTTCAGCCGCCATTCCCTCGGGTAGTTTCTTCCGTTTCACCGGAAACTTTGCCAATTTATGCACCTTTTTCGCGCGAACTCGCGTGTCTTCTATCGATAGCCGACTGTTCGAAGATTTTGCCCTCCTTTGCGTTTCATTCTCCGCGTGCTATCGCGAGGCTAGCCTCCGCGGCCATTTAAGCGGGTAGGGCCGTGGAAAAATGTAAAAAAGCACCTGGCGCGTGTTTCGTGCAGGATCCTCGCACGTGTCGAAAGATATTAAGTTGACGGAGTAGGATATGAGGTGTAACGACGTGACGGGGGGGGGGGCGGAAGGGAAAACTCGAGGGTAAGGACGCGCTGCGTCGCGTACACGGCATCGATCTTCATCCATCAGCCACGCCTTCGGTTTTTCTCAACGGAAGATTCCTTTGCGGTTTTTCCAGTCTAACAGCAGATGTATCGCGAGCACGATGCACGAGCTTTTCGGCTGCGTTCCGTGCAAACCTCCGCTCCCCGATTCATCATCGCGATACTTTCTCGCGGAGAACATCGGTTCACGCGTGATGGAATCGCCGGCTCGTGCACCAATCCAATTGTTCCTGCTCCCTTCTGTTACCCATTTCGAGAGAAAACGAGAGAGAGAGAGAGAGAGAGAGAGAGAGAGAGAGAGAGAGAGAGTGGTGCTTGGCTCTCGATCATAGGAACCGCAAATCACCGTCTCGACGGCTTGACCAATCGCTTGACGAACGAGCGACGATGATTCGGCTCGGAATCGAACGGATGACCAATGTAAATCGCTAATGGATCTTCCCCCTCGTTCCCAAATACGAGCCAGAGTTTGTTTCTCCAAATACAACGAGTCGTTCTGTCGGTCGTCCACTCGCGGAGGAAAGTCTGTTCGGTGAAGAGAATGCAGATGGACCCATGGTTCTTTGGCCGACGACCAAACAAGGCGATCGGTTCGTTAGACAGTCGGACTTTTTCCGAGGAGCTCGATGAGCATTCGACGCGTGAACGATGCACGAGTCGTGGAATCCGACGCGAACGGTAGAAAAATTTCCGTCGAATGTCGCATCTCTCGGCGTTTCGCGAGATCGATCGACTCGAAGGCAACCGGTATGCCGTCGAAGGTACACCGTGTCGCGATCTCGTTAATTTCCTGGAGCAATAAAAACCGGCATTGGTATACGACGGAGGAGCGTGTGGGACAAACCCGCCCACGGACCATCCCCCATAGACGGGAGAGTAGATCGGACAAAGGAAGATATCGGGGCAAACGGACGACAGAGAGACAGAGAATGCGAAAGAAGAGGGAAAGAAGAGGGAAGGAACGGGGAATAAATGCTTTTTGGTATCGGTGGCGTTGTTTGTCTTTGGTATTTCGGGCGTAGGGAAGGGCGCGAGGGCGAAAAGGGCGCGAGAGGTTGTCGATCGTGGCCGATGGCTGAAAGTCGCGCACGGCAGTGACTCGGTGGCATTGTGCTCGGCACGTGCCGTGAGAAGAGAAAACGAGCCTGGCCGTCGGTCGAGGCGTAGCCGAGCCTAGTCACCGAGAAAGCGGTCCTCGGCTCGGTCACAATGCTCGATTCCTCTCCGCGTCAGATATATGGACGGAATTAATTGATACCGCGTGCTCCGGCATCGAGCAAGGGTTGCGTAAGCACCGTGGAAAAAAGCCATCTATCTTTCTCCGCTTCTTTCTCTTCTTTCTCTCGTTGTCGAACCCGTCGGCTACAAAAAGCTTTTAAACGCTCCGTTCGTTTCTTACGCTTCGTTGAATCCTGATCGACGATCGCGTCCGACCGACACGTTCCGATCATCTAGACGGGGCCTCGTGGCCTCGTTATTTTTCTCTTTTAAAGATGCACGCAGGTGCATTTTCATGAATAATTACCAGGCGTAATTAAGAATCGGTTCCGTTTGCTGTCGTCTGTGGGCAGGAGAGAATGGGCAGGGTCAGGGGCTAGGGGGAAGGGCCAAGACGTCGCGAAAGGGGGTTGAAGAAGCGAAAGAAGCGAGCACTTTCGTGGTGGCCACGACCACGAGACGCGGAACGCGAGATAGAAGGTTGCCGACTGGCAGACCGAGGTTATTATAAAAATAATCAAAGTTTCCCGAAGCAGGACGCAGAGAGTGGGTCGCAGAGAAACATTCCACGGGGCCAGGTTCGTTTACGTCAGGGCGGCGGCGCCTCTCATTACGTTTGACGATTATGCGTTAATTTGCACCTAGCGATACTTCAAACGATTTTTATTCATTGCGCGTCCAGGATGAGCTTCGCTCTTCTAACTGGAAGTCGTCTGTCGTTTCTGGTAGCTGGTCCGTAGACGTAGGCGTCGCAGATTCTTCGAGTTTTATATTTTTCAAGTCTTTCCAGCCAGGGGATCGAGGGATCCTTGTCAAAGGACTCTGGATATGATAATCCTGGCGCCAAGCTGAATGCGTAATGAAGTTTCTCCGGCGACAAGAAGTGGACTCGGCTTCTGATTAGCTTTGCCTTTACGCGTCTCTCGGCCTAAAGGTCGCTTGCTTTGCTGCAAATTTTTCAGCAAATTTTTCAGCAAATTTTTCACCGAAATACTCGCCGAGGAATCCTATGCCGCGAGGCAACGCGATTACGCGCGAGCGGATCAGGTGGCGCGAGGAGTATTCCCCGAAATCAGGGTGAAATCGGCCGGTAATCTTCCCCGTTAGACCCGAGGCGTAAAAACCTAACAGATTGGAAACCGCATTCGGTTAGACGACCACCTTTTATCCGACAGATAGAGGATCTTCTCTTTCCTTTTTGCGTTAACGCGTTGCCCCCGACCTAGCAGAGCGCTCCTATTAACTAATGCCCGAACCCCTGTTGAACGCAATGCCATACGTGCACCAGCGAACCAGCGAACCAACTAACCAGTCGACCATCCAGTCAGTCAGGCAGGGTGCGGAGGACCACGCTGGTAGGACATGCCTGCTACGACGGGACAGTTTAAGCCCTGATATATCGCTCGCCGACACTCCCAACTTCTGTCGCCGTTTCTGTAGCGCTTTTTTGTCACGGCAAGCCACGGCTGACCATATGTCCACGGAAACCGAGATCCCCATCGAGTATCTGTGCCTGCGCCACGCGCTCCCTTCCGATCTTTCGCTTTTTCCACCTTTCCGTCTTTCCCCAAACCTGCAACGAAATGCCCTCCTTCCATTGTAGACAGCGATATCGCCTAGTCGTCAAAATTGTCGGATCATCTTCTTCGGCGGAGTCTCCGTTGCGAATCGCGGGGATTGGAACAAACGGCAGGTAAACGTAGCCGAACGATCGTTCGCGATGAAAGATACGTAAACAAGCGGACAAACGTTCCTAACGAGTAAGACGGATCCACGGTACACGCAGCTTTGATCGAAAGTCACGCGAAAGCGACACGATACGGAACGTGTTAAGCGAGCTTGGATAACTCGTGGCCCAACAGGCGAACCCTACTTTGCACGTAACAAATGATGCCACATGTTCGAATCTTGACTCGAGCTTCTTCTCTCTTCCTCTCGCGTCATCTCCCTTCCCGCTACCTTTCCTCATGGTCGGCAAAGCGACCCGCGGGGCACGGAACATTCGGCTCGGTATCGAGGGATGTGGGGTGCTGCGTTCGTGTAATTTGTACGGTTAAACGCACGTGCAAAAACGACGGAGAGCGAGATAGCGCGATGGGGGGTGAGGACGAAGACAATTTACAAGGGACTAACTGGCGCACTGGGAGCATTTAGCAGAAGCACGAATCGAATCGATCCTACTTAGCCGCTAATGGAACCTTATGCCAGTTGCCAGTGAAAAGTGCCGGGCAAATGGCGCCTAGCTGCAAGTGTCGCGAGCGAATCGCGAGCCATTGTATCTGCCAGCGAGCAGAGCCGGTTGGTCTCGCGTTTAGCCAGTCGAGCATAGAGAAAGAGGAGAGAGGAGGAGAGAAAAGAGGAGCCTGGTTATACGAGAGAGGAGAAAGAAAATTCCTTCGAAAAAGAGACCGTAACCGATGTCGACGGATGAGCAGCATTGAGGAGGACAAACGCGCGTACGCTCGCCGGTATTCCCCACCTGAATCCTCTTCCTGGTCTTTTCAGCTGATTGTCGACGGTCGTCCAAGTGCCACCGAGCTGCAGGTAAGTGGCCGTCATCGCGCCTCGCTTAAAAAGCCTAACCGATTGCCGGCTCTTTATCAACCACTTTACGAACCTTTGAAAAACTGCCCGAGTCCCGGTGAGGTCCCGCGTTCTCCTCAACCTTCAACCTGTGCCGCTCATTGTGATTAATTCTGACATATGTCCGTGTCGCTTAGAGAGGCCGCCGATCCTATTCAGATGCTCCTCGGGCTACGCCCGTCCAGGATGCCACGGGCTTGCACGCCACTCAGGAAAGCGACAGAGGAACGCCGGATATGCTTTTCGTCGAGGTTCCTAGCTTCTTCGAGGCGATTGCACGATCGACACGCGTATCGTCCTCTTTCGCCTTCCACATTTGTCTCTATTTAACACGGTCGTTCGTTCGTGTCTTCGTTTGCTGCGCGGCAGACACCATACTTATTCATCCGTTACGTTATTACAACGTACCTCGACTCGAGGGGGCGGTCGAAACGGTCTTTCCACGAAAATCAATCGCTAAACGGATGTCGGTAATCTTTTTGGCAAGCCGGGCGAAGGGCAGGACGTGATTCGACGTTTACGAAGAGAACTCGGACTAGGCGTCTCTTGGAAGGCGTAACTCCGTTTTGCTCGTGCAGCGATAAGACGTAGCGGGTAATTTTCCTTACCTCTGCGTGGTGATCGCGGATGGTTCCTCTTCGAGGTCCAGGTCCACATGCCGTCATTCGTCATCTGCAACGAGAAGGAAGAGTTGAACGAAACGAAATGTCGAAGGCAGACGCGGAGGTACCGTAGACTCTGGCCTAGATTCCTGGGCGTTCCACTTATTAAATGAAAAGTTGTCGTTCTTATGTTAGTTACGCGGTGACAATGCGTCGTGGAATTTCGTGTCGTCGAAAGGCGTGGTCGTTCTAAATAACCGATTGGCAACGGCTAACCACCGTGATGTATAATGGCGGTAGAATGGGGAAACGAATAATTGAATTATATTTATCAGATAATGAAAAGGCAGGGATAAAACCGCAACGGCGTGTAACTGGCGGATGAAACGGAGGAAGAAGGAGCGAAGGAGGGTTTCTAGGATAAAGAACCTAACATGTCGTGCTCCGTCTCTTTCCCCCTGTCATTAATACCAGGCGACTGTTACATATGGATGAGAAAGCTGGGTTAGGCCAGGACAGCGATGCTACAGAACGAGACGAAAGCGAAACGGGATGTAGGGAAGCGAAACTCATCGACTAAAAGCATCCACGAAAGACCGAAGTCGTTTCGCTCTCGTCTCGAATCTTCGCCCTCTTGCACGAGTCCACGAACACCGGCAGAAGAGTCCTCTCTACGGCGAAAGAGAGGAGACTTCGATAAGGTGGCCGGGGATAAAACGAGTTCCCTCCACGGTTTACCTACGATTTAAATTGTCTGCGAGCCCGAACCTCGATTTCACGGAATCGTTGCGTTACACCGGATTCCTTTTTCCTCGCTCTCGCGTGTAGCTTTTTCCGTGGCGGCTCGTTTTTGCTTTTCATCGGCGATGACTCGACGAAAAGTTGCGCATCGAAACGTCGTCGACTCTTTGCAACGGGGTCAAGCTATTTTCGCTCGAGCACGGTCTCCGCCTCTTTTCGCAACGAATCTAGGCCCGTGCTTTCCGCGAATTTCCAAACACCATTTGCCGAACGTTTATCGCCCCGCGAGGGAATTTATCCTCACTCGGGGTCGTGACTCCTTTTCCTCCGATCTATTCCGATCTACTCCGTCCGCGGGAACGTGATAAATCTGCGCGTACCCCCGTATATCTTCCGGTCAAGGGGAGTAAACGCAATATAGGTAATGTTCTGGCCGGCTACTTAACAAATTGCTACAAATTGCGGCCAACGTTTAGCCGTCGGATCCGTTTGAATCTGTGGTCTCCTATATCCCCGTCACCTCTTGCGGTTGCCTTGCCAGGGGTTCCGCTCTCTCTCTCTCTCTCTCTCTCTCTCTCTCTCTCTCTCTCTGTCTCTCTTATTCTCTCCGCTTTCGTCGAACGATACGCAGTGGTGACCACATGGTGCTCCCATATGTCCGCGCCATCGCCCTAATGTCCGACTATGGACTGTATCAGAGCTATCCGAAAGGAGGAATTACCGGGAGCGAAATGAAAAGGATACGACAGGTTTACCATAGGTTTTCATCCCTTTGGCCACCGACCGACGTTTACTCGGACAATGAATTGTTTACCGAGGCGTCAAACCTCGATTGACTCGGCGTGGACGTTTGGACAATCTCGGAGAAATTCTCCTTCGGATGGAAATAAAAAGAGCGAGAAAGGCAAAGGTTCCTTTCCAAGTTCGCTCGATGGATGCGTCAGCGAAAGATTTCGTTGTAAGAGACGACGATGATGATGGCTCGGTTGCAGACAAGTCATTAATCAATGGTTTCGGAGTGGAGAACGAGGTGCCCTCTAATGGCACTTTAAAGGCGATACCCTCGAGCCAATCAGTGATCGCGTGCCGCACACGGATCGTCCGGGTTAATTTCACGGGTATTTAACGCGGTTTCGCTTAACAATGATTCAATCAAGCCGGATTTATTTGGCCGGGATTCGCCGGTTGTCGGCACGAGGCGATCATTAGGGCTCCTCGTCGGAAACGCCTCCGAGCCTTTTGCCGAAACAAACGCGACCATCCGATCTACCTTGGTCGCGCGATGTTCCTCGTTAACGGATCTGTCCCTGTCATGTCCATTTCCAAACGTTTCGCATTGTTTTCCAATTCCTCTTGCTCGCGAATTATCCGAATTAGGCTTTCCGATGGATTTCGTGGATTTTTCGTCGTTCCCCGGACGGGGACCGCTGGCTATCGACGCGGTAGGTGGAAAATATCGCGGTATCCGGTTAGGGAAGAAAGGAAAGGATAAATTGGCGGGACGATTAGAACGATGCGTCAAGTTCGTCCGGCGTAAATATCGGGTGAACGCGGTCTCCTGACCAGGAAGGGGAGACGGGATCGGCAATTGGACGGCCGTGCGAAATGTTGTCAGCCAATTTTCTTGGCCAGTGCCTCTGAATGCCGCAGATTTCCATCTAGGTCCGTCCTCGGTGGCGCCGGTGTATACCGTTGCTGGGTAAATACACCCTTTTCCATCCCCTCGAGCGGACGAACGTCGTCGTCGTCGTCGCCCTTCTCCTCCTCCTCCACCTCCTCTTCCTCCATCGTCCACCTCGACCCACCCCCTAGCCGCATGAACCACAACTGTGATTATAATTCGTAGTCCCTGCTGACAGAACCAACTACCACCATCGTCAACCCCGTTTCTCCTCCGCCGTTCATCCCCATCCACGTCGGTAGGTTAGCGGACGGGGATCGGACGCTGTGTAAAGGATTATGCACGCGGATTTAACTGATGAATCACATTGTCGTCTTGATTCGCGGTGGCGTTAATTTTCGCTACCGCTCCGGGTACCGTTCCCGACCTCGCGCGCTCGTCTACGCGCGTGCACGCTCGCGCGAGGAGAGAGGCCGATCGGGAAGATCGAAAACCCGTTTTCGCGTCGTTAAGATATTACCACGATAAATCCGTCCGCGAACTCTATCGGTTTCGCGTAGCTACCGGCGCGCTGTGTAGACGATCGTGTTCGTAATAATTATTTCGTGTAATCCAACGACGTCGAGAGGATCCCGGGATCGTAAGCGAACACGTGTACCGGCGATTTTTTCAGCCCGCAGGCCCGAGGTTGAAAAAACAGGCGGAATCTAACGAGAGAAGGAGAGAATTCATTACGGATAGAACGGCGATAAATCAGTATACGACAAATTATCGACGGCAATTAATCGGTAAACCTTCGATGCTTATTTGGAGAACTTGTCCGGCTTAATGCGCCATAATGAGTATTCGAGATTACGGCAACTGAATTCATCGGCCGGCCGCAATAATTTATGACCGATGCTTCTTTAGGATACAGCGACAACCCCTCGCACGACCCGCTGCTCCTCGTGCAGAGCAAACAATTTTCATTCGTTCGGAAAGGTTTCTAATCCGCCAACATCGGGTCCGTGGGTAAAGCCAGAATTAACCACTTCCCATTTCGACCTACCGCGATCCACGGGGCTTATTAATTTTGCCAATAACGCCGACGAGAGGGTGCCTCCTTCGCACAGATGGCGTATCACGAGTCAATATACTTTTCCGCCACGAAACCGCCCCTCGGAACACGTGACGGCCTCCGAATTTTCGCTACGCTAATCATTCCTTTGACCTATGCTTCCCGCATATGGTTCCGCGACTAGTTACTCCTTCCTCTCCTCTCGGTCGTATATTTTTCCGGCCACCGCAATGCTTTTCCACCCTCGATCATCCCCCAACACAGTTATCGAAACTAAACTCTTGGCCAAAGAGACAGAGACAAAGAAAGAGAGAGAGAGAGAGAGAGAGAGAGAGAGTCGAAATCCACATTTTCCAGATTTATCGCGATCGCTCGAAAACCGTATTTCGGCAAAGACGACGACGACGACGACGACGACAACGTGGAGGACGAAGTGGAAGAAGTGAAAGAAGAGGAGGAGATGGTGGAGGAGGAGGAGGAGGAGGAGGAGGAGGAGGAGGAGGTGGTGGAGGAAGAAGAAGAAAAGGAGTTCGAAGGGGGAAGGAGAAAGGAGAGGGGAGAGAACCGATGGTTCTGGCAGAGTCAGAGTCAGGACACGATCACGGAGCATGGACCGACGGAGAGAGGAGAATAAAGTAAGCCGATGTCGGGTATGTGTGCGCGTGTGCGCGCGCGCGAGAGAGCGTACCTAGCGGGCGAAACGAGACGGATATAAAGGAGACGAGAAAAGGATCGAGGGAGAGAGAAAAGCGGGACGAAGGTGTGGTGTGGAGAGAAGTGAAGAGGAGGAACGAGAAAACGAGAGAGACATGCCAGGGAGAAAGACGAGGAGAGAGAAAGGAGAGGACAACCCCCTCTTCTTCGCGGGTTGACTCGAACGCCGGCGATATCTCGACCAATCAAATCACGCCGCGGGCTCCGCCTTTTATCATTATTTTACTTGTTTTCCCTTTACTTCACCCTCATTGGATGACATTCTCTGGGCCATTTCGCGGTGCAAAAAAGTTACCCGCGCCCAACCGAGGACTCCATGCTTCCTCCGACGTCCTTCGGTACCCTTCTGGTACCCACCTTGGTTCACGGACCACCTCCACGCAGATTCCTTTACCAACGGAGATGGCCAGAGTCCTCCTTTTGCCGGGCAAATCGTTTTCCACGCTTTACCACCGCGCATTTCCACTTCTTCGTTGCGTCACTCTACGAAACGCCGATTGATTCCCCGCAAACCCGTCCTCGTCGTTGTCCTCGTCTTCGTCGCCGCCGTCGTCGTCGTCGTCGTCGTCGTCGTCGTCGTCGTCGCGTCTCGTTCAACTATGTATCTCTAGATCTCGAGACGAGCGACAAACACGAGTATTCGTCGATTCGGTTAAAAGTCATCGCGATTTCCTCCCGTGCGTGGCGAATTTTTTCTCCACGCGGCGCGTCGAAACCACCGTGTCACGGTACGAAAGCGACGATAGTCCAACTTTAGCGGGATCAGCCGATTCTTTTTTCCCTCCCTCTTCGTTCTCCCTTTTCCTCTCTTTTCCTCTCTTTTCCCTCGTCGATACGCGAAATCGTGGGAACGGACGATCGGTCGAAACACAAGAGCGTTCGATGTCGAAAACGTGCTCGATTCATCGACTTCGTGATCCGAACGAGAGCGAATCAACGATGAAAGCGTCCGCGGGAGTAGCCGCAGATAAATTCGTATCGATTCGTCTAGCGCATCGAGGCCGTGATTGACGAGGTTCTCTCGTCAAGGATTATGCGGTTCGTTGGTTGGAACGAACGGCTTTGGGGCATGAGTGCGTAGACAAATATATAGGTATAGCCGACTATCCAGCACGCCAACGGACACTTCCCAAACCACGGAAACCTCGAAAACCGCCGAGGGGCATGCGTCTGCGAAATTATCGCTCTCCAAATGAGGATCCGTTGCAATCGCGAATCGCGACCGTTCGATAACCCGCGATTTCCGAAAGCGAAACTTTCTCGTTCCTCTGACAAAACACGGACATGGACAAGCACGAACGGAGGAGTGGAAGGATACCCGCGAGATGGCTGGCGCGAGTCGTCGCAAACTCGCGGTGCTGTAATTTGCATTCGTAAGCCGGTCGTGCCAGAGGGGGACCGGGCCCCCGCGAAGTCCGGGACGATTAAGTAGGCTCGTCAGAAGCGAAATCTACGGGGTTTCGAGCGTGACGGCGACAATCGGGCGTGTTTCGCATTTGCACCGGTTCCAGACACGATGACGAGCACCGGGGAACCTGTAATTCGCGAAGAATACATGGCGCAGGGTGGAACGGGATCCTCGGTGGGCCACGGGAGAAAAAACGACACGAGGTCGCACCTACGTACGTTTGATCCGGCATTGCTCTGCACCGCATTGTATGTATATCGGCCGGTGTAAAACTTCGGCACGGGGTGAGAGGGGGAGGAGAGGGAAGAAAAGGAGCAGCGAAGGTGGACCCTCGGGGAGAAAGAGTCACGCGAATATGGGGATAAAGGGAAGAACGCGGTCGTGGAGATCGGTTCTCGATCTAGCCGGAATCGCGAGGGAAGCCGGAGGTCGTAGCCGGTAGCTCCGACAGCACGGGGCACGGAAGCTTTGAGCTTTCTGGTTTTTGCAGGCCGATGGAGGAGTAAATTTGAAATTTGCTCGGCAGTCGACTTGCCGATATGGAGAGAGGTGCAAAGCGTACGAACCGGATAACGATTTGTTCGAAAAGCAATATACCGGGCTATCACCGAGCTCGAGTAGGATGAGACGAAGGAAAGCGGGAAGGATGAGGAGGACGGAGGGTGGGAGGGTCGTGTGGGGCGCCCTTTTCCTGAAATTTGCATGAGGTATTAAAGCGCGGTGGCTGCGTTCACCAGCGGAGTTCCTGTTTGCCGACACCGAATGCCGAGGATCAAAGGACCTCTGGCAGGCTCGCGCGCGTCTCTCTCCCTTCGGGAAAGAGCACGGGACGCGAACAGACCGAAACCGGCAGCGAACGAGAGAGCGAGGCAGAGAATCGTCGGTTCGACGGGCCTTTGCAGAGCACTCGCGTCATCGGGGAACCTTACGACAGGCAACTTTGGGTATTCCCCGTTTCTCTCTCTACTAGGCCTTTGTCGTTAAATCGTCGCCGATCGGTACGACTGATTTCCTCGCGCGAGCAGATTCGCTGGATTACTCCACCGGTTGTCGGGTCGGTCGGCCGATGTGTATACACCGATCGGGAATCGAGGGATCCCCGATCCCCGGAGAATCGTTCCTCCCCTCTCGCTCTGTCTCTCGTGAGAGTACGAGGTCGCGGCGCGTTTCTTGGAGAATTCATACCGGACGGTGGAGATCGGGCGATAATCAACGATCCGGCTGGAACGAGGAAGGAGCACACGCTACCCTCGCGCGTCGACCGATTATCATAATTGCGAGTTAATTACGAAATTTATGCGTTAGCTACTCGAGTCTGAAACGCCGGCTCGTCGGCTCGCCGCGCGATCGTTCGCCAATTTCACGCGTAATAAAGTCGTGGGAGGAACCTAGGCAGGTTATCCGACGATGCGCGTAATTCACGCGCGAACCGTTGCGCGAAATCGAACCGCGTCTGCAGCGCCGATACGCGTACTCCGGCGCGGTATCGGGGCACCGCGGGCTCCGCTATTCCGCCTTCTGGAAAAGACGAATGGCCGACGGATCCTTGGACGCAACGACCGCGGACCAGCGATATTCCAAGAATGTTAACGCGCGTAATCATATTCTTGCTCGCATCGTGCCCCGTAAAAACGTTAGCTGGCAGTGATGTATGCCGTCGGGGGCACGCATCGCATAAGTAAGGAGGGCCTTGGGCCCATTCATCAGCTAACAGGGGGGAATAGGCCCACGGACCGCTCCATCTCTCCCTCTCGACCTCGCGCCCCTCGGTAAATCGCGAAGATAACAGTATCTCTCTTCTTCTCCCGTGTCTCCTACGCCTATCGCGTTTGTCCCTCGTCGCGGTCTAGGATAGAGCTCGATCCGGAGAATCGAATGCCTAGGAGAGGTACGCGTCGGTACCGCGAGTCCTGCGGATAAAAAGGAGGCGAACGGCGAAAGGACGAGACACGCGCGCGAAGGGAAAGAAAAAGGGAGAGAACGAGTTTCCTGACAAATAGAATCGGCGTCGGTTCGAGAAGGGACACGCGTTGCGAGCTCGGCGAGAGGGGAGAGCCGAGGGTGTCGTGGCGTTCGGGGTGTCGCGTTCCCGAAGCACCGACGGGTGCCAAACCGCATTTTAGGCGAGCTATCCATACCAGGCGAGGCCTCGGTTCGTGTCCGTAAGGATATGGTTCTGCCGGCGGCTGTTGCCGCGGAAGCCGCGCGGCTGCGGTGTCGGCTGCGACGTCGGCGACGCTGGCACGGGCAGCGAGCAGCGGGCAACGCAAAAAGGTCGTGGCCCGGGCCGGGTTGCCGCGTTTTACAAATTATTCAATTAGCCCCGCGAATTAAGGTATGCATATTCATCGCTCTCTGATACGCGTATGTGCGCTCCGCGGCTACATCCAGCGCGCATAAACAATTCGGGCTCGCACACGCGCGTTAGACGCTCTAACGAACTCGCAGCTGCATCCGAAATGCATCCGTTTTGCAACGATGCGGACAGGGGGCCGGCTTTCCTCCGTGTCCGCGGCGCAGTTGCACGAGTACGCTGCCGGATATGTACGCCGAACTCTGCTCGGTATCCAGTACGATCGTTTCGCTCTTTTTCCAGGCCAGTCTATCCATACGCGAAACGATCGAACACTCCGTTTCATTTTTCTCCCCTACCCTCCCTCTCTCCCTGCCTTTTCCTCCTCTTTCCCGCTTTTCCGAAGATCCTGCCAACCTCGTGGTAATTGTCCGGACGATACTCGTCGGTTGAGAAGGGAAATCGTCGTGGAGGAAAGGTGGAAAGATGGGCGGAAAATGAGCGAGTATGGAGGATCTCGCGGAGGTTGCGAGAGTCGGCGGCGGCGGATGATGGTATGCGGTGAAATCCGTGTACGCGGCGTGCCGTGTAAAATGGTAAAAAGCGGAATTAATTGGCAAGACAGAGCGCGGATTAAAGCGGCGCCAGGAACGAGGCGGTCGGATTATTATTTCTTCCGGTAGATAAAGCAGGGAAGCGGAATAGGGAAATAAAACATCGGCGGGCGTAGGTGAAATAGGCGCGGCGCGTACCACGGGCAGAGTTACGGGTCGGGGCTCTTGGGCCGGGGTTGCGTTTAAAACAACGCCGAGAAATGCACATTTTAATCGTATCGCTAATAGCCCGACGTTTATAAGCCTCGCTGTGTCTCATGAATACGCATGTACCTGCCGGTGACAACGGTACGAAATTAATGCACACGCGGCAGGATATACAAGTACGTGCCGGGACGGATCTACCGAGAGACTTTCGTTTCGCTACCGATTCTTCTTTCTCCGGACCGACGCGACGTCGTGCCGCGTCGTGCCGCGTCGTGCCGCGCGGTGCCGTGCGGTGCCGTGCCGTGTCGTGTCGGGATATACTTTCCACGTGGTTTTCCAAAATCTTTCCCGGCTCGATTCCACGTTTCTCGTTGCCTAGATCCGACGGTTAATCTCCGATCGAGTTCCGATGCCG
>NW_016908489.1:223778-256492 GCF_001483705.2 Eufriesea mexicana | reverse complement strand
GACGCTCTTGGGAACCGGCGCTGACCGTCCGTGGAAACGCGAACGAACGTTCGCGGAACGGTGGACAGTTATCGCGTTGTATTATTCAAAAGTCATCGAAGCGGAATATCGCGAAGCTTCGTTTCTTATTCGAGATACTATTTGTTCAACGACATCGGTTGCGCTGTTCCGCAAATTAGCGGGTCGGGAACAACCGTTCGTATGTACATACACCGTATTCATATTCATGCGTATAATTGCAATAATAGCGCGGTTCGAGTAATTGATACTCGTGTAAGCGATTACTAAGTTACCAACGGCCTTTCGGCTTTTATTTTTTTCAATTTCCATATCTTGGTTCGGGACAGTTGCACAGGGACACGTTGGTCGTCGTCGGCGTGGTCGTTGGACGAGCCGTGGAAAGCGCGTGCTGCGCGTGCAACGTTTCAACGTGGTGGCTCGTTCGCGTACTAATTAATCTGCGGGGGAGGAGAGGTTCAATTAACGCGTCTTCGGGAACGACGGAACGGAACGGAACGGAACGGTTTGGAAGGCGGGGATCACCCGGAATAATCGCACGGATAACCTTGTCCCCTTGTAACGCCGGCTCCTTTTATGAATGTAAATATATTCCCGATCGGTCGATCAGATAGTTTAATATTAATAATAGAGCACGCTCTCGAGATTATCGGGCTTCCTCGAATTTGTCGGCTGTGTGTCACGACGATATGCATCCCCGATATCGCCAATTACGGCCGGATTGAGTCATAACGATTCTGGTTATGTTAAACGCGAGTTTCTTGGCCGTTTTCGTCGATACATCTCACGGTTCGATATAAGATAGCGCAAAAGTATTCTACCTTGCCTTTAATTGGATACTTGTCTCTCTCTTCTTTCTCTCGCCAGGCTACGGGAAGTGCGGTATATCGCGCGAGCATGAGCGAAACGCGAATACCATGCGCGATAGTTCGTGTCTTCGATAACGGACGTATTACGTAAAGCCGCGTTTCTGTCTGGCTGCTGCCGTTTTTTCTTCCCATAAACTATCGCGCATAACTCGCGTCTGCTCGCGCGACCGGCATTCTCCGACGCAGCCCGCGTTTACGTCTTAACCCGATCGCATTCTCCATCGCGTATCCTCGATCGCGCCGCTAGATTCACACGGAATCGCGTTCGTTCCCGCTCCGGTTCGCCAACAGCCTTCCCGCTCGCTACGCGGAAAAATCGGACGCGTCGCGTCGCCTCGCGTCCAACCACGAATTAATCGTCGCGCCAACTCGCGGTCCGGATTCCCGTTCGACGATGGAGATTCGCGATCGAAAGAGAGATTTCCCCGGGTAATTTCTTCGCGAACGTCTGCGATACGTTCCTGCAGCCGCGACTACTCGTATTTCTTGCTTCACTTTAATATGAGCTTGCCCGCGTAAGTAGACGTTACGTAAAATGGCAAATATCGGTAGGGCTTACGGCCGCATTATACCGACGGTAGCGGCTTTATTGCGCGACCTTCTCTCGCGACGAACGCTGGAAAAAGAGGAAAAAAATAATAAAAAAAGGTACGGAGGACAGAGAGAAGACGCCGGCAGATGTCCAGGATGTTGGTCGTTGGAAGTGTCTACGCGTCGCGGGTCTTCCGCTTGTTTATTAACGTATACGTACCTTTATATATATATATATATATATACGTGGACGTTATACGGTATAAAAGGAAGAAAGCTGGCGCAAAAGTTAACGTTGGCGGGAATACGAACGTAGCCACGATCCATCGCGAGGACTATAGCGGACGACAGAGGGCATCCGGGCAGCGAAAATGCCAGTCGATAAATCGTTCGGGAATCGTATTAAGGGACGAGCGTTTGCCGTGCAAACAGTCGCTCGATCGTCGAGATCTAGCCTACCGTGAAACGTATCCAGTGCTCGAAAACCATACGTCTTGGAACACGCGCTAAATTCCCACACGTTTGCTCGTAAACCGTCGAACGCGTGGATTCGCGCCAACGATCGATATTCTCGCTTGTCGTCGATTCCCTTTTCAGGATCGCCACCGATCGCTCGCGATAGATCTGTCCCTCGACCACGCGAATCGCCATTTTCGTCGATTAACCGAGCGTGCACGGCTGAAAGAGAGTCTAAGCGATTTTTAGGCTCGCTCCTCGTCGCGCGCGTCCGTCGCTGATTTTTCCCGGTAGAACGTTCCAGCACCGGATGGATCGCGAGATGATGGGTCGAAACCTTGCAAAACGGTGTCTCCGTGAAAGGCGACTTTCGCCACGGCTACCACGTCCGAAAGAGACGAACGAGCCACCACCGGGCAACACCGATGGCAGAGAGACGGGTTCGCGGACCAACTCGACGTTATTTCCAGCAAGAAGAACCGCGATTAGAGCGATTAGAGAGACCACGGCGTGCGTGTGCAACGGAACGGTTCCATATATCTAGCCAAGCTTTGCGCAACGTTCCAACGCGCTTGGTCTCGGTCTCAATTAACGCAATTACCCGCTCCCTCGTCTAATTACCTATCAAACGGAATTACTATCGCACGGGCGCGAGCGCGCGCGCGCTCAGCGCTCGCCACCGAGCTCTCGTCTCTAATGAACGTTATTAATTGCTTTATGATTTTTCGATAAAACTTGCCGCGTAATCAAGTTATTATCCCACGTTGCGCGTCCTCGTTGTTACTCCGACCCGCAGTTACCAGTCACTCGTTCCTTCTCGTCTCTCGGTTTCATCTTCTCTCCTTCGAGCCTTCTTCTCTCCCGCGAAAGAAAAATCGAGAGAACGCGTTGTAGGTCGCCGCGTTACACGGGCCTACCGATCGCGAGGATGGCAACGAGCAACCAGGAAATATCCCGTACGAAAGGCAGAAAAGGGAACGCTCGCCCGACGATCGTCGACGAAACGTCTCGCCGCGATGGTCGGGTAAGTAAACGGAGAGATATACTCGCGGGTAAACTTTACGAGAGCCCAGGCCGGTTTATAACGTGATTTATATGCGCGCTTACCGTCGAAATCTCGCGACGGAAGAAAGGTCGCGAGACTCGACGTTCGGATTACTTCTCTCGGCGTCATTCCGCGAGAAGTTTGTCGGCTCATTTGAATATCGCGCGCGACCGAGTTTCATAACGGTGTCCCGCGGATCTGTTAACGATTCGGCTCTCCTCGCTGGAATCGGTTGCTCGATTATCGGCGAAAACGATCGCTCGTTCGCGGTCGAAACGGGAACGAAAAAGGCTTCGAACGGTGAGAACGCGGGGAACGTGGCCGTGTCAAAATTCGATAAAGGCACGCGTTATTTTCGTCGGGTATCCGAGGATCGCGAGACGACACCGCGTGCCTTATTATTATCCGGGAGATCAAAGGGACACGTCACGGCGCGGAAGAGAAACGCGAGGGGATAAAAAGTCGTTAACGACGTGCCCTCGCGATAAGTTTCGGCCCAGGGAAGAGAGAGAGGGAGAGGAATATCAGGATGCGAACGATAGCCCAGGAGAGAGAGTAGTCGTTTAGCGTGGCGAGCAGGTGAGATTCGTGAGACGCGAATGGACGAGGGAATTTAGAGCGAGACGACGGGGTGACGTTGACCAAATAATAGCCGGGGTCTTCCGTCACGGATGCCTTCTCGCCGGTTCCCCTATTTTCTTATCTGCCAGGCCAATTTTATAGATCAACGATAGACCCGGGCGTTCTATAAAACGAAGGAACCGAAAGGCAGCCTGGACGGGGACAGGTGCATCCTCAGGAGGCGCATCGAGTCGGCGACGCACCTGACCGTTCCACCAACGACGGGACTACGAGTCGTGCCTACCCTTGCGTCTCTATCACCGTTAAATTACTCCAGAACCACGACCGTTTTGGCAGAGATTAAAACGCCGCTATTAGTTCGACACCTGTGAAATCTTTAACCGCTCCTTTACCGCCACGCGTTTGCACGCGTTAGCCTACGAGACGATGTATACCCCCGTTGCTTCGTCGTTTCGTCTTCGTCCGTTGAACGAGCAAACGATCCGTGTCGAAACGAACGTCTTCTCGCCGTCGAACGCGTCCAGCTAATCCCCGATCTAACCCCTTTCACAGGGGACCGTGACTCGCGAATGCACGCACGTCGGGAGACCGAGAAGAAGACGAGTGCCGCGAAGTCGAACGACGGCAGCCGGCTTTCGACGAGTGCCCAGGAGCCGCGCGGTGGAAGAAAACTTAGAAAAGTCGTGTCCCGAGTAAACCCAGAATCGCGGGATTATCCGAGATGATCGCCTAATAGCTTTAGCGAAGAATCGACTGGGGCGACTACTTAAAATTAGCATAAGCCTCGACTCTCCGCCTAACGAGCGGAAGAGACGAGACCCCAAAAGTGCTGCGACCAGACGCGAAAAAAAGAAAAAAGAAAAGGTTGGGAAACGAGCGAAAAAAAAGAGAAAAAGAGAAAAAGAAAAAGAAAATAGGAAAAGAAAAGGAAGGAGGAACTTTTGCTTTCTCGGTCACGTCGATCGCGATCCAGGCGTCATTTTCGTATTTACCAGGATCGACACCTGCGTGACAGACTCGCGTCTGGCCCGATTAGAGGCAGTAATCGCGAAGGGGAAACGATTATTTCCCATTTACGTAGCCGCGTTTCCACGGGGTTGGAAACGCACGAGAGCGGAGAGGAGAGGAGAGGAGAGAAGAATTGCGGGTATCGCGGTGTGTAAGCGTTTGTCACGCGATACCGAGCGGCGCGTTCGCGCCAACGCGAGGGTACACGCGCGTGTAGCGCAGCACGGCGTCGATTCTTCCGGGTATCGTTACCGACTGTTACCGAAGCGTCTAGATTTCTTCTAATTTAGCCTCGCGCTGGCCGCTGCACCGCTCCGCCACGCATTGTCAGTCTTAATTGGCTGCCCCGAGTGATTTACGAATCGAGAAAAGAAAGCGTTTCGTAGCTCGCGCACCTTTTCGCCACTCGGATGAAACACGGTGAACGCGGTTAAATACGATTTTCATGGAAATTATTAATTAGCCTCGGGCGAGAATGCAGCAAACGGCAACGACAATGGCGGCCGCGCACAGCCACTCGTATCAGATGCGAGTTTAACGAAGCTCGTCGTCGATAAAAATCTGACGGGAGATTCGAATCGCGGTCTAAAGAGAAGAAGAAACGAGCGCGCTCCGCCTCTCCGCGCGCGCGCGAGAGAGAGAGAGAGAGAGAAAGAGAGAGAGAGAGGAGAGAACCGGCGTCGACTCGGCTCCAGCTCTGCGAGCTTTTTTCCACACGGAACAGCACCGAAAGTCGTAAAATGTCCAGCACCCACGTAGAAACTTGTGTCACGTAGACGCACGGTGGCCCGGCTTTTGTACGCTCCTCTGTATATTATCGCGTACGCGTACAGTCCGTTTCATCAATCACGAATCAACCGGCAGGTTTTCCGTCTCCCTCGGCCGAAGACGAACGAGCCGATCGTGCGAACATGGCGTAACATCGACTCGGATTACGGGAAAAATTATAACTTAACGACTGTCGCGCGTATAAAATCTTAATTTTATTCAGGTCTAAATTACCGGGTAGGCAGCCGTGCCGCGTGCTTAAGATCCGTAAATTAACCGAACGGTGGTCTGCGGTTTTGGAGCTGCGTACCGGTAGCTGTTCGATGTCGAGCAATTAAAAGCGGCGAGTTAACGAGTGAACTATAAACGAACGGTCCGCGACCGTGGGTTTGGTAAGCGCGAACTAATCGCCTGGCAATTAAATCTCCCAGAAGGAAAGGACCGTGTCGCGTTCGCGTTCCAGCCAATTTCTACCATCGCCACGTCCACCACCACGACCACGGATATCCACGATTCTTTCGAAAGCCGCGCTATCGTCGCCGTCGTCGTCGTCGGACGAACACGTACGCGACGCCGATTCGCGTTGTCCAGTCGAATCGGTTGTCCGAGGAGAAACGCGACGCGAGCCACCGACGTAAATATCCGTCGTGGCACGAACACGGTTGAAACTAGCGGCGAACAATGGACCGGGGATGGAAGGAATTGCTGGCGGGGACTGTACGATACACGTAGAAGTCTCGGTTCTACGTGCCTGTCGTCTGTTCGTCATGAGTGCGTGCGCGAACGTCCGGCCTCGTCCGCTCGAAGGATACTCGGCCTCGTCCTCCGGTTTGTCGGTTCCACCGCTTTGCTCGATCATGGGACAAAAGTCGGGCCAGCGCGTCCCGTGGGAACCGCGGGGAAGTCACGCTCGCTCAAAAACCGTCTTCCACCGTGCACACGTTTTGCCCGACCAGGTCGCCGCGATTCGCTCTAGCGCGAGTCTTGTCGTCGCGGACCGAGCCGATCTCTCGACGAAACGCGGTTTCCATGGTTAATTATCGCTGGCCGCGCGTGTGCGCGAAATTTCAAAGTTATTCGTCGGGACGTGATCCAGTTCGACGTATAATTATCCGCGAGATAATCGCTAGATCCTTACGCCACGACGATGTTACCCGATACGCGGTTACCGTACACATCCATTCCATCGTCTCGTTATTTTATTAAGCAATAATTTTTTCCCCCGGTACCATTGCGATTAACTGTACACACGGGCCTCGCTGCCTCATTATGATTATTCTTCCTTTATTATCGAGAAAATGCGACCTCTTCTCGAGCTCGGGGTCGCCGCACAATTAGATTCTCAGGGTATTACGAGGGTTCCATTACTGCCGTTCGCGTCTCGCTGTTTGTACTTGACTCGGCTATACACGGTAAAAAGAATCGCTAATTTGTTCGTGCACGTCGAGGAGCAGGTATCGTTTTCAAGGAATCGCTGCGGTCGCTCTTGGTCGATCGCATTAACCTCCGCGATAGTAGCGAGGACGCCAATCACGAGTATCGAGTATCGACACGATCGTTTCGACGATCCTCGATTATCTCCACTCGTTTATCCGCCTATCTACGACCATCTCTCCCCGATCATCCACGAGATCCAGCGACGCCTACCCGACGACCGTCCAGACACGTGCAAATCGCCATCCTAAACTCGCTACCGACATTCCCGTCCTTCGCCCAAGGATAATTCGCTCTGGCACGTAAAAGTTCCATAAAGTCCGATATTCTCGCGGCACCGCGATCCGCGAAGCGCACACGCGAGTAACGCGGGGACGGAACTCGGCGCCGAGGCTCGGGGACATTGCGGGGAAAAGGAATATCGCCGTGTGGGTAATTCGAAGGTGGCGGGTAAAATCGCGGACGCGATCGGACGAGGCGAGTTCGCCTACTTGGTCGTAAATCGTGATTATCGTAACGGATCGTAAGTATCGAAAGGCGCAACGAATCGCCTGGACGTAGCCGAAGGAGCGATGTCGCTTATAAGAAGGTGGTAGCAGTTTTCATGAAGCCGCCCCGCGGGGAGTTCCCCGGCAGGAATAACTTTGCCGTTGATTTATACTTCCGACAGGCGTAACGAGCTTGCGCTCGGACCGCGCTCTTACGCGGGTCGTCCGCTGCAAATAGAAATAAAGAGTCGATAACGTGCCGCTCGCTTTATTGGCAAAATAAAGCAAACGTTTACGGCCAATTCTTATTAGGACCTTCGAATTTAACGGCGCCGTTACTCAACCCCTTCTACCACGTTCTTCCCGAGTGTTTAACTTGGCTTTCTCGCGCGTCTTCCACCCGATGCTTTCCACCCAAAGCTGATCGCGCCAGCCATCATCGGCTAGGGGAGACGAGAGAGACACGTCGGGTTGAAATTTATTCCTCGGCTTTTCAGATGCTCGCGGAGATAACGGAGATGAACAGGAAACGCGGCAGACTCGTTGACTATCAATGAAATAGAGGGACTCGTAGATCCCTCGGCGTGCACGCACGGAAACCACGCAACGCGTTCTATTTCTCCTCGTATTATTCTTATCGGCGAAACGATAGATCGGACTATGAACGCGCGCACGTTACGCATAGCGGAAAGGAACGGGACAAGAGTATGGTCGGTGGAGCGCGTTGGGAGAAAAAGGGTACGTTTCTAGCCCTGCGGAAGGTCCGTGCGTGGAAAGGACGAAAACGTGAATGGAAGAAGGCCCGAAGAGAGGGGCCAGGTCTCGGTGGAGCGAGCAGTCGGTTTCCGTCTGGTTGTCATCCTCGCGGTTGACGTACCTTATTCGAAGAAGAGTCGGTCCGTAAGAGTCGTGGGCGAGGGGAGACAGGGAGGCGGTCGAAGGAGGGGTCGGACGGCGAGGTCTGTCGGGGGTGGGGAGGGGGATGGAATACATCCGCGGAATACTTAACAACTTTTGGCGGTTGACAGGAGCGACAGTGGCAGTGGTGGCGATGGTGGTGGTGGTGGTGGTGGCGGCGGTAGTGGGGGAGGGGGGCCCGGCAGGGCCCCGAAGACTTTGTGCCGGAGCAAAGAGAAAAGGCAAAAGGGAGAGAGAAATGAGAATATAGAGAAGAGCGAGGATCGCGGAGGAAAGAGGCATCCGTCGTGCGCGTCGCGTTTTTTGCGCGTAACCTCCTCCTGTCTCGCCTTTTATTTGGGCCAGACAGGAATTCGGCTAAATGCATTGATTAAACCGCTGACATCGTTCGGACGGCCCGGTGGCCACCGTGTCTCCGCGGATGAGTTCGATCTTTTTTGCCCGCCCTCCTGCCCCCGTGGTCCAAAGGGGAGAGAGTCGGCCAGAGGACGGCAGCTCTTCTCGGGCTTCCTCCGAGGAGGACTCTCGTCTTTGTCCCACCGTTCTGGATCGCGATTCGAATCCTTATTTCACGTTCGACGACGTGTTCGACGAGCGACTATCTACCGGCGGTCGGGTTGTTCGCCGCGGATTTAACAACGAAGGCGGACTCGAGTCGCGGAGACGAGTCCGTCTCGATGTACCGGCTTTCTTGCGGAGAAAGAAACCGGACGGAGTACACGGTGTACGGACGACCGGCTACAAGCCCTAGCGAGTTCGTTAACGATGGATATTAGCGGTCCAAGGGAATACCTTAAACGAGCCGGACATCGTCTCGTGCCTTGGAAATTAGCCGTTCTCCTCCGTCCTGTCGTTCCTCCGAAAATCCCTTCGAGTCTCTCCTTCTCTCCGTCTCCTTCTCGCTCGGCTAACCTAGCCGGTCCAACGTTCGAATTATTCCCGGTAATTCGACGGTTTAACGCGTATCGATCACGATGGCGTACGCGAGATCGGAATGCGCGGCTCCGATGCACGACCACGCGTTTCGCGGAGGTTACCCCCGTGTCGACGGTGGTGGCGATGGCTGGTCGTCGCGTTGGCTTGGTCGGCCGTCGTGGCGTCGCGACGGTAACGAGACGGAATTTCAGACAGAGTTTTTGCCATGGCGGATAATTAAAGGGATGTACGGTATAGATGGTAGAGAAATTGGACGTTACCGAATAGGTGTGTAAACATAGGAAACAGAACGGGAGGATCGTATAACTCGGCTGCTCGTTAATTAAATACCGCGAGGGTAGGCATTATCTAAGCGGAATGAATATTCTCCATGGTACCTTTATAATTCGCACCTCCTCGATTAATTACACCGCCGCACACATCGATCCAAGCCTACGGATCGTCGCCACTCCGCTCCGAAGTGATATATAGAGTGGCACGCGTTTTTGCCGGGACGCAACATAAATTTCGCGGTTTGTCAGACGCGGTAAGAAGCGAACGATATACGACTTCGGATTAAATCAATAAGCGCTGGAGCGTGTATGCGTAGACGGCTCGGTGGTGAACCCGAGAAAAACCAAAGCGGGAACGAGTGGCGCGAAAAACGTGCCACTCTTACTCGAAGCAATTAATCGTGCGTCGTAAACGTGAGCGCGCGGCAGGTGCGTCGTTTGGACGAAACGACGCTAATCTCGTCGGGAAGCTCGCCGGATCGACTAATTACCATACCGGCGAAGGGAATGGTAAAAGGCAAGGGGTTAAGTTTCAGTCACGAAGAAGAGACAGAAGCTCGGCAGAAAGATAACGCGTCTTTTCGCAGGTTGTTCGGTAGGCAAGGCACGAGGTAAGTTTGGCATGCATCGCTCGCTCCTTCGAGCAGCCAACAGCCATCTATGGAATTACCCCGATGATTAATGGTACGGCTGGCTGGAGGCACCCTTCGAGACGTTCTTTCCCCTGGCCGCGTTCGCCCTTGGCCACCGCCTCCGCCACTGGCCCTTCGAGAAGGGCCCATCGGCTCGCTTCGAACTGTTCGGGCCACGGTGTAAAAAAGTCCGCACTATGTTAAACCCGTCCTACCTGCCCGACCGTGCGCCTCTCTCCTTCTTCCTTGCTCTCTCTCTCTCTCTCTCTCTTTCTCCAGGTCGCGCTTGCTCCTTCGTCCGTCGTCCGCTGGTCCGCTGTCGTCGTCGTCGTCGTCGACGTCGTCATCGTTGTCGTTGCCCCTCGTCCTTTTGCTCCTTCTCCATTCCCGATTCGATGCCTATCGTTTTCTGTCAACGTCCTCCGCCTCCGATTCTCCGGGCCCGTACGGATTAAGCCCGCACGCTCGGCTCGGGAAACGAGCGGAGATTCCACGCGTTTCTGCTCTCTCGGACTTTGTAACTTTATTTTTCGCGTTCCGCTTTGTACCCCGGTCCAGCTTGGTTTCCGCGAAGCGGACGCTATCGCGGCGATGGAGTGGATGAAATGGCCGCGTGGATGATCGGTGTAATCGTTGACAGAGATAGAGAAAGAGGCGAAACGAACCGGTGGAAGACGAGGAAGAGGACGCGAAAAGGTTCCCCGAAGAAGGGAGCGTGTAGGAGAGCGTAAAAGCGAGGGCAAAGTAGAACGAGAAGAGCCGTAAAAGAGCCGCTGGCAGCGGCACGATCGGCAGCAGCACGCGGTCGAAGGATGAAAAGAGATACCGAGCGAATTTGGGATTGCATGTCGGCGAACAGTAAGACCTCCCAAACAACCCCGACGGGGGCATCTTCCCTGGGAATAGCAGTGATTCCGGGGAAATGTGCAATATCTTCCGTGATCGGGTATTATTACCTCGTGATTACGGGTTTTGATCTAGGCTAGAAGCGTCTACAACCTCCCCCCCTCCCCCCATGCCTCTCTCCGTCCTTCTCCGTTTCCTTCGGGATATTTCCAATGGTGTAACACACGAAACGAGCCCGCGTCTACTCGTCTTCTCTCGTCTCCTTGTCATCTCCATCCTCCGCGTCCTCGTCGTCTCGTTGTCGCCGCAGACGACGACGACCACGACGACGACGACGACGGCGACGGTGGGCCACGGTAGCGAGTCGTCATGCGATTCGTGACGAGCGCGACTGGAAATCGCCGTGGGAAATAAACCACCGTCTCTTTCTTCACGGCCCTTCGTTACGCTTCCTTTCTCTCTTCCTTCGCGTCCCGATTACCGGCCGACCGAGTAACGAACGACCTGTGCCGCAATGCCGTTGTTCCTACGACCGTTCTTCTTAAGGCCGATTACTCTCGTTGCCTCTGCCACGAAATCGCTCGGTAAACGCCAAATCCTCGTGTCACGCCAAAGACGAAGGATCTCGGCTCGGTACACGCCGAAAACCAGGATTCCGACACACGAGTGCGATCGATGCTACGTAGCAGTCGAGTACACCTATGAACGAAATGATCCTCCCTCTAAAGACTAAATAGCCCGTTTTCTGCGGTAAACCCTTCAATTACCCGGCTCCGATGTTCTCCGGGTGAAAAGGAATCGACGACCGCGAACGACGACGGTGAGGAACAGGATCTCGAATTGGCGCGCGGCGGAAAACACGAGACCGAAGGAAGCGGGCGTAGGTGCCGGTGTGAGAGAAGAACGGTGCACGTAGAGGGTAGCCGAGGGTCTGTCTAATGACAGGTAGCACGCGAGGGATCAGGGCTCGCATGTAAGTTCGTACTTTAGGCCTTCGTACGAGAGATCGCCCCAGCCACCGTGGAGACATTACCGTTGACGACCATGGACGACCGTGACGGGGACAGGGGGTGGGTACCGAACGGAATGGAACAGAAAGGAAAGGAACGAAATCGAGAGGAAAAAGTGACGATCCAGTCGAAGAAGAAGTAGCTGGAGGAGGAGGAGGAGGTGGAGAAGAAGAAGAAGAAGAAGAAGAAGAAGAAGAAGAAGAAGAAGAAGAAGAAGAAGCAGCCGGCAGGGAAGAGACAGCCCGCATTGCGGAACGATGCGCAACAGCTGCACCTGACACGTCATTTGCAAGGAACTCGTATCAGCACCGGCGATACCTAATTATTATTCCACGTGCGCGTGTGCGTGCATGCACGCTTTATCCTTCGCGCAGAGCCGAGTCTTTGCGCCTCTTGTCTCGTCTCGTCTCGTCTCGTCTCGTCTCGTCTCGTCCCGTCTCGTCTCGTCTCGTCTCGTCTCGTCTCGTCTCGGCTCGTCTCGTCTCGTCTGGACTTTGCTAACCATTCGTCTTGGCACTTGGCGACGTCCAGCCGTCCGACGTCGATCGGATTCGCGCTTCTCCGCCTCGGTCCCAAACAAGGCCCAGGCAAGCCTTCCAGCAGGATTTATTCGGTTTCTAAGTCGCCGCGCACGCGACGTGGTTTATTCACGATCCACGGGAATTCTCCTATCGGTATTATCTAATCCTGCCGATCCGCCACTCCGGGGGAAAGTCCTGAGCGTCTAATGTATTCCCATTCCAGGCACACGTGACGCGCCGTTTATGCGGAATTACATCGCGCGAACACAAGCCGGCTGGTGTTTCGTGGCCAGCCGCCACCAACCATTTGATTTCTTCATCGCGACCTCGTCTTTCCCGCGGGAATGCTATCGCGCGACGCCTACACGCGTCGTGCGCGGTGCCAAAACACTTTGGAATTTGCGACTAGCGCGATCGTGACGCGAAATCCTCCATTCGAGAGTTCTGTCGAACGCGAACACGCTTCCGAGAAAGATCCGCGGCGCGCGGACAACGAGCGAGTAGAGAAGCAGAAACAAGAAGAACGAGAAGAAGAAGAAGAAGAAGAAGAAGAAGAAGAAGAAGAGGAATAAGAAGAAAAAGGAGAACGGGGAAAGAGGCGAGATCGGAACGAAGTTAAGTCGAGTTTCCAGCGGCAAATTCGTTAATGCGCCGAGCAGCCGGTGCCTTTTGTGCAGAGGATCGGCGCGAGGGGTCGAAAAATCGCTCTGGGCATCGAAATTAAACCGTCACCGCTCGATCGTGGCGAAGTCTTCGAATGAAATTGTCCGTCTAATTTTATCACGGCGGGCTTTAAAATGATGGAAGGTCTCTCCGGGATAAGCCCAAGGGGAGCCGGGGTCGGCTTTAATAAAGAACCTCCTGGCGTATAGGGCCGCGATGGGAGCGCGTATATGCTCGTTTTCGGACCAGAGAACGCGTAAATCCTGCGGAATCCACGCGGGTCTCGCGAACTCGACTTCTTTCGGGTGCTCCATTCAACCTTCACCCTTCGCTCTTTTCCATATCGCCGTTTTTTCCCGGTAAGCGGCACGCGCGCGACGTGCTACATTTTCTAAAGGTGTCGACGAAAATAAATCTCTCTCTCTCTCTCTCTCTCTCTCTCTCTCTCTCTCTCCCTCGTCCGATCGTCTTGGTTCGTCCTGTTCAGCTTTCGCGGGCGTCCATCGAGATTTCGCGCATCGGCTGTGGCAGTTTTCGCGTAAACGTTTTCTCGCGTTCGTGGAACGGGAAAGAGGTAGCGGGAGGGTGGGGTGAGTGGTGAAAATGGAAAAGTTTTCAGCGTTAACAAACCGATTCCGTAGTTAAAATTCCAGGCTTATCGCGAAGGAGCTCGCGCACGTTCCAGGTTCGGAGTAACCCGCGGAAGCCATTTGCCAGGCACGATGGGTAATTAGCGCGCGGAACACCGATTCGCCGAGATAGCGGTCGGCCTTCCTCTTACGTAACAGCTAGCCGTGTGCAAAAAGTATCGACCGTCCACCTATCTGCTGGTCGTATCCCGTGACCACGGGCCTCGCTCGTTGCGTACCTAGATAGCGTAAGTAGCTTTTAACAGTGGCTCGCGCGAATCGTCCTCGCGTCTCGCGGTTGATCAAGATAGCCACGCGATTGCGTTTTCCCCGAGGCATCACCCGGAAGTAGGAAAAGTCGGTTGGTGTTTTCTTCGTTACCCGCAATCGCCCTCGCCGCCGCCCACCGTTTTATCTATCATCTACCAACTTCGTCTTAATCATCGGCTTCCCTCGCCTTTCCAACCATTCCCCGCGAGTCCTCGCGATCTCGAGAAAAATCGGCTACCGGCCGCGGTTTCCTCGCGATCGCGATCGCGACGCTCGTGCCGAGGTGGTGGTTCGCTCGAGTCGCGACCGATACGCGAGAGCGCAGAGTCCAGGCTTTACTTTCCTTCGCGTGAAACTTTTAAGCCTCGTAATTCGCGAGATAATCGCGGATGGTTTATGATCTTCGTGCCGGGCTAATGAATAGTCAAAGCGGACCGCGCGCGCGCGATTCGCCCGGATCTGCCGAAACGACGGTGTAAAAATCCGCGATAATCGTAAAGCGAACCAAAGCGGCTTTAAATTCCGCCCGATACGATTAGCATCCGCGCGTCGGTGGCCGCGTCGGAGAGAGCATGGTTCCGTTCGTCGCGTTACACGTGTTGCTCTTAAGGTTTAGTGGTTATTATCCTAGCGTCGCGGCTCTTATCGAGCATGCAAATCGAATCGTAAACGGTGGATCGTTCGAAACTATTCGCCGCGCGATTACGACTAACGGAACGAAAGGCAATAACGCCGCGATATCGGCTTTACGATTACGAGATATCATCTAAAACCCGCGTTTGGCCACCGTTCGGCATCCCGCTACCCGTTTTATTTCTCTTTTTTTTTCGCGGCAAGGTTGCACCCGGCTCCATCACGCGATTCCGCTTTCGGATCGGCGTTCGATCGCCCGGCGAAGGTTCCCCGGCGATACTCGCAACCGGTAACCTACGAGCTACGATTTAGATAAGAAGCCGGAATGCGCGAATAAAGCTAATAAAGTAGCGGAGGATCGGGCGCGAGCGACCGTTTCAATGAAATGGCCCCATGGGTGATAGCAGGAGCACCCCCCGTGACTGCGACGTGATTAAAACTGGCGTTGAACCGTCGTTACCAAAGCCACGGGGGGCTGATTGTCGGGGGAGAGAAGGGTTCCCTGCACCCTCTGCTTAGACTAATTTATCGGAACGTCCTCGACGTTCTCGAAACTCTTTGCTTTCCTCGCTATTTTCACTCCCCTTCTCCCTCCCTCCCGCCGCTCCCCGTTTTCCCCCTGCACCGCCCCCTTCTCCGAAGCCACGTGCTTTTTCCTTCCGTTAATTCGCCAATGCCGCTCTAATTCTTATCGTACGTGTCAGAAATTTGCAACGGCCTGATTCGTGGCCGTTATCAGACCGGAAAATAAATTACGTTTTGACAGTATCGTCGACTTTGTTGATCCGCGTTGACGCTCGTTTTAGATAACGTTTGCGAGACGATGTTTTTCCACCGAGAATCCGAATCGACGAAGGTCGACAGACACGTCGCGTCGTTGATTGGCAAAGTGAAACGCGCATTAAACCGCCGATAAAACGTATTTTCTCGACCTCGTACCATTTTGGATTTCATAGTTAGCCACGGCATCGAGGCGTTCGCGTTATCGCGACTATCGGCCAACTGGCTCGCGTTGTTAGACCGATAATTCGCTCGATTTCCATCGATTTCAGTGGACGGTTTCCCTCGTGGTTTCGCATCGGCGACCGGTCTCCGCCCCCGTGATTCGAAAACAGGGATTGCGGCGTCGAAGGAGGCGAGTTCTCTCTGGTAATTGCCGACGCAACTCGTACTCGCGTCGCGTTTTACTTCTTATCGAGGCACGCACAGAATACGTTTTCACTATCGCTTATTGTTAGCCGGCCGACGCGACCTACATGCATCCGCAATTTTTCCTGTTCCTTCTCGCGAAAGGAACTTCGCGGCTGCGTGGCGATTCGACGATACGCACTCGAGCAGCGCGCGGACCGACCGATATACGGTCCCGTGGAAACGGGCATTTGTCAAGTGTACGCCGGCAATGTTATTTTTCCGGCTCACGCACCGCCTTTCCTCTTAATTGCGATTAACGTAATCGCGGCTGGAATTCACGCGTCTCCGGCAGCGCGAATCCGGATCGCGCGGACAACTCTGCGCCATTTCCCCGGCGAAGAACACTTTCCGACAGGTCCTTTCGAATCTCCCTGCTATTTTTCTGCTTTTCGTGGTCGCGTGGCTGGCAATAAGTGGAAAGAACCGTGTCTAGGGAGAAGGAAGCGGTGCGCGGGGCATCGCGTGCGACACCGAATCGGGCCGCGCCACTCCGCTCCGCACCGTACCGCGCCGCGCCGCGCCGCGCCACGCCGCGTCGGGCAAAATCGGCCGGCGTCGCTTCCCCTCCCTCGGCGTCTCCTTGACAAGCGGGTGTTTAATTGGCGTTGAAACCACCGGTGTGACGGGAACACCGTGGCCGTGTCGTCGGCCGAATGCCCGAATGCCTGTAGCCTGCAGGATTCAGGGGGATCCGCCATCGCTGGTGCGTTACCACGGGGAACCCGGTAATTACTTGCAGCACGCAACTACCTACGCTACGTCGATGCCTATACGACCGCGTACGTGCGTTTTCCTACTCTTCCCGCCTCTCTCCCTCTTTCGTCCTGCTGTTCCTTCCTCCACCCCTGTCCTTCGTTTCCTCGGCGTCGCGCCGCGTCCTTTCCAATTCGTTTCCAATTCGTTTCCAATTCGCTTACAATTCGCTTCCAATTCGTTTCCATTCCCTTCGCAATCGCGCACGCACCGATTCGCACCTTCGTCCATCGATCTCACCCCCCGAGGTGGCTTTCGTCTCGCGGCCGCCTCGCTTTTCGGCGAAGCCGTTCGGTACCCGAGCGAATAGGTTAGCCGGATAATCCACCATTTTGAAGCAGGGCGACGGGAAGCCCGATAATTGCCACGCCGGTATTATGGTGTACGGTGCAGTGGAAAGAAAGCGGCGCGGAACGATGGCGATGGCGATGGCGATGGCGTCCGTCGGGTGTCGGGCGTCGCTTACGCGACACGCGTTCCACCTACGCGTTTCGTCTCGCGCGTTTCGACTCGCGACCGCGTGCGAGAATAACCGGGGATCCAGCTCGTTGATGAAACGACGCGCGACTAACCTGCGAGCAGCGATCAAACGAACCGCGAACTATCCGTAATACTTTCGATTTTACAGATGCGTCAGAGCGATGGTTCGCGAGTTGAGCCGGGGCTACGCGTCATTAGGTAAAAGGAGCCGGAGCGGGAGCGGGAGCACGAGCGCGAGCACGTTATTAGCGCATCGGTGATTAGTCTACCGGTTGCTCTCACATTTGCATGAGTTCATGAATTCAATCGTTACCATTTGCCTCCGAGCCAACCAGCCAGCCAGCCAACCAACCAGCCAGCCAGCCAGCCAGCCAGCCAGCCAGCCAGCTAGCTCGCGCAATGGGAATCCCTCGGCGTTGCTTCTCAACGCGTGCAAATCGCTGACTATTCAATCTCCGCTCCAAGACATCGCTTTCAATGTCTATACAGCTGTCTGACGTTAATGAGAAAGGCACGCACTGTTTTGCGTTTTTACATAACAAAGCGTTTCAGAGACGATGTTACGCGGTCTTTTAGAGACAATCGACTTTCCTCCGAGCGGGTAATCGCTACACCGGAACAAATGCTAAGGTTCCACTCTCGGCGTGCGGATAATCGGCACCGAAGGCCGAGTGAGATGCACGCGGTATCGGCGATGAACCGACGCGACAGGCCGGCCGATTTTTCCCCGGCGTCGTCGCTCGGGAACGCGTGCCGCGAACGTATGCGCGAATTCACGGCTAATTATTCGACCGGTCTCGTAGCGGTATCGTAAATCTTAATGAATATGCTCGTGGCGAATGAAAAGCAAAAACGGTGATTATTTTTATGGTTGCGTGAATGGATGTTAAACTGGTACGCAGCGCGCGCTTTATTATACCCGACACGATAACCACTCGCAGGGATTTCGTAATAATACGCAGGCTCCTAAAGGTCTTTGCGGTAAATCGCGTTAATATTTCTCTAGGCCACTCGGCTAACCTTTCCGCGCCTCGCGAATCGAACGAAACGGCGAATCGAAGGTAATCGCGGCAACGGATTTCTGTCGGCACGAACGCGTTCCGACGCCCGCTTACGTAATTCTCCGTGAAAATCGCGCCGCAGGGAAAAGCGATCGGCGAGCGGAGGGAAGCCGCGATGCTTTCTCTCTGTTACGAAAACGAAACGGTCGAAATTTCGCGGAGAAAAACGTCAGCGGTTGCGCGAGTTTCGCGTCAATTTTTGCGGACACGCGAAAGCTTGAATAATCGGTAGAACCGGCGCGCGCGATTCATCGCGAATCCGAGATACACACCTTGCAGGGGAATTCGAGAGGTAAGAAAGGTGCGAGTGGCAGCAAGCGCGGACATTAATTTAGCGGTGCACCGTGGCTGCCGTCGCTGGAATTCCTCGGGCCAAAACGGGTGCAGACGCTCTTTTATACGCGTCGGGATACCATGGCCTATGGGGACCCGCGTCGCGTCTCCGCTCTCCATAAATCTCCCTTAAGAAAGTGCGCACCGCGACCGTTAAGTAGGACGTTAAATAATTCGAAGCAGCCAGCAAAAAACGTGGAATCGGTCTGCTCCTCTTTGCGAATCGACCGACCAGCGAATGGACAAACGAGGAAAGCGAGCCGACAGGAAATGGCGATAATTTTCAACCTTGTTTTCGCAACCTCGTTCACCGAGCTTTTCCCTTCCCTTCCATTCGCTTCGATGTTTTTCATCCGCACCCTCGTTTACGCTTTGTCGGACAATTATCCGGCTAGTCTATTATTGCGTCATAAATTGTAATTAGCGATCCGGCAATGCGATGCATTTAACTAATAAATTCATTGGCCAGTGTGCGCAAATTAATGTATGGTAATCCGGTAGACTCTGCCACCGGCCGAAATTAGATCAGTTATCCGAAAGGGCCGGCGTTTGACGAATCGTCGAGAAAAATATCCCGGATAATATCTCGTTGCCGCGTTAGAATCGTCCAACGTCCAATAATCCTCGATAAATCGCGCGCCGGCACTGGTCCTCTCGCGCGACTCCTCGCGCGGCCTCCCGCGCGGTGCCCCGAAATGGCGGACCGAGGAGCGAGGGGGTTGCGAGGCAGGAAGACGAGACGATTAAACCCCGAAGGAGGAAAGAAACGAATCGCGCGGCCCTTTGCAACGCGATAATTCGTTACGGTCCACTTGTAACGATAGCCGTTCGCCCGTTATCCGTCCTGATCTCGTAGTAGATCTTCGAGCCTATTAATTACCTTGGTCGAGGAAGGGGGGCGGGCTAGCGGCGCGCGTTTGCCGGAGAACAGGGGGTGCTGGGACACGGGGGTAAAAGGCACTTAGAGTAAGAGTGTATAAAGCTGGCGCACCCTCTGCTGCAGGCGAACGAACAACAGACGGGTGGCCGCTTTGCCGGGGAGAGTGGGGAATATTTAAAAAGTAATATCAATTACATTTGCATATTCACCACCCACCCATGACCCGCCGCCACCGTCCGCCGCTCTGTCCTCCTCCGTCCTTTCCTCCTCTTTCTCCTCCGTTAGGCCCACCCCTCTTACCATAGGGGCTGCACGTTTCACCCTGCGGTGGTTATCTGTTGAAAAACTACCTGCACCTTTTACTCGCCCTGGGAACTGCTTGCACGACATTGCACCCTGACCGACGTCGCAACCGTCGACGCAACCGACTTCACGCCACGATCAGCGTCAGACCAGTTGCCAAACTTCCGTCGCCTTTCTCCCGCATTTTTTCCTTCCAAACGATTCCCACCCTTCGCCCCCCTTCCACCCATTCTTGCATCGTCCAAGGCGATACGCGGCGGTTCGATTGGACGACGACGAGGAATATCGAACGGACCCCGCGTTTCCTCGGACCCCTCTGCCCGCGAAGAGATTTCGGGGAAAAGTGACGCGAGGGGGTGGTGGCGGCTGTTGCGCGCTCCGGGAGCTTACTCGTATCGGTGTAAATCTTTGTTTGCGGAAATTTACGTAAGGGCAAAGCAAGTCCCCGGCAACGAGGCGCCGCAATACGATAATGCGATAACGCCTCCACCCTCACCTCCAGATTCTCCGTTGCTCGCAGCCTCCCCTACCTTCTTCCAGTTCTCCACTTTCGGTCCACGGCCGACGCTCCTTCTCCCCTTTCAGCGAGGATTTCAGCTATTGTGCCCGTGCCGATTGTTACTCTGCCCAGCCGTTAACATAACAATACGCAAATACGCCCGGACCGTTCGCTTCTTCGTTTTACCGTCCTTCTTTCCTCCATCTTGGCGTCCTTGGCTTTCTCGCCGCGTTCTCTGGCCGCATTTTCGCCGTTACCAGAGAAGACGACGACGACGACGACGACGAGCAAAGCGCAGCGCGCGTGGAGGATTTTATTTTTCCAAGGTTCAGGGCACGGGAGAAGGTTAGCGCGTTAGACGGGAAACTCCGGAAGCCTCGCCAGTAAAGATACCGCGCGTTGAGGAGGATCGTGCAATCTTCCTAACCGGCGCGCTTTTTAATTAACCGTCGCGGGAGACGGCGCGCAATAAACAAAGTAATAGTTCGGGCACAATTGTTTCCTTTTTTCGCGTCGTCCGCCCTTAGCGAAGGTCCGGGAAACCGGGGATAGCACTCGGGAAGCGAAAGGAAGGGGGAGGAGACGCGAAGGAGCGAGCTGGAACGAGAAGTCAGAGCACTCAGCGTGGCTAATTGCTCGAATCATTAAGAAAAAACATGAAATCTAAGCCCCGGTTCTGCCGCACGGACTACAGTGGGAAGCCATAGATAGCGATCACTCGCGTACCGTAATGAAAATAATCACGGCAGCCCGGCAACGATAACTACGTTTTAGCCCGAGTTATTGCAGTTTCCCGCAATCCTGCCTGCGTTTGTCCTTGCGTCGCGCAATCGAACGTTCCTACCGAAACCGCGAGCTTTCCTTTTCGCTTCGTTCCGTTTTCTCTTTGGTCTTCGTCTTGGTCTTCGTCTTCGTCTGGCAATTCCCATGCCACGACCGAGACGCTACGGCCACGACCCACGCGCCGATTATTCCCATGGCTTCGTTGCGATCGCGACGACGAAAGACTGTGACCGGTCGCCGGCCGGGGAGGACGGTGGAGTACGCGTGGCGAGCGCGAGTATCGAGAAAAACGCGATCGCCGGCGGATAATTTGGCGCGATTATCGTAACTGGGTAGGATCGTGTTTCTCGAGCGTAAGAAAAATTGCGGGAATAATTAGGCTGGTCGTGGCGTCGGTTGCAACAGCGGCCGATGGAAGGCGTGAGTACCAAACAGCCGGCTCGAATGACGCTCCCGCGTCCGCCTGCAGGCTCAGGTGGCTTCGCTCTTCGAGTTTCCATTGTGCGTACTGGGGTGCATACATTATTTTCGTCGGCCTCTTTGCCCTCCGCGTGGCACCCACACCGGGCAGGTGTTACCGTGCACCCTGTACCCGTCCTCTTATCCTCGATAACTCCGCGGTCGAATTTATTGCCGGACAGCCTCGTTTTCGTTGCCCCGGCTAACGATTGCTTCCGACCTTGCTCGATACGGGTCACCGCGTCGAAATCGGACCGGGATCTACGATCCACCGAGACTATCCTGTCGCTCTCCTTCGTTCTCGACGTCGTCTCGGTCGTCCTCGTGGTCTGGTCGGACGGGGGAATTCGGTAGGACACACGAGTGTTACGAAGCAGGGAACGCGAGGATAAAACGGGGCAAGTCTCTCACGGGCTGGAGGCAACCGCGTTCATGGGAACACGATTTGTGGCAGCCGCGTATCGCCGTGTACATACGAAGCCGCCGCTTTATTTAGATTTTATTTCAGTAAAAACCTGGTGGCGTACGTGACGGCACGTATGTACGTACCGCATCGTGCCGTGGGGTCCGCCTCCGATCCTACCTGCCTTCGTCTCTGCTCCGGCTACGTTTTCTTCCTCCCGCGATTTTCCTACCGACGCTTCGTTATCGCGATTCGTTAACGCGACGCGATATCCCGCGAGATGCGAGCGCGCGAGCGAAGAAGAGGAGCTCGCGTGCGCAGGTGCCGCGGCGGTAATAGCAGGTAACCCGAACGGATATAACGCGGTAGACACCTTTGCGATAAATCCACAACGTTCGAAGCGTCTAGAACCCGTCATTTGCCGGCTACGAAACGAGCAGACAGCGCGACGACAGGTAGCGATTATAGTCGTAATATTCGAACGGAAGATTCTATCGTGGTCTCGGGTGTATCGAGCTAGCTGGGAACAGCGAGCGTTGACGCTCACGGCGACGAGCGTTGAGGGACCGCGTCGGGGAAACTCGCGGCGGATGGTATCACCGGCGGATGTCGGGTGAAGTGGATGCGTCGCGTTCGTACGGAGAGTATTTACCGTGAAAAGCGTAGAGGAAGAGCGCAGAGTGGTCGGTGATCCAGCGAGAAGAGTGGAAGAGTTAGGAGGCAGGAGGACGTAGCAGGAGAAGAAAGGAGGAGGCGGTGGAAGGAGGTGAGGCCTAATATGGCCGCCATCCTCTGTATTCCGGTCGTAGACGGAGAGGCAGGCAAGCAGGCGCGGCCCCAAAGGCAGCTTTCAATGCCAGTCATCTCCCGGAATGCGCCTCAACGGAGCGTACTTTGTATTCCTGATCCGCGCTGCGCGCTAAGACGAGAAGGCCTTCGCGCGATCTCTTTGAGGACACGGGGCCACGACTCGGCTCGGCTCCACTCGGCTCCGCTCGAGCCGACCTACCCAGAAGAAGAAGGCTCGCGACGAGAGCGGACGAGACGAAAAGCGACGCGACGCGGCGCGGCGCGACGGCGGCGCGATGTTTTCGCCACGCTGCCTCTCTCTTTCTCTCCCCCTTTTCGCTCTCCCTCCGTCTCTCTCTCTTCCTCTCTCGTCTTCCTCTTTGCGGCCATTTTGACTCTTCAAGGCGCCACCTAGTCCGCTTCTCCGCTTCGTCTACCGTGACGACTACCGCGCGCTGCGCGCACTCCGAATCGCCGTCTTTTCCCTTCGATTCGAGCAGCGAACGAGGTTACCCGATAGCTAAATCGTCTCACGAGCAATTTTCCTTCGTCGTCACCTACCTCGATCCGTCGTCTTACTCGCCGATCGAACGATCGTACGGGGGGGAGGGGCGCCCCATCCGGATGATCCGGTCCGGATAGATCCTCCGGGGGTCGGAGGTGCGGCGACCAAGCACGTGGTCCTTCTCGCCAGCAGACACGTGACCCGATCTCCTCCGGGGTACTAGGTACTCGCAACCACCAACACCGTGTGTTCACAGCAGGGTCCGCGACGCGAAGCAGAGCCACTTGGATTTTCACAGGAGCCGATCGCACCGATAGGCCTGCAGAAGAGACTGCAGTTTCGTCGCTTCTCGCGACTCGAGGGACGCACTCGAGAGCAACCACGGGAAACAAGCATGAACGCGAAGAAAGAACGGAACGTCGCGTGAACGCGCAGCTAGCCGGCAGAGAGAGCACACCGGGGTTCCTGGCAGACAGGGAGAGGAATACGAACTAAGGGTTCTATATCCATCCTACGAGCGACGAGGAGCCGGGCCGAGTCGAGCATAGCATAGGGAGCAGAGCAAGGAACACTGGCACCACTCCTGGTAGGGGTAGCCGACGTCCGTCCCGAGTCTTTCCTCATCTGCAAGTCGTATAACCGAGCTAATTATCAAGTTAATATGGCCATTCTGTATGGAACCCCGCGAGAGAGTGGGTGGAAGCGAGATGCCCGCAAGGGGTGGCGCCCGGCGTGCGAGCGAGACAGCCTGAGGTACATTGATATTATAAGTTGCTTCAATCGCTGTATTCATTTGTAAACTAACCAGGCTAAATGTATTCACCACCGCGAGGCGGCGCGCCGATAGGCGGAGCCACGGGTACCCGGGCTACGACGGCGCCCTTCCTTCCTTCTTCCTTCCTTCCTTCCTTCCTTCCTTCCTTCCTTCCTTCCTTCCTTCCTTCCTTCTTCCTTCTTCCTTCCTTCTCTTCATTCATATAGTCTCCTCTACTTATATCCTCGACATATCGTATCGTTTACACTTTCACCTTCTTCCAATCACGGTCAAAGTTGCTCTCTCGGCCGATATTCTACTTTAATTTCTCGCCGAATCCAGGCTTTTCGAATTTCACGGAGTTTACGGTTCGATCGCGTCCGATCGAACGGGATGCAAATGCACCGAGGGGAACGACTCGGAGATGGTACTCGAGAGAAACGGTAATCCGTTCAGTTGCAAAACTCGAAGAACATTAGCCCCGAGCCTGACATCCGACTTACCGTTTCGGATGGCAAGGCGGAAAGATTCGAGATTCGAGAGATCGACGGAGAAGATCGATGCGTCGGGGATCAAAGTTTAGTGGATCGGGAATAGGGAAATTCTATTTTAAAAGGGGTACAGACGTCTCCGGAACGGTCGCGACGGCGTGGAGGGGCCCACACTCGGCTCGTCATTACGTTTCATGTATTCAGATTTTTTCCTCGAGCAGGCACGAGCTGTCTGTATTATTATTCCGGAGCAACTTTACGCCCACCGCCTCTGTCCCCTCTATCCTTTCCACGGCGTCCTCCTCTTTCTTCTCGCATGCTGGCGCGGTACCATCGCGCGCTTCGTCGTCATCTCGGCCGCCGCCGTCGCCGTCGCCGTCGCCGTCGCCTTCCTCCTCGTCGTTGTCGCGGCGCAGCTCTCCGCGAAAGACGACGAAGACGACTTCTTACGCTTCGTCTCGAGACCAGAGACGACCACGGAAATATGAATGCATAAATGCATAAGTGCTCCCACCATCGCCGGTGTCGCCACCACCACCTGCTTTTCCCGCCTACTTCGTTCCGGTCCTGATTCGGCATTCTTTTCTTCGCCGACGCTTTCCGCCCTTTTGCCTGCGCAAAACCAAATCCACCTTGATCGCACGTCGGATGACGAATGGTATTTTCCCCGTATACTCTCTCTTCTCTCTCCCCGAGGGCTAGCATCGCGCGGTGCACGCGGTGCGTCAGCCGTGGTGGTCGCGGTGAATTCCTCGAGATCGATCAGCGAGTTCGAAGGGGTACGTGCTCGGACGCGTTATATAAAACACAATCTCGCGCTGGTCGTTATAAAAAGGCTAAATTACCCGCGCCGCGTTCCCGCCGAGTAAATAGCACGCAATCTACGCAGATTGTAATCTAGCAGACGAGAAAGCAGCGACTTGGCCCTGCTCGGGAAAAGAGGGTGTAACGTCGGTGGCAGGACGCGAGATTAAAAGACAAATTAGCATAATGTGTGCACGCGCGCCCCAGGCAGTCACTGTTCTACCCGAACACTTCCGTGTAATATCTCCGCGGCCGCCGCGACACGCTTTGTCCCCGCGCGCGGCCTTTCCCCGTCGCGTTGCTCCTCTAATCCGCTTTCGATAGAGAGCCGGCAAGCGCGTCAACGCGACAGACCAAAGTCTTCGGACTGCGGCGCGAGAGAGGAGCGAAAAGAACGGGCGACGCCGCCCGGTAACCGTCTCTGTCGATTTTTTAATCAGTGGTTTAGAGGGTAGTTCGACGGCGACTCTGCGCAGAGGAGAAGAAAAAAAAGGGAGGAAAAAAAAAAAATGTCTCGATGGAGGTAGGAAGGGTGGCCGACGAAGGGGTGTCGGCGATGCAAATAGCGCGTTTAATAAAGTGTCGCACGGCTGGCATTTGAATATCGTGGCATATTCGCTATTCTCATCGAGGAAAAAGGAGACCGCGATCGACAACGATGCGGAGACGCGAGACGCGAGACGAAAAGCGGAGCGCGGACGAGATACGAGGCCGAGAGGATGCGACCGGAAGCGACGAGGGAAAACAAAGCCGGGCGTATAGCCGTGAAAGTGGACGAAATTGCGGAAAGCGAAGGAAGATCTTCGCGGCTCGGAGCGAAACGAAGAGATAGCCCCTGGATGATCCGGAGATGTAGGTGTACACACAGAGAAGGGCAGCCGTACAAGAAGGTGGCGAATCGCACCTTCGCTTCATGCATGATTCAGCCGCAGTATCTCATTTCATCTGGTGGCTTCGCTAAACTATATCTCCTAATGGTAATGCTATTCCGTGGCACATATCTCTTTATATTACGTGGGTAGGTTGGCTGACTGGCTGGCTCACGGTTCTCGGGGTGGCGTACCAAGGCGAGGAAGGCAGAGCCTCTCGGCCAGCCCCTTGCACCCTCTCTCACTGGAGATCCCCGCTGGATCGCGAGGCTTTCTCTCCTTTTACCACCTACCAAGAAAACTACCCTTCCGTGGTCGGGTCTCGTACGTGTGTTTGCCGTGGCGTATCTTTACTCTCGTGGTGTCGAGAGCTCGCGCGCGCGTGTGGGTGGTCGCCGGGTACCTCTCGAGCGCGGAGCATCGGGGAAGAAATAAAGAAAGAAATTGTTAGTTCTCGCTGTTTTAAATTACCATTTATTACGACACATAAACCCGACCGGGCCCCGAGAACTTCTACCAGCGGCCATCTTGTCCCACCCATGGCTGATGCCGCGAAGAGTGGAAAGTCAGAGCGCGCAGGGAGACAGGGAGAGAGCGAGAGGAACGGAGACGAGATAGAGAGGAAGCAACCTCGAGAACCGAGTCTATATCACCGTCTTTTACTTTCGACCCTCTTGCCACCCTTATCGTTCTCTTCTCTATCGTCTCTTCTCCTCTCTCCGTCCCTGTCCAGCCTCCTTCGCTCGGGGCTTCCTACACCTCCTCTGCGTACCCTCGGCGGGGGTTGAAACCCCTGGTAATGATCATTACCTCCGGTATAGTGACAAGTGAGACCGGGGAACCGACGGTACGGCTGCAGGAAATGGCCACAGATAACGCTGTCACGGCCATTTTTATATTATGACGAATGGATCATCTTTCTTTCGTTAACTTTCCCCCCCCCCTGTACCCCCTTCTTTCCCTCGTTGATCCTTCGTCTTCGCTTGGCTCGGTAACGGAAATATTTCTCCTCTTCTCCGCGAGGAAAGATCGCCGTTAACGGTCGGATCGAAGGGAAAATAGAGCGGGGGGTCGTTCATCGCGCCGTATCCTTTTTTTCGCGAATTTCCCAATGCACGGGAAGGGGGAGCGGGTGGAGGAGGGTGGCGATCATAAAGAATCCGAAAAGTATCCAGTCGGACGAAACCCTCCTCGGTTTCGGTTGCAGAGAGGCATCCCGTGGCGTACGAGCTGCCCTTTTTCAGCCCCCTCGCGCTGGCCACGCGGCAATAACGGTACCGACCAGTCTTTCATATCGTATCGGGCCAGCTCGTCTATGTGGAAATGCGATCACTTAGAAGCAGCCTCGAAGTATAATTCGGCCGAGACCGGTGCTGTCGGTGTGCCGGTCCGTTGCGTTCGTGTGCGAGCCAACAGATCGTATATTTTTTATTATTGGCCGATGGAGCCAGTCCCCGGGGGTGGAACGGGTGCTGGCTGGTAGGAGGTTTCGATAGCTGACCACTCGATTCCACGAGCTCGCTCCGTCCCTCGCTCCCGCCTCTATCTATCCTCCCTTCTTCTGCTCGCTGCAGAAGGAAGTGACCGGACGATCGGATCCGTTTGTACGCCGCAGCATCCGCGTCTTCGTAAATGTGTTCGGCCGAGTGGTCTCCGTACGGTTCGCTGGATCCCGTATCTCTGGTTGGGTCGGGGTCGTTTTATCGAGTGTGCACGTCGGAGAAGCGATTCTCATGTTTTTACATCGAGGCAATTTTTCCATCTCGCCCCGTTTGCCACCAAGAACGCCAACTTTCGCCGACCACCACCTGCCACTGCCATCTTTCAGTCGTCATCCCTGCACCGCGACCACGCGATCGGAGACGAGACAGGGGGCGTCGTGCTTATCTCCGTGGAAAGTCGAACAGAGGAGACGTTGGATATTTATAACGCCGCGATGCTTCGACGATTGTCCTTTTCCACGATTGGCGTTCGCGAAAAGAGAGAGAGAGAGAGAGAGAGAGAGAGAGAGAGAGACGGTCGTAGTTTGCCGGAATCTAATCTGTTTTTCGATCAAGTAACGCGAGTGGAGGCCGCGGTGGAAACGGTGTAGCTCGTTTAATTCAATCGCCGAAGCGTGCACAGGCGGACCATTCGTTATTAAGTTTGGCCGCGAGCGTGTTGCTCGAGTCGGAGAGAGGCGGGCGGCCCGGGGAGGGTTAGAGAGAAGCTAGGCAAGAGAATCGCCGTTCGAAGGAGCGTATCGAAAGCCGCTCGATCCGGAAGGTTCCTTCTGGAAGGCTCCTTCTGGAAGTAGAGTCGCCGGTTGGCTCGCCCCCGCGACGGGGTGTTCTCCAGGAAGCCCGGGGATTGGTCTAGGACGTTGGCTGTCCGCGCTCTTCTCTCTCTCCCGTCTCTTCCGCGGTGGCTTCATTATACGTTGACCTAAGAAAATCAACCACCCACCGCCGGCACTGTTCGTCCTCGGCCTTCGTCCTCTCCTCCCGTGTACACCGGCAACCAGCCACCGTCGTTCGTTGCAGCATCCTGGACCAGCCACCGCGGAGAGAGAAGAGAGGAGGAGTGCTTCGAACAACCGAACCAGGTGCCCCGACTCAACCCCCGGTACCCTTCTCGCTCCCTCTCGCTCTCTATCCGTCTAAACTAACCCACCACCGCCGCTGCTGCTGCTGCTGCTGCTGCTGCTACCACCACCATCGCGTTTCTTCCTTCCGTTCATCCGTCCGTCCGTCCGCCTGTCTGCCTGTCCGTTCTTCCGTTCCTTCCTTCGCGTCGAATCGACGCTGCTGCTGCAATGGGAAGAGAAAGAGAGGGAACCAGGGGTAACTCATCGCTTATGGATACTGATGACTCGCGCAATGAACTCAGACCGCGCTAAGGGTGGTAGCAGTGCGGTAAACCCAGTGTGCTTCTCTCTTCCCTTGTCTTTCATGCCCCTTTCCCCCCCGCGCCCCCCTCGCCATGCCGACCTCGCTCGCCTCCCTTCGTTCCTCCTCCGCGTTTTTCTCTCCCCTCGTGCTCATCTTTCTTCTAGCCGCTGTTTTCTCGACCGCCTCCGTTTTGCCCCAGCCCCGATCCTTCGATAACATTTTCCCTATTCCCAGATCGGTCGGGGGGTGGATACCCTGCACGACCCGAGTGTATCCTACGTGCCGTATATACCCCGCCTTTTTATCTCGTCAGCGAACGAGAACCTCGTCCGAGCTAAACGATTAGGTATCGTTCCGGTCTACGAAGACCGGAGACCTTTAGTCTCTCTTTCACCCTCTCGCTCTCCTCGTCGCGAAATTACGCCCTATCGCGCGAGAAACGATACCGACGAGCGTCACTCGGACTCGTTCCTTCCCGCGCGGTTGAAAATTCAAAGTTCATCCTGCCTAACCCATCGGGAGAAGTTGCTCGTTCCGCAGAGATCCGGTATTACGTAAGATCCCGGTGTCGTATCCATTCCCGGTCCCTTCCACCCTCTCGCAGCCATTCGTTTCTATTACCCCGCGTTAAGGGAGACCCAACAGTCGGCCGACCCGAGGTTAGATTTATTTTCACTCGACGGGTATTTTTTTATGAGCCTGGCCGCGTTCTAGACAGCCCCCGAGTCGCGGAGGGATGTTCTCCGCGCGCGATCCGCCGCGGCACGGGCTCGTGCTCTTGCTCGCGCGCGCGCGCGCGCGACACTGAATCATCGGTATACGCGGCGTCGACTTTCGCGGCATTCCCGTGCGAGCGTATGGAAGCGGGTGGTCTTCTCGAGCCGGTCGTATAATAAACCCATAAACACCCCTGTTGCCGCGGAGGGAAGTCGTGGGACGGGGGTACGTCGTGGAAGAGACAGAGGCTCGTCCATCGTGGATACGTAGCGGCGAGAAAGGACGATCGCCACGGATCATCGAGACTCTTACGCGTGGATTGGTTTAACAGAGCGTGAATAGGGTACGGAGGGTTTCTCGGTGAAACAGAGAAAGGGACGGGAAAGGTGGCGAGAGACGGAGACGTGATTTCTGCGACGAGAATCGCACACACGCGTAGGCTCGGCGAACAAGACGACCTTGCGATTGCGCGATGCACGAGGTGCATATGTACACGCGGAGAACGCGTTACGTAGCGGATACATAGTAAACAGCATGGCGTGGGAGAGGCTCCGGAGAAAGAAAAGGAAAGAGAGGAAAATAAAAGGGGCACGAGAGATGTGGCGGAGGAGGAGGAGGAGGAGGAGGAGGAGGAAGGTGAAGGCGGAGGTTGTGGCCGGTGAGAGGGAGAGAGAATTCCTAAGCACCCGGAGCGCGATGCTTACCTGCGGTAACGTTTAAGCGGTGGAGTAAGTACAAGACCTTAGCGCGCATCAAGGAAACAAACAGCTGGCGCGCGCAATATGAATTAAACATGCTGATTAATAATTAACAAGTTGCCGGCTCTCCTCGCGCGCCTATGCCGGTAGGTGGGTGTACTATCTGCCTTTGTCTTCGTCCCAGCGGCTTCGATCCTTTCTTCTTTTTCTCGCTTTCCTTCGCGCGTTACGAGCCAACGCGCACCGCTCGATTAAGCTTCACGATCGGCGCCCGGCTCACGCTAAAACAGCTGTTCGAGGGGGTATCGCGTGTCGGTCGATTTAAAAACGCTTCGACTCCGGCCCACACCCCGTTCGCGAACGCGCCAGCCAGCGAGGAAATCACCGCTTCTCCGTTACCGGTTCGCCACTTATTAGGCACGCTCCGGTTTATAAAGCGACCCGAAACGATTTACGCGAGAAAATCGAGCGGCGATACGCCGAGGGAAAGCTTTACGAGGCTAGGCTCGATCGACGTGGAACGAGTTTGCGTCTAATCGTCGAATTGCCCTTGCGTACGGACGTTCACTTTCGCTTTACGATCCTCCACGATACCGTTCTCGCCGTTTAAATCCAGTCGGTGTTCGTTTTCATTCGAAAACGGCCGCTTATCGCGATTTCACTCGGCGCTTTCGCGCGATACCCGCGTCGAAAGCCTGCCGTCACCGCTCGCTCGATTTATCCATCCTCGAGCAATCGAATCGCGCTGGTATCGAGCAAATGTCACCGATAACGGGGATGAAGAGAAGCAGCGTGCGCGCGCGAGAGAGAGAGAGAGAGAGAGAGAGAGAGAGAGAGAGAGAGAGAGGATCGGAGAGGTGTAGAAGACACCGAGGAAGTAGGATGGTAGTAGGTAGGGATCTTCGCGCGGTCGCCTCTTCATGTTTATTAATGTCCCGTACGTCCGTCTATCGATTCGTCGTTTCACTCTCGTTCCTCGCGAGATAATGATACTGACCTATGCCAGCTGTCGCGTAGCCGAGGGTTTAAGTGGCTTAACAACGTTGCGGATAGCTGGAACAACGATCGGTCCTCTTGACACATTGACCGAATACATTATCGCGAATGTCGGCGGCTGCGTTATCGCGCCGCGTTCGTCTCACGGTCTACGAGCACCACGAGGGCCACGAAGAGGATCGGACGTAGGAAAGCTTCTTTACGTAATTCCACGGGGTTCCAGCGATTCGTTTTGTCGTTCACGCTGTTCCAACGATCGCGGTGCGATGGTTGCGCAATGGCGAACGGGCCCGACGATTCGACGTTGGCGCGAATGGTTGCACGCGATACCACGCGGCGATCGGCCTTCCGTGTTTCGGTCCGCGTATATTCCACGAGCAATCGAATTCGCGGACGTCGATAGGTTGGATGGAAGAACGAGGAGTTTGGAGCGAAACCGACGCTTATTCGTTCGTTAACTCTCTCGGCTCGCGTTCGATACCAACAACGTTCCATCGATTGTATCTCCGCTTCCGGGCGATGCGACTACGTAACGCCGGCGTAAACTAGTTAAGTCTATTAATTAGCGTGGAAAAGAGTTAATCTGATGGGGATCGCGCGATAATAAAAAAGGTTGTCGCGTTAAGCTCGATTCGGTGGAAGGTCGAAACTGCCGCGAGATCGCGATTCCTCGGCAATTTTAATTGACCAGTTCCTTCCTGCGATCCCGCGCGCTTTCCATTAAAGCTCGCCTTTCCACTGCGGAGCGTTCATTAAATCTGGCTGTAACCGGCGAGAGCGTTACCATAGATGAACACGAAAAGATTTATCGCGAGATGGAGGATGACTGTTGGTTTCTCGAAAGGGTCGGTCTTATCCCCTCGTTTCGGAAGGAGAAACACGCGACTCTCTCGGGCTGCGCGATTCCTGCACGCACCGGCGATAGGTTCGCCATGCTAGGATGGCGTAGGGTGACGAGTTCAGGAAGTATAACCATAATAGGCAGAAACAGCGGCGAGACGCGGTGGAGGGAGGAAACGCGAGGCAACCAACGACACGAGAGCCGTGACGCCGTTCCTGTAGGGATTAATTAGCGATAAGGCTTCTAATGAGAGGCAGGTGAGCGAGCGAGCGAGCGAACGAGCCAACCGACTACACACTCGCGGCGAGACACGGTCGGACCACGGCCAGAAAAATATTAACCACGAGTTATAACCATTTCTACCGTTCGCGGAACGCGGTTGCCCTTCTTCCGAGCGAATCTCGAAATCGTTGCCGTCGTTGGTGCCCTTTTCCCTCGAGCGGATCACGAGTATCGCGAGTAGAGGAAAATGGAGGCCTTTTTCGCTGGTTTGGCCAGGCGACGTGGAAAAAGCTCGGGCAAAGAGAGAAGAAGGAACGCGTGGCAAACCACGAAGGTAGTTACGGTGCGGTGTAAGCGTGACGGTGGTTCGGTAGACGGTCGAAGAGCGGCGTGTAGTCACGTCCCGTGAATTGTGGGCCACGTGACAGAGGCGTGATCGAGGTGCGACGCGATGGAACAATGCCATCGGAGCTCTTCGAGGAGG
>NW_016908489.1:206452-223501 GCF_001483705.2 Eufriesea mexicana | reverse complement strand
GGAATGCCGCGCGCCGCGCCCATCTTCTTTCCACGATATCTGTCCCGAGTACCGCGCCACTCTCGATCACCGATCGCTAATCGACCCGATATCCAGACACCCCGTCGATACCACTTTTCGATCCATTCCGGCGTCGCACGGAACGCGCGTTTACCGTTTACCTAGACCGAGCCGGCGCCTAACGGGATCGGCTGCTGCCACGCGCGCCATTTTTTCTTCCTTCGAGAGGATACGCTTATCGTTCGCGTTCCTCTTGCCGCGTGCACGCCGTATACTTAACGCGGCTATACTCGATCCAGCCGATCTTCTCGCTTCGCGGAATCTTTCGCCGAGGATCTAGTCTGCGAGGAAGGCTAGACGGCGGAAACGGAGAGAAAAGAGAAAAGATTGTGGCGGTCCGAAAGTCTAGCCCGAGTCCTCGGCACTTTGACCCCCCCTTGTTCGATTTAGATGGGTAACGAGGCTGGCGCCTAACGGGATCGCGCTACCACTTCGACCAGCGAAACTGGTATAGTCGAGGTTCGAACGAGCGATGCTCGCTTCGATGGATCGTGACGCGCGCGCGGTTCGACGGAAACTTGCCAGCAACGGGATCGTACGAAAAGCCAAACGCACGATTACTTTAATTATCGCCGATACACGGACAATACGGCGTCGTTGGTCGACCGTCCGACGAGAGGAATGCACACCGCGGCGCGAGAAGGTTCGACGACCGACTGGAAAGTTTCTAATCGCCGAGGATCCGGTAACGCGCGCGTCTCTCCTAATGAAGCGATCCGTGGCGGAGGCGCAGGTAGAGCGGTGACGATGCCGATGGTGGCGTGTGCGGGTCACATCGATCGGCGGCCCGTTTTCCACGGCCATAATGGACCGTGTGTGTAGCCGAGCGGAGGCACGAGTAAGGCCGCGCGCGGCTCTCTAAGTAGGCGCAGAGTGCGTGTCACGCGCGTCGTAAGAATGCGATAAGACGCGTGTCACGACGGCGGACAATGCAAAGTCGTTCCGTTCCGTTCCATTCCGAGAGGCATCGCCGCGCCATTGTGTCGGGCCGCGGGGTTCGGCAATGTCGCCGATACCATACGCGACCTCTTCGAACAGGAACGTCGCCCGGTTCTGACCTTATTCCACTAAAATACACGCGATTCGCATGCTAAGTCGTCCTCGTCGTCGTCGTCGCCGCTGCCGCCGTTGCTCCGTTCGCATCCGATCGGGTCAAGGCACCGCGAACTTTGGTCGTCCGACTTTACGTAACGAGCGAGCGTGGACTCGCCGCGCGTTTCGCAGCGTTCGATTCGAAAGCGGCCAGAGCCGGGGAAAAGAGAATCGCGTGCTACTCTACCTGGCCGAACCGAGAGAAAAGGAAGCCGCGCGATACGTTCGATGCAACGGGACGCGTCTCGTTCGACATCGCGCGACGATAAAGATTATCTCGATACCGAGGGTGCAAGAGTGGGTGTTACCTCGTTACGCCGTGGTATACCACGGCGAACAGTATACTCACGCACACGCGGACCCGCGCAGGGCTGGCCCCGTCCACGGCCCGATATATACGCACAGTCGTACACACGGTGTTATTATCGTGGCGGGGCAATTAAAGAAGGAAGCCTAGAAATTAGCGGGTGGCGGACGTAGGTAAGTATAGAGTGGGTCGTGGTACGAACGAGCCGTTGGTAGCAACCACGAGAACCGGGGATGCCTCCGTTGGAGTTTACGTTGCCAGAGGGAGTGCGACGGAGGTCGAGGAGGGACGAGGACGACCCTACGTGCCTCCTGAATATGCATAGGCGAAACGGAACGGGACGAGGACGAGATAAGGGCCGACTTATTTTTCCTGCCTTTCGTTTCGTTCCATCCTTATTTTATTTTGGCGCTAACTGCTACCGCTACCGGAGACGCTCCGACCCTTCCTCCCCCTCTTCGCACCCCTCACTCGCCCGCTCTTTTCAAATCTCCGCGCCCTTTTCCCCGCCGATCTTTTCGTGCGCTTTCGTTCGGGGGCGGGGATCGTAAACGCGCCTCTCGTTCTCCATCGGCAGACGTTTCTTTCCCGAGGAAGGATGCGTCGACGGCGAGGACGAAGAGTTCGAACCTGCGCGTTCCGCGAGTAGGAAACCGGATACGCGGCCGTGGAAACGGAAGGTTAACGACGAGGCGTATATCTGGTCGGGGTCACTCCGGGGTTAGGTTAATTTTTCAGGAAGTTGGCAAACGAGCACCACGCACCCGCCTGTCAGAGGCGGGAGATTTTTCTCCAACGACCACAATTCGCGCGGCCACCGCGCTGCCGGGGAACGGGCTCCGAGACGATGCGAATTAAATTAATGCCCCGACCCAGCGAAACGGTAACGTCGAGTTTCGCTTACAATTAAGCTCCATAAAACTGTAAGCCGCGCTCCCCGCCGCCCCGGACACTCGCACGCCAATGAATATTTTTATTTAATGACCCATTAGCGGTTCACCCGCCCCGACATTTACACAGCTCCGCGACATCGTCGGTATAATCGTCCCGAACGGTCTTTACCCGTTTAAATGCCGTAATTTCCACGTCCGCGTGGAAATTATGGGAGACGAGCGACGCTCGATCGATCTTGCGAATCCGAAGGAGGGAAAGGAAAGAGAAAGAAAGAGAAAAGGAACACGACGCGGTTCCACGGCGTGGTCTAATCGCCGCGACCGCTTTTAGCTCTCGATAAGAACTCGAAACGAAACGAAAAGCCTTATCGAAGTGGCACGCCGGACGGTTATCGCGACGGTGCGCAAAGGAAGCCTGAGAAACACGATTCGTGCGAGTCGGAAGTCTCGAAAATCGGTGAGGCGATTAGTATGCGCCCTGTCGCGTCGCGGTGCCCTGCGGGTTGTCCTTAACGCGCGGCGACGCGTTGCGCCCAGCAGAACTCACTTCCTCTTTCCCGCGATGGCCGATCAGAAAAAAAAGAATCATGAATATGCATCGCGCAGACCCGGCCACGACCGTTTGCCGGCATTTCGCACCCGGCTGCGAGGGCCCCGGATCGTTGAGGTCATCCTGTATGGTGAACCGCACGACCATTCGTCGGCCCCGGCCTCGTGCAGTTGTACTCGAACCTGCAGTTGTTGCGACTCACCTGCCGCGCCACGATCCGACGCGTCTAGTCCATCCACGCTAGACCACGACCGTCGTCCACGCGTTTTTCCGCCCCTTCGTTTCCCCTCGCTTTCGTCCCGTTCCCCGTTCCCCGTTTCGTCAATCGATGTCTATGACGACGTAACAGTCTACGGAGCGAGAGAACGCGGAGGAGCAACGTGTAAGACGGGTAGAAAGTGGACTAGGAGGAACGGCGCGCGCGAGAAAGACGTCGGGGCGGAAAAAGGGTGGCGGCGAGAGTCGCGAAGAGGCCGTGTAGGGCTGTTGCGACGAAGGGGCAGCAGCCCTCCGGCAACGAGGGCAAGCTCGCGGCAGGAAGGAAACGCGAAATAAATACGGCGTGGCAAGGGGGGGGGGGGTGAGGACGAGGAAGCGGCATGCGGTGGTCTCCGACTAGAGTCCCGGACTGGAACTGGAACTGGACGGCAGTCCGGCCAGAAAGATACATATTTTTAAATATTTTAGTCACGGTTCGCAATCGCCTCGTCACGCAGCCTTGCCACCTACTGGCTACTACCCATTACGTACCTACTACTTTGCCAGGCTACGTGGCTGGGCATCGCCGCGGCGTACCCCGTACCTTGCGTCGTCTTCCTCTCCGTTTTCCGCGCGCGTACCTTTATCCCTCCTCCCCTTCCTCCTCTCTCGCTCCGTTCCTTTGCCACGGTCTCGCAGAGCTTTCCACCGGCGCGTTCGCGCGATTCTTCCACGTTTCCGCGCTCGGCCTCGAGGAGAATGCGCGCCAGAACCGAGCTTCCACGGGTACGACACGGCTTCCGTCTTTGCGGGTAAAGACAGGGTCGGGGATTTCGCGAGGGTGATCCTTGGAGGACGACGATCGTGATCGTAGGCCGATCGACAACGGCGATCCCGATTCCCGGTAACGATACCGATCGCTCGTCGTGACGAGTTTATGCCTTCGTAAGCCGCGCGTTCTTGCCTTGACAATGAGTGATCTGGTTTTAATGAAGCGCGGCAATTATCGCGTATACCGAGGCGATGCATAATTCATGCGGCGTGCACTTATCGCGTTTTATCTATTACCCCGATATATTCCTCCGTAACGAAACGTTTACGATTTTTCACCGCGCTGGATGAATTCGCTTGGAAGCGCGGCGCGCCCGGCGATCGCGCGTTTCTTTCGCATCGTCGATCGAAAAAGAACGCGTCCGCGCTGTGGAAAAGATCGGACGCGAACATAGCCGAGCGATTCTTTTGTGTTGCCGCTCCGCTGATCGTTGCTCTGCTACTCGCGCACTCGCGATTGTTTTTCTCCTCGAGGCTGGTCGCCGTCTCACGCCGGAGAACTCGAACGCGTTGCCCAAGGCGGTTCCGTGCTCCTCCGACTCGCCCGTCCATCTTCTCTTCGCGGCCATTTCCCACGATACCCCGTCAGACGACCGCGACGACAACCACGAGGACAGTGACGACGACGACGACGACGACGACGACGGCGAGGAAAGAGGAAATTTCGCCCCAATCTCGGTCTAATTTCCGCGCGAGGGAAAACGATCCGGGCGAAACGCAACGGCCGCGCGTCATTTACATTAATGTTTTGTCACGCGTCCCTGCGCGCGTTTCACCCTCTGTGCCAGCGATCGAAATCGCTGCGGGAAACGTACTCGAGCGCTCATTATTCGAACGAAATGCCCCGTCATCGCGTCTCGCGCGCCTGCCGCGTTTATCCGAAACGCGGCGTTTAATTAAAACTCGACGGGATCGGATGAAAAATTAATTTGGTCACGTAACGATGTAAAGCAACGATCGGCGTTGCATCACCTCCGCTAATTATTACAACCAGCGCAAAAATTCGCTCCGCCGACATCGCGACCCGTTCGCCTCGAACGATCGCGCGCGTGCGCTCGCGTCCGCTAGCATAAATATTAAACGGCCCAAGAATTTATACGCGTCACGTAAAGTGGCGCGGAAAATCGCGCGCGATCCCCGGCCAGCCGTCGTGCCCTCGCGGCGGTATCGCGCGGACCCGTGCAAAGGGGGTGCCACGAAGACAATGGCGCGCGAATTGCTCGAGAGAGAGAGAGAGAGAGAGAGAGAAAGATGGCTGACCTTATAAGCGGAGAGGAGAAAAAGGAGGGAAAGAAGCGGCCGAGAATGGAAAGCGAAAAGCCGCGTGGATGGCGCGTGGACGCGGATCACTTCTTGAGCGAGGTGGATCTCGCGCGGATTCCGGGAACGGTCGCGAGAAACATCGGCCTGACACGAATTTAACGAGCAGACGCGTGATTAAGGGGGATGACACGGCTGCCACGAGCCGAAAGAAGCGTCGAGGTTCGGAGAAGAAAGGGGGTGGTATTCGCGGGCGAAGGAGCGGCTGGCGAGGGCGAAGGTGCGGCGGGGTTGGGCGGGGTGGAAATGAAGGCAGCGTGGCTGGAAAAATGCGAACCTCCGTCTCCCCGCATACATTTCCATACATCAGCCCGTCCAAGTCGAGTCGGTGCGAGCGAAAGACCGACCGGTCGAGCCGCCGGCTGGAGACTGACGACCGCGTGCAGAGGAGGAGAGCCGCTGGATAAGGGGAACCAACGGAATAAATCCAACTAATTAGACGAGGAAAAACCGCGGATTAATTACCCGTCGCCTTCGCCTCTTCTTCTGCCCTCGTCATTCTCTCGCCCTCCTTCCGGCCGGCCGGTCGGCCGGCCCGGCCATGGAAAGCGATTTTTCATCGCGCCGCGAGACGAGTTTCGGCCAGTCGCCCTATCCATTCGCCTATTCCAACATCTCGCCTACGAGCCTACAGACGGCTCGCGTAGTCTCGGAAAACGCTGATTCGCGCTCGACAAATAGAGGCGCGAAAGCAAAAGTGGGGTGACGACAAAGAGGCGCGACGAGAACGTCGAGGGCTTTGCGCGACTGCGACGTCGTTGGACGCACACGCACACGGGCAAACACACACGGACTGCGAGCTTTCCCGCGACTCGGAGTGTTTGCGAGCCGTTCGAAAGCTCTCCGGGTTGCAGGAAGCCGCGCGGGAGACGCCAGCAGCGGCGAGGATGGAAGGCTGAAATGCAGATTTCGCGCTACTCTCGAGCCTCGAAAGCGTCTCTCCGCCCCTGCTTACCTATATCCCTGTTTGCTCCGCTCTCACGCCTTCTCTTCCTCCTTTTCCCATCCACCCTTTTCGCTCGACTTCACCGTTTCGTCTTCCCTCCTTTTCCTTCCGCCCCTCGTCCTTCGCCGTCCAACCTTCTTTCCCCGAAAGCCTCGCCTCGCCTCGCCTCGCCTCGCCTCGCGCCGCGACGTTTCTCCCGTTCGAGTTTGGATTTACTCAGCGCTTAGACTCGCTTTACACCTTCCACGGTGTATCCTCTGTGACCGAGTATCGCGGAACCGGCGAAGGAAACTCTGCTCGACGGGCAGGGAGCGGAGGAAGCAGAGGAATCGGAGAGGAAGGACGGGGAAAGAGGAAAAAGCCGAGGGAAGCGAAGCCGGCGGTGCGATAGTCGGTGAGCTCGAAAGGAGGAGAGAAAAGAGGTCGCGTCATTGCTGGCCAGGGCTAGTGATCGATGGCGTTGGCCGTTATCTTCGCCACCCCCGCGCGCTTGGTCCCGTGGTAATTCATCATCTCGGTCTGTTTTTCGCTTACTTTATATGCAACATATTCCGTAATTTTTATTCAGTCAACCGGCCGCCTCCTCGAGCGGTAACCCCGCGTGCCGGGGCCGCAGCTCGTAAAACAACGAGCTGCCTCGTGGACCATCTACCGCGTCTACCGGCTGCCGGAGCGGCGTGTGGGTGAAAGACGACGCAGGACGACGACGACGACGGAAGACGAGAAAAGAAGGGCGCCATACGCGTCTCCTTCGTCCGAGCGAATCGCTCGCCAAGTCCGAGGGGTTACGCAAGCCGCACTCTATATGCTAAAGAATCTCGATATGGAGATCCGACCGGACTCATCCCCGACCGGTCAGTTTGATTTATTGGCTCGAAATCGGCCACGCTAAATTTCTGGGAAAATATGCTGTCCCAGGCCGCGCCACCCACCGCCCACCCCCGCGCTCCTCGTCCACGTTTTCCACCGCGGCATTTCCATAAAATGAATTATTAGACCAGCGGCTGTGTCGCGGGCTAGCGAGATCTCCGTATCTCCGAATTTCGTTCGCCGTCTTCGATCTACGAAATGGCCGAGGAGTCGCGAATCGCCGGGACGAAGACAGCGCGCACCCCTTGCACGCGACGCTAAGGGTACACCGCCGTGTCTGACGGAGTGGCCTTATCCGATGGACGATGGGTCGGACTCGGTTTCGGCATTTTTCCGGCCACTCGCCTTCTTCCCGGGGACCGCGTGACGGTTACAGTCACGGTCGCTCTCTCTCTCTCTCTCTCTCTCTCTCCCTCTCTCTCCGTCTCTCTGTCTCTCCGCGTGTGTCACCCTTCGGTGTCGGCCCGTAAAAGCATCTGACGCACACGGCGTGCCATCGGGCTCCGTGGCCGGGCCCTTCAGATGGTATCGCGGAGGTCACGGTGCTTATATACCGGTCGCTAACATATTTTTAAGTAGCGGCGATACCGTCTACCGGCGGGACCGGACACAGCCACGGCCGCCAAATCGAACGATAGCCCTGGACACCGGCTTCCGCCCTGCCCCGACTCTCCTTCGACTGTAGCCTGCACGCGCTACACGCTCTCGAACGAGATGGCACCTGTCGCGCAAGGTGTTTCCAACCTCCATCCTACGACGACCTCGTCGTCGTCGTCGTCGTCGTCGTCGTCGTCGTCTTCGTCGTCGTCGTCGCGATCCTTCCGAGATGCGAAACGATCGTTCTCCGCTCCTCCCATCGTCTCTCGTTCCGTTTATTAACTCCTCTGGACGTTTATTCGCGATAAACGGAACGATTTATCTTGCTCGCCTTCTCCGCCGCGGACCACGGTGTCCTGCATGATCGAGAACGGTACTCGGACCGCTAATTCTCCGAGCGATCGTAAAATCGCGTGGCTATAAAAGAGGACCGTAAAATCAAGACGATTTTGCCCTCGAACCTACACCGACTGACTCGCAATCGAACGTAAATCGAACGGTTTTTTCTCCCACCCCCACCCCCCTCTTTCTCTCGCTCCCTCTCGTGTCACCTTCGCAAAGTTGGCGGCGACGCGAACGTGAGGATGCAGAGCGACGCGACGCAGCGCCGGGTCGCGTGCTGGCGAAAAAAAGGTTGGCCGAGTCGGAGAGGGTACCTACCTACCGTTCGCGTAGCGAGCGCAGGTGAAACACGCGGTTACGAGGAGGAGCAGGTGGACCAGCGATGTTCAGCGTGTGCCACGGGCAACGACGAGAGTCCTGACCTCGAAGACCGCGGCAATCGGAGAGATTCCCGGGCTCGAGCGGACTCGAGGCGGCCACGATCGCACAGCTGCGCTTTATCGTCCGGAAGACGAGCGACGAAGCGAGCGCGCGCGAGTAACGTCTCCGTGGAGTGTGATTAACGGTCGGAACCGTATGCCACGGCGACGTGGGAATCGATTACGACTCGGCTACCATGCACGCCGGACTGGTACGTCGCTCTACGCGTTTATCCCGATCTAGTCTCGCCTAACGGGTAATCGGGTTCGCGTTTGTCCTCGAGCGTGGCGGCGGAGCGAGTACTGGGCGAAAGCTCGAAGAGTAAGAGGATCCGAGTCCGAGTTATCCGAGGCTCTTCTCCTCGACGGGATTTCCCAGGATAAGCAACGTCCCGCGGAACGTCTTCGAGATTCCTACGTTATCGCTGGCGTGAGCCACGGGGATGCTTGCCACGGAGGAGAGCGAGAAAGAGGGAGAGAGAGAGATGATTCCTACGTTATCGCTGGCGTGAGCCACGGGGATGCTTGCCACGGAGGAGAGCGAGAAAGAGAGAGAGAGAGAGAGAGCGCGCGCGCGCGCGGAGAAAATCGGAGATACGAACCCGCGAAGGGCAAGTAGATCCCTGCAGCGAGCTTGCGGTTCGTTTCGGGTCAGCCTGGCGGAGCTTTCACGGCGGCAAGCAGCGCCTTGCCTTGGCAACTTCCGGCAGCTGGCTTCCCCGCAGACCTTGCCCGGAACCAGAGTTCCGGCACGAGCAGCGCGACAGCCTCGAGATCCCTTCTTTATCGGCGCTCCCAGCACGCTCCGACCTATCCTCCTCTTTCCGTCCTCTTTTCATCTTTTCGCCCCACGGTTCTTTCTCCCTTCCTCGCCTCGCGCCCTTCGCCGTTCCTTCGCTATCTCCTCTTCTTTTCTCCCCCGTGTTCCTCGCTCGTTTTCTCCTCCCGGTTTCGTCCCGTCTGCAGGTCGCGTCGCGGCGAGCAGAGACCGAGGAGGCGAAGGAAGTCGTCGACCGGCGTCATAAGGAGATATCGCGCACGATATCCCGGTTACCGCACGGCAGCCGTATACCCGTTAACGCACCGCCAATGTGTGCCGCTGTCGTACCAATTAATCGCCGGGAGATCTTTATCGCCATGGGATGTTTTCAGTCACGGCCTGCACTTTCCGCGCTCTCTGGCTTCATCGTCCCGATGCGTCCCGTTCCGCGTCTGCCGCCGTTCACTGCCTCCACGCCTGCCGACGCCTCGCCGACCAACGAGCCAACGATCGCAGGAAATTGACTCGAGCCTGCCACGCAGCCTGGAAAAGCCGCGGATACACCCGATAACGGGAGCCCTGCGTCTCTCCCACGGAGCGCATCCACGGAGCGTAGCCACGGAGAACCGTGAAAAAATGCATTTTCGATTGGTCGTGCGACCGATATCGTGCCAAGCGGAACGGGGATCGTTAACCCTTCGCAACGTCGGAGAGAAAGGCGGTCGTGGAATGGTTTGGTCGTCGATCCGTAGGACCTATCCGTGTGTCCTATAAAGCGACGCGCGGTGGTCGTCGTGCTGGCCGTCTCGTTTCGGATAGACTAGACTCGTCCCGCGCGATCCATGGGAACGTCGTTTCGTATTCCGCGTAAGCGTCTCGACGCGACCTCCACGCGTGCGTGTGCGCGTGTGTGCGCGGGCGCGCGTGTACACGTGCACGCGTGTGAATGAAATTCAAGGTAGGTCGTCGGTCAGTCCGCTGGGTCGGACGAGATCTCGCTTGTCCTTGCCCCGCTCGTACGCGCCTCGGCCGCGAGGACGTGGATCCACGCGGACAAGATCGATACGCGCGCGTGAATAGGATACGTGAAAACGTGGGAAGACGCGGCGCGGCTAAAATCGGTCACGACCGACGCGCGCGCGTCGCGATACCGCTTTCGTCTCCACCTCGTCACCTTCTCTCTCGCCTTTTCTCCACACGCGTTCCTCCGCCGCGTAGCGTGCGATCCATCGATCGCCACACGCGATCGCCGATACGATCCACGGGGTTCCGCGAACCTTCCGGGAACCGTACGTCGTCGGGGTAATGGCGGCGGAAGAAGCGCGCGGAGGGTAGCAGTCGGTCGGTTCGCTGCTGCCCCCGCGGGGGGTGGAGGGTGGCGACGCGAGTTCCAGGGGTGGAAGAAAAGCGACAAAGAGGAAGGTAGGTAGGAAGGAAGGAAGGAAGGAAGGAAGAACAGGAGACAGACGCGACACCGATAGCTGGACGAACCGTGGTGGGTGGAAGAGAAAGAAGAACAGGACGGGGCAAGGAGAGAAAGAGGGCGAGCGGAGGGCGGGAGGGTGGAAGGGGCGAGCGTGGAGAGAACAGGAGGAAGCAGCGGGTGATTGATTTTTGTCGTGGCTTTGCCTGACGCTATCCGTTATATCCGCGATTGTGCGGACCTGCAGGGGGACTCCCGGCGGGTTCGCGCGGTGAAGCGACGACGGCGGGCGTCGCGACGCCGTCCACCGATTGGCGGTTCCCGTCCCCAGGGGGCGGCGCTAATCACCAGACCGTGCAACACCGTGAGTCTCTACTGCACTCGCCTCGAAAGCACTCTACCGTGCATCGCTGCCTCCGATCTATATACACACCCGACTACGACCACCACCACGCGCCACTGACCTCTACCTACTACGCGTACGCCTCGGACACACACCGACTGCGTTTCATCGTCCTCGCGACCGCGCGCACCCTCCGCCGACCAACACAGGATGTAAACCGACGACTATGACGACGGGAAATGGAATATACCCTCGCTCGCTCGCTCGCTTGCTCGTCCGTCGTTCGGAAGCTGTCCCCGTCGCGAAGTCGCGGCGCGAGAAGAAGAACAAGAGACGGGAGCAAAGGTCGTCCCTGGAGTTTCGGTATCGCGAAACGAAACGGCAGAAAAATTCAAGAGTAGAACGGATTATTCTAGATCCGTTCTTCCGTGTTCGTTCACGATTTCTCAACAAGTACTTACGTTCGATGGAGAAATTTCAAAGGATCCCTGGAGTTTCGGTATCGCGAAACGAAACGGCAGAAAAATTCAAGAGTAGAACGGATTATTCTCGATCCGTTCTTCCGTGTTCGTTCACGATTTCTCAACAAGTACTTACGTTCGATCGAGAAATTTCAAAGGGTCGTTAAATTAGTCCCTCGGCCGATACAACCCCGGGAGGAGGAAGAGGAGAAGGAGGAGGAAACGTCGGGCCAAGAGGGTTGGCGCGGAGAGAAGAACGATCGGTGGGAATAAAACGCGGCAGAAGCGAGCATCGCGCATAGTCGTCGCGGTAGTCGACGCGGCCGATACGGTAGATAAGATTCGAGATAGCGCGGATGTGCACGCTGAGAAATACGCGGTTCAATCTGACGTTCGATCGCGGACGAACGTGGGAGTAGAGTTCCGCGAGCGGGCCTTCGACGATGATGGCCGCGCGATCGTAAATTACCGCGCGAGCCCGAGCAACAACGATTCGACGTGACCCGTTGCACGAGAATGCCTGAAATTGATACCCGCGCGATCCCTCTTCGTTTCGTTCGATCGAATTAGTCGAAGCGGTACTTTGCACGGTCGCATGCCGTGCGACCGGTGCCGCGCCGCGGACCAAGGTATCCGTCTATCGCGGAACGAATCGCGACACGAATCGCGACGCGAATCGCCACGCCGACGGCTGAGGCGACGCTCGCATCGATTCGGGAAATATTAAATTATCGTCAGCCAGCGGTCCCGGTGGACGGTAATACCAGAAGATATCGCAGTTTGTAAATACTTGTAAATATCCGCGCTCCATACACCAGTTCGCCGCGCGTGACCCGACTCTCTAATTTATGACAGCAACGCGGCGCGCGTTGAATAGAGATTGGCAGACCGCGCGGCAACTACATATTTCGAGTTCTCCAAACGGCCGTTCCCGTACCAGCGGCGTACCGTTAAAACTTTCCCTCTCAAAGGCCACCGCGCGATCGAACGATCGATCGATGGATCGATCGGTCGAATTTTCCACGAAGACGACTCCCTCGGCAAAGTAGTCCCGGTCCGCGGCGTTTGAACGGTTTCCGCCGAATCGGTTCGAGTTGCGCCGCGATCGGCCGTTCTCACGACGGCGGTTGATTTACGAGGAACGCGGTAACGGTGACAGGGGCACCGGGATTGCCACGGGAACGACGGAAAGAAGTCAAAGTATACGGGAAGGAGAACGGGTGTCGGTGTCGGAGCGCGCGAGAAGTCGAGCAAGAAAGCACGGAACGTTCCTCGGAACGATCCACCGGTACGAGACGATAAGCCACCCGCGCTGATTTACGAGGCTACGCGACGTCGTTCGGTCCCGAATGCGAGCGCGCGCCCCACGATTCCCCGGAATCGGGGAATCGGTGAATCGGCCGTGGTCGCGGTTGCGGTCGCGTCGCTGCAGCACACCTCGACGACGATACACGCCGTTCGTCGCTGCCTCCGTCGCCACCGCCGCCTCCGGTAGAGTTGATAAAGGCCGATAAATCGCGAGTAAAACGGAGCGATAATATCGTGGACACGGACGCCGGCCGGTGGCTGCCGGGGGGAAGCAAGACGCGCGACGAGCGACGAGCGCGGAGCGTCGGCGAGCGGCAGCTCTCGCGATGGAAAGAGGAAGAGCAGCGCGGCGGGTGGAGCGGCGAGAGCTGGAGGTCGTCGCGGAGGAGGAAAGCGGCGGTGGCGGCGGCGGCGGCGGCGGCGGCGGCGGCAGCGGTGCGGAGGAGCAGAGGTTTCGGTGATCGGACGAGCGGTGGCGCGAGGCATCGAGGGGCGGCGCGGTGCGGCGCGGGAGGACGCGGGACGGCGCGGGGCGTCGAGGGTCGCGAAAGGGAAGGTGGGCCCGGAAGGTGGGGGCCTCGAGGAGCGGAGGAGCGAGGCGAACGAGCGGCCTGGGTAGGGGACGCGCAGCGGAGGAAGCGGTGCCGTCGCTCGAGCGAGACGAGAGCGAAGAGAGAAACGCCGTGTGCCGCGCCGCCACCACCGCCACCGCCGCCGCCGCCACCAGCGCCGCAATCGCTGCCGCCACCGCCGCGAGGACAACGTAGGAGGGACCAATGGACATGCGCGGGTGTGCCGCGACACCACGGCGACCTTCTGGCCACCGCCAGAAACAAAATGGCTACCGCGCCTCCTCGCGTCGCCGAGAGATGGCGACAAAACCTTCTCCCTCTTGGCCTCCTTTCCGTTCCAAACTCTCGGATTAATAGTCAAACTCCACGGGATCGTATTTTTCCTTTCGTTCCAACTTTTAACGACGCGACGTCGCTCTTCCTCCGCCGCCGTCCTCTCGCGGCCCTGCAACTTTCCGTGCAAAGTCCAGACACGACCACCGACGCGCGTGCCACCGACGTTTCCGGATCGCTGCGCCGATTCCACGCCAACTCCGGCCGACGTTCTCGCGACTTTGCGGGAAAATTTCGCGATCTCGTTCGCGTCCGGGGAACCGGCCGACGAGCAGCAGTCGCTCGAGCCAGCGAATCGTCGGGGCCCGATTCGGGAATCGGGCCGGATCTTATCGGGCCCTCTTCCAATTACCCCGTTCGATGCGCGAGACCACGGCGAGACTACTTTGCCGCACACGCTCGGCGAACACGGCAACGACAGATAGTCACTCGATACGCGGCGTTAATTTGTCGAAAGCACTCGCGTCAGCGCGCCACAGTGAATATCATTTGAATGCATTAAGCCTGCCGCGTACACGCGTTTGCGTAGCTCGGTGGACACCGCGCCGTGCCCGCCGCTCGTGGTATCGGGCATTCCTCGAGATCGAGTGCCCCGACGTCCCGACCACAATCTCCTTCGACCGATCCATCGATCGAACGTTACGCGAGTCGTTCGCGATCGCGATCGGCACTCGGTCATCTCGGGGGTGACCGAGCGATTACGGCTTGGAGGGGGCTGGTATCGTTTGGAGGAACAACGAAACGGCGATGGGGAAGATGGATCGACTTATGACCCGGAGCAGGCGTGGTATTTTTCCGAGGGAGCGAGGTGGCCGACCGGTGTTTTTTGGCGAGAAGACGATCGAGTCTGGTTCGGGCAGAGGTTCGCGAGACAAGTCTGTCGGAGACATTGATTGGCGAGCGACGGGAGCCGCGCGGTCGGTCGGACCATCGGTCGCTTCGCTTCGCGTCGCTCGGATGTTTTTAGGACGGTGGATAGGAGCCAGAGCTCTCATGCATATTCAACGGCACTCTCGACTCCTCCGTCACAGGAGGGAAAGAACCACCCCCGCGGCCCCGACGCGCCCCTTAGGCACCCCTATCCGCTGCTCGAGAGAAAGAGACGGGACGAAGACGAGGCGATAGCTGCTGCTCGGATAGATAGATGGGGACGGACCGGGAGAAAGAGAGAAACCCGCGGAAACCGGGGGTGAGACGACGGCAGTGTGCCGTTGCCGAAGCAGGCAAGGAGCTTGGGAGGGGTGCTCTCGCGATTTCCTTCATATTCCGCGTCGGCTTTTGTCGACGGTCGAAGATAACCGGGAGACGACCTCCAACCATTTCCACGAGATCGTCCTCCGCGAAATTAGACAAACTTCCGGAGAGACGGAACCGCCCGATTCGCTATCCCCCTAGCTACGAGCCACGTTCGCGACGCGTACGCGGCGCTTCGATTTCGACCACTCTCTCTGTATCTCTATCTTTTCGTTTCCCTCGTTTCGTCCGTTGGTTCTCGAGACATCCGCAAAAGTATACGACGAAAGGCCGTACAGAGGCGAAAGCTTTATAGAGAGACACGCGTTGGAAGCAGGGTAAAAAGCGCGACGCGGCCGATCCCGATGGATGATCCGACGGTTTCTCGGGAAAGCGCGAGAAGATTCGACGAGTCGGTACTACGGCGGAGACGTTTGGTTACGACGGCGATAAATTCGAGCGGAGGATTTCGCGGCTGAGAACTGCGAATACGTTGGATCCGTGACGAGGGATGCGGCGGGACGGCGATGGGGTGGCGATGGGGTGGAGAGAGGAAGAGGCCAAGTCCGTGGCTTCTCCGGGGATTGATATCCCTCGTCTTCCCCTTTGATATCCACCCTCGCGGCGTCGGCGGCGGCAGTCGAGCTCCTCTCTTCGACACCCTTGGCTGGCCTTTCTCCACTCCACCAACGGCCCCTCTTCCGCGTCGCGGCAAGACGGATCGAACCACCCTGTTTACACCGCGACGCGATGATTTGCCAAATTAATTGGTCCCTCCCGCGATCCTCCCTCCTTCTCCCCTTCGTTCTCGACGTCCTCGTCGTCGTCGTCGAGTCGCGGCTCGTCCACCGTGGCTCGTCCGAGCTGTCTTCCCCGAGGAGCCTGGACGCGCAAAAACCGCGAATAATCTTCGCCGTAGAGGCCGACTTTCATTAACGGCAAGAAGGATGGGCCGCACGGTAATTTCTAACGAGGCTCCGGCACAGCGTTTCTCCTCTCGGGAACGCGAGAACGCCTTGCGAGCGTCACGCAAAAACCTCTCTCCTCGGCTCCGCTCTCGGTAGGCGTGACGGCGAAACGCGATCGTTAACGAAAAAATAAGGCGACCCGATATAACGAACCAGCGAGGAGACGTCGGGGTGGTTCTTCTCGACGTGCCTACGCGCTGTCCCCGTTTTTTCCCCGACGCGGAGGAAGAAGAAGAAGAGGAAGAAGAAGGGGGTGGTGGATTCCATCGGTCGTAGTCGCGAGCTGCCATCGAACGGTGGCTCGAAATCACCGTCGGCTTCTCGGCAACCGATCGATGTTCCACGATGGAAACGGGTTTCGACGAATTCGGCTACGGGGCCGTACGAGGTGGCTCCATCGAAATTTACGTCGCGTTACCGCTATGAATCTCTACGACGCCCGCCTCTCTCGCACAATGGCTCATTGTATATTTAAATTCGATAATCGGTTTTCTCCCGGAATCGCTCTCCTACCCACGCGCCTCTACTCGCTCGGCTAGCGCGAGCGCGCGTACCGCTTAGATCCGACAGATCCCCTTTTCCACTTCGATCCGATAGACGGACGGACTCGTCGCGAACCACCGGTCCAACCACGGAACACGGAAGATGCGTTTCGCAGCGCGAGAGGTGAAGAGGGCGGATGGGAAGGCGAAGCGACGAGTAGCTTTTCAAGGAGACTAGACGGAAACGGCGTCGACAGCGGGAGTCCTCGAGGGGGGCAGGGGTGGACGGGTACGCTCGTAAAACGTCGACCAGCTCCTTTTTCGCGGCGTCTCGTCGCTTCGGGCGTCGAGAGCACGGGGGCGGTGCCGGCAAAATGAAATTAAACGGGTCCCCTTTTCGCCAGAGGAACGTCTCCTCCGTGGTAAAAACGAGTGTGGACATCCGGCACTATCCTTGTCCGTGCATGGTCTCTCCGACGACGGCCATCCTCGAGCTCCGCGGCAAGGGATGCTGCTACTCGAGGGGGGAACTGGACGGAAACATGGTCAGCCTCTCGTTAATACCACCTTCTTTCGCTCCCTGTGTCCCACGATGCCAGCGAGACGCGCGCTCGTTACTTTCGCGTTTATCGCTTCCCGGCTTTTTATTCCCGGATTTTACCGTAACCGTTCCCGCCGGTTCGATCCTCGCGATCTATCGATGCCGTAATCTCGATCGATGAACTCTCTCTCTCTCTCTCT
>NW_016908489.1:186797-206415 GCF_001483705.2 Eufriesea mexicana | reverse complement strand
GTGGTTGGTGGAACGAGGTGGATCGAGTCTTTCCGCGCGAGTCTTCGGAGGGAGGGTGAAAGTAATCAGCCGGATAGATCGTCCTGTTTTCGTTCCCTGTCGCCGCCGCTGCTCGCATTCGGCGTCTTCTTATTCTTTTGGAGAACGCGCGGCGACAATCGATACCTGGCCGAGGGCTGGAGGAGAACGGGCCGAAGGAAGAGAGCGGAAGGAGAGACGGAATCGAGGCGGGTGTCGGGCAGCAGCGGGGCCTGGCAACCACCCGGCGAAGAGGCAGCAGGAGGAGAGGGTGGCGCCTCATATTTTGCTCATTAGCGTCAGCATCGTCGTCAGCGTCGGGACGCCCTCGGTTCGCGTAGCCCGGCCAACGCCAGAGAGGGATCCATCCATCATCTTGTCCTCCGTTTCGTTCGCGTCCAACCCTCCCGCTTTCGCTCGCCAACTCCCCCCTCGCACCCTCGCTCAACCGCTCATTTACACTCCGACGCTTTTCCCTCCTTTTTTCCCTTCCCTTTTCCATCCGCTGCTTCGACGTTTGTTCGGCGATGCACGCGAAATCGCGTAAGCGCCGAGGGGGGAAAAGGTACCTCTTTCGCTCGACGACCTACGACGACGACGACGACGACGACGACGATTCTTCGCTAGGCCGTTGCGGATTTTTAACAGCGTTAGAGCAACAAGTTACGATCGGATACGCGTGCAGCGTGGATCGTTGGGATCCACGGTGTCCCGGTTTTCGTGGATGTCCGAGGGAAGGAGATTCCTCGGAACGGGCCAGCCGGTGGCGCGGGATCGGTGGTTGCTGCGGTCGGTGGCAGCCATCTACTTTCGCATGAAATCCGTTTTTAGCGACAGATCGTAAAGCGATTTATGTGTACGAGCGGCTGTAACGGCGATAGTAAACGGTAAACGCAGCCGGCGCTCGGTCGAACCCTCGAACGCGGCGCGGTTAGTTGCCGCGTAAAGGACTTTATTACCCGTACCACCTCGCGTGCCACCTAGTTACGCTTCAATAGAAAAATCATAAACAGCCTTTTTTATTCCGGCCAGCGGACCCTTAAACTCTCTCTCTCTCTCTCTCTCTCTGTCCCCCTCTGCCGTTGCCCCGACGCTTCGCTTTCCGCGTTCGACCCGCTACCCCCTTCGATCGGACGACGGCAGGTTGCTCCCTCGCGGTGTGACCGGTCGTCGTACGCGCGCGACGCCTCGTCCGGATCGGCGGAATGGAAGCGGAGGAAGAGGGACGCGATAAGCCGCGTCTGGTTATCGCGAAATCGATTCTCACGGGTAAGCGTATCTAATTGCGAGCGGTCTCGCGATCCTCGTAAAACTGTAACGGCGTGTAACGCGGCGAACGCACGGCGAGAACTCGGCTGCCAACTAGCGGGAACGGTAAAATACACGGTGTCGCGTAAATTAGAGAAATAATCGCGGCAAATTGGCGAAGCGGCGCGGCCGCGTTTATAGCCGGAGCCGTGGAACGGGGGCGACGATTCGAGTATTAACCGTGAATCTCCGCGGCGGCCAATGGGATCGTTCCCAGGACACGGTTCCGTATCGGCCGGCATAAGTATTCCGATCGAGCAGCTCGAGGGCCGTTTATCGTGGCACGGCGACTCGCTAACTTCGTCATAAATGCAGCGGCCAGTCAATGCCGTAACCCACGCGCGACACGAATCGCGTGGGATAATGCGACTCGTAAAACAGGTTGTTGCGTAAGAGAAATTCTAAGCATTCGTGGTGCCCTCGACGAGCGGTCGAGCGGCCGAGCAAACGGCCTGCGCATATTCCAGATATCGCAGCCGCCTTCGTCAACCGCCTCTCTTAATTTCCATCCGCCGATCCTTTGCGGAGCGCGCGGCGCGCTTCCGCGATCCCTTGGTCCCGAGAGTGGTTGGTGCGTGGACTCGGTCGCGAGGTCGAACCATTCCCGAGCGCGACTCTCGTTTAACGCTTCCTTGGCGAATTTCCAAATTTCCTTTCCCATCGAATAGTTTTTTTTTGAGCGTCGATAGAGGCTAGCCGCCGATCCGCTCGGTTTCGTCCTGGCACACCGACGACGCCTGATATATTTAAAAGCACTCGTGCCGCGCATGCAAGAGGACACGTAGGTGAGGAGCCGGAGCGGGTGGACGCGTGTGCGTGCCCGGGTGCGTGAGTGCGTGCGTGCGTGCGTGCGTGCGCGCGTAACGGAGCGTGTCCCGCGGTCGAAGTAGGCGGTCGCGTCCTTCCATCCGGTGTGTTCTCGACTTTCGGTGCACCACGGCTTTTTCTACCTGTCCTCGTCTCACGTCCGTCTGTCCGTCCGTCCGTTCGTCCGTTCGTTCCTTCGTTCCTTCGTTCGTCCGTTCGTCCGTCCGTCGTCGAGTCGCCGAACAAAACATGGACCTGAATGTAAAGTCGAAAAAACCGTGGCCGACAAGGTGGTTTTGTTTGAACAGAAACGGCCGGGACTCGTGATGTTTTTACGAGGACGGAATCGGGCCGAAAAACGCCGAGGACGCGGTTCTTCGCTCGCGCTACACGAATATTATTCAAATGAACGCCGCCGTCGACGACTAATCGCGGCGTTTTCTTCGTCCGTCGTCGATGCGTTTCTTCTCCGTTTCTTCTGGCGCGTAGCGGAAACGCGTTCGAAAAACGGCGCGTCAAAGTTACGGTTTAATTGGGTCAGCGGCGCGACGAAAAACGGGAAGATCGAGAGTCACGCGTCGCGATGCCTCGCAGGCAGAGGGCTGATAAAATTGGTCGAAAGGTAGGACGAGTCGAGCGGGCCGAGAAACGGTCCGAGGCATCTCTCGACGGTATCTCGATCGCGGCATCGTCGTCGTCGTCGTCGTCGTCGTCCTCGTCCTCCTCGTCGTGGTCGTGGTCGTGGTCGTGGTCGTCGTCGTCGGGGTGCACGTACGAGATTCCGAGTAGACGCAGCGTCGCGAGGATGAGCGGGAGAGAGTGAGAGAGAGAGAGAGAGAGAGAGAGAGAGAGAGCGAGGAGGAGAGAGTGGAAGGAGACGGGGCGAAAAAGAAAGAGCAAGGGGCAGAGGATTCCGGGCAGAGGAACTGAAAGTGGGCAGCAGGGCGCGGAGAACGAACGGTGACAGAACGAGATGGAGTGACTAAAGGGGGGACCAGTGCGTTGGAATGGGATATATACCCCTCTTTTCGCGGAAGAGGGGGCGTATATACACGGTGCCCATGGAAACGCGCAGGCGCCTTTCGGCGAAGACCCTCCGGCCCTACGACGCGCTCCATCCTCTCTCGCTCTCTCTCATCCTCTCGCTCGCTCCAGCCTCGCGTCTTCCTCTTCGTCGCACCCTTCCACCCGGCCAACCAACCCCCATGGCCGCCTTTTCTCCGTAATACGCACTAAACACCCCATAGGCCGTGTTCTCTCTTTACGGGTTACACGCGCTGTCTTTCCTCTTCCCTCTCCGTCGTTCCGTCCTTCCTCCGCCGCCTCGAACCCTCGGTCAAAGGTTCTCTCTTTACGGGTTACACGCGCTGTCTTTCCTCTTCCCTCTCCGTCGTTCCGTCCTTCCTCCTCCGCCTCGAACCCTCGGTCAAAGGGTTCGCGTTCGCGTTCGCGTTCGAGTATCCCGATTTCGATCGACCTTGAAGCTAGAGTCTCCCGGTCGTCCGTACGATCCTCGGCGAAAATCGGGATATTCGGCGCGCGAGTTTGGCAGTGGCGCGCGGAGGACGATCGCGAAACGCCGTCGCGTACGTACGCGTACAGGCGTACACGCGTACAGACGCGGAGCATTGCTCGTTCTTTCGAGGTGGCTTTTAATCAAAATTCCGTGACGCCGTGGTTTCGCCGTTTTTCACCCGGCACGAAAAGGTCAGTCATACGGCACGATCGCCAATTAGTCGACGATCGACCGATTTGCCAAAGAAGTCGATCGCGTATACGCGCTGCAAGTTTTTTCAACGCTGCTTCGGTCTCGATCACCGGCGAGGAAGCGGGTCGAAGCTGCGGCAGCCGGTAGCGGCAATCGATTTATTATCGAGCTTTTTCACCCGGTCGACTCGCGCGGTGATTCGCTCGACGATACCGGTAATACGAGGCTCGCCTCTCTCTTTCTCCGTGCGCGCTCGCGAAAGAAACGCGACGCGCGATTTCGTTCGTCAGCTTCCGCTTCTGCCGCGTCGCGAAATTCGCCGGCGAGCGCGTTCAAAGCGCGACCGAAGCGGAAGGAAAGAAGGAGGAAGACGCGAGAGGCGGGGTGAACGACACGCGGCGAGATTCGCCGCGCGCGAACGTTTCACCGCGCGCCCGTAGCTTTACGTCGGCGCGCACCAGGCGTGCGTGAACAATGCCGAAGAATCTAGGTGCCACGGGGCACCGTAGCACGTAAGCGGGATAGACCCATAAAAATGCTAATTCCTATCGACCGGCCGCGACGGGACGGGAGTCTGCCGCCATCGCCACCGCTCGCTTGCATGCCATTAGCCCACAGACCTCGCAAACGCGCCTCGACGTATTCACGCTGTCGCGCTCGCCGGACGTCTTTTCGTCTTCCCGTCTCTCAGTCCTCCCTTCCGTTCCACCCTTCCCGATCGCAAGCGCGTGTTCGATCGGCACGCGAGTCCTCCGCGACGTCGTCGTCGTCGAAAACGTGGTTTCGGGGTTGCTGGGTCTCGGTCTCGTTCCACGCCGTCGTCGCCCGATCGCGACAGAAGCGAGACTAATCTCCGATACGGACGTGGATCGGATCCATCAATCTAGATTATAATTAATTGATAGCGGGAGCCACCCCCCTGCGGTGGGTGGCTGCCGCATCCCGGTATTCCTCTACGCAGGGTGGTAGTGTATTGCATCGGGGTATTAGGGAGGTGCACAGGGGTGACTGTCGGTCTGTCTGTTGTCGACTCTTTATCGCGCCCCCGGTGAGTCGTCTTATGCATCTTTCATGAGGCAACCATCCAAGGGGTCCACGTCGTTCGCCCCGTACTTCGTACTACTCCGTAACCCGTACTTTCTCTCTCTCTCCCTCCCTGTTCCTTTCCTCGCCCCTCGTCACCCGCCCTTACCGTCCTCGAACCCCTTTCCGCCCGCACTCGCGCTCGCTCCCTCTCTCTCCACTCGTCTCCTTTGCGACGCTCGATCTCGCTTCCGTCTTCGCTAAGTCGAACGCGGCACGGAAAACGCGCGAATCCGCTCCAGCGCGTGTTTCGCGCTCGCGGAATCCGTCCTCTCCGTTTGTTTACCCGCGCAATCGCGACCCGGGATAAACGCTGTTCCCGTGACAGCCGCGTCGCGTACGTCTCGCTATCCAGACGACGATACGACTTTCCTCGCGTTCTCGCGATTCGCGCGCGCGTGCGAGAACCGTGGCGCAGACACTGTGGCTACGGTGTACCGGAGGACACGCGAGAGGACGACGGTCTGGCCGGAAACGAGCACTTTGCTAGGCGTGCTAGAGCAGGCAAATTGCTGTCATCGAACGTCATCGCCTGCCAACTTTATCCACCGGCCGTCGAACGAAACGGTCAATTATCCTATTACGCGAGCACGGCCTACCGCGTGTGCCACCGGACACCATTAGCACTCGCGACTCGCCGACCGCCTCTCTTCGTCGTTCTTCTTCTTTATGCTCGCGTCGATCGGGTTCGCTTCGCGGACGAAGCGCGAATTCCCGAGCATCGATTATCGCCGACTACGAGGGGACGAGAGTCCTCCTTTTCTCGCGACTCGACGCGACCGCGAGCGAAAAGAGGGAACCGCGGGGCCGGGGAGGGGAAAAGGGAGAAGAGAATCGAGAGGACGGGAAAAAGCGTATCCGAGAATACGCGAGCGCGCGATGATTTACCGCCCGGTAGATTTCACCGCAACGATCGCCACCCCCGCCAGTCCGAGGCGGCTGGAAGGACGGGTCTGTTCTACGGGGTTGTAGCGGAGGAAAGGACGACGGACGTGGCGCATTAAGCAAACGTATCACGCTATGTGGCCCAACGAAAACAAACAGAGGCAGAGGCAGCGACCCCTCGCACCCTCCGCGCTACCCCTTCGTGCTCATCCTCCGCCGCATAAGTAAATAGACGGCCGCGATCGTTCCTCGTCGCCGAGTAACTGCCTCCTCTCCGCGGATACTTCTTTCCGTTGCTATCTCGGCGACGGCTCTCCGATCGATTCGCCCGCGTGTTCGCGTTATCGCGACGCGAGTCTTTTCCATCGTCGACCATCGCTCGAATCGAACGAGGCGATAATCGTGGCCGGAGACACGGGAGCGTAATCCGACGCGGACGACGCCGCGACGAGCGGAGGAAAACGCAACGAGCGGAGTTGGCGTTTGTGTACCGTGAATCGGGGAAAAAAGGAAACGAAAGCGAAGAAGCGAGCAATCGAAACGGAAAAAAGCGAGAGGGGTGGTTGGTTGTTTTCTGGTTTTAGGCGTCGCGGTGGAGGTTGTCGGGGCTGGGTTGTTCGGTACTAGCGGAGGCGGTGAGCGACGGAGCGAGGGAGAAAAAAGGCCGCGACAGAGACGGAGCAGGAGGGCAAGATAACACCGTGACGGATAGAGAAAAGGAAGCGAGGAAAATCGCGGAGGACGGGGAGAGAGCGGGGGTGAGCGAGAGAGAGAGAGAGAGAGAACGCGGAGCGTAAAACGTGCGGAGAACGCGTGACGGCGGGGGAGGAGAGCGGGGCGGAGAGACGGTAAGGGACGGGGTGAAGGGCGCGAGGGGCGCGCGGCGGGGCGACGGGGGTGGACAGGAGAAAGCGATCGATGCTCACCCTCCGAACCCTCCGTCCCGTCCGTCGCGCAACCCCCGCTCGAGCGGTGGCGGCCGTCATGGCGGCGCATGCAAATCAGCATGGCGCCGAGACGCCCTCCCGACCCTCCATGGACGCGCGCGTACGTGTGTACAGCGTGCACGGGCTCCGTGTGCGGTGCGTCGCGTCGCGTACGCGTGCATTCGCGCAGCCCGTGGACCGAGCGCGTTTCGCCGCACACGCATCGCGATCGCGAAAGCGAAGCATCGACCGACCGACCGACCGAAAGACCGACTACGCGCGCGTTAATTCCGCTCCGTCCTTCGTCTTTCGTCCAACGTCTTCCTTCTGCGTCGTGGCTGCGACCGTGTCGGAACGTTCACGGAATTCCGATAGAATTCGCGATCGCGTGACGTCCGTCGCCGCGCGTTCCACGCGAGTTCGCAGCCGAGATCGTCGCGCGAGATTACTCGCTTTCCGGTAAATTCGGTTCGCGCTTTCCTCTCGCGACGCACCTCTCGCCGTCGCGCGGTCTCGATTCCGCGTCGCACGCGCGATACCGGTCTCCTGGAGTGACCGCTCGCCCGATCCGACCGGGGACAGGGTACACCGGGCAAGGAGGAAAAACGCGCGGAAAATATCGAACGCTTGTAAAAAGACGGACAAAGAGCAAGCTATCTGGTGGAAAAAGCGACGCGGCTCGCATACGTCCGAGGGTTTTTTGCTTCCGCTAATCTGTCCTTGAATATTAAACGCTGTCACCGGTGGCACACGCGCCGATCGATTTTGCAATCCTCGATCGCATAGCTCGCGTCCAATTAATCGATCTCGTTCTAAATCCCGCGTTCCAATCGGCTCCGAGTCGAAGATCGATCGCGGCGTAGCGCACCTTCGAGCTGGTTTTCCAAAGAACCGATCCGAGACGCGTTTCGGCGATCGGGTGCCGAGAAAGGAAACGAAAAAGGAGAGCAAAGGGCGAGAGGGAAAATAAGAGGGAGAGAAAGAAGGTGGAAGAACGATGGAAGCTTTCGAGCAATGCCAGCGAGACATCCGTGTCCCTACGGGCTGCGTGCGCGTTCCTCGCGTGCGCGCGCGTTAAGCGTCCGTGAGAGGAGCGAGCGAGCGAGCGAGCGTGCGAGCACGTCGGTTGGTGCGAAGGAGAGCGGAAGGGACGAGCGCGGGGCCGGGTGCGAGAGCGAGAGAGAACGGCCACCGCCGCCCGGCGCATTTGAATACGCGCGAATAAATGCATAATAATTAGGTCAGTTTTGCTAGTCAGCTGATCCTGCCGCTATCGCGCGACGAAACCGAGGTTAAGTGCCCCGCAGCCGGTAACGTCGTCGAAGAAACACTTTCCACGGCGCGCCACGCCGAGGAAATCGATTCTTACGCCCGAACACGCGAGAATCTTCCTTTCGGAGCGTCAGTACGAAATCGCAAAGCGCGGTAATTCTCCGCGTTGGATAACGCGTAATCACCCGGTGAACCGGGGGACAAGCGGAGGACGCGGATTCGCGAGGTTATTAGCGCGCGGAAACACTCGTCGACGAGTGGACGAGCCGGAGGGAAAACACGGCTAGTTTGGCGAGGGTTGCGAGGATCGGGAGCGCGAAACGTCCAGGGCGAGGATTTTTATTTTCGGTTTAATTATCGCGAGGGCGGCCGATCTCCCCGCGTTCGAAGCGACGCACGGGGTCGAGCGAGGAGCGATATCGGGCGCGGAGCGAGCGCGTGGAGCCGAGTCGGGAGATTCGTGGTGGAATACCGCGAGCGATTCCGGTCGGCGTAGCGGGGTTGGCGGAGATGGAGATCGGACCGGTCGGAGAGACGAGGGCATTGAAATTCGCGGCGCGATCGGTCCCGAATTAATCGAGAGGATCGTCGGCCACGCGGCAAAGGTAAGACGATCCCGGGGACACGGTCGGCGGAAGTTAAAAACCGTGGACGCGGTGCGTGGTCGCGAGCGAGGAGAGTAGGCGGGCTGGCGGAGAGCAACGAGGGAAAGCGGACTAGCAGATGCAGAAAGCAGAGTTCGAGTTGAATTTGAGTCGCGCGGCTCGTCAGGCAGGGCACGTAGCCACGAGCTGCGCAGCCCGCATAGCAAACGCCTCGGCGGCAGTCTCGAACCGACAGCCTGTAGCCTCCAGGCTCGCGTGGTTTTATGCAGACACTGACCTTCGTTCCATCCCTGGCCCCTGCCACCCTGACCCCTCTGGCGCGCTGCTTCCCCGCCAGCCGCCACCAGCTAACGGGGAAAGTTTGAAATTCGGGTGCAAGGCCACCGGAAACCCGGTTTATTCTCTCGCGTTCCCGCCAGATCCGGCTCTCGCTCTCGCGTCCCGTCGCCTCCGTCGCCTCCGTCGTTCACGGGCCCGTGCGAGCGGATTTCTGTAACGCGAACCGACGCGATTCGCGCGGATCACGGTTCGCGCGGCCCGAACGAGGAATAACTCTCTCTCTCTCTCTCTCTCTCTCTCTCTCTCTCCCCCTTTCTCTCTTTCTGCTTCTGGCTTCTGTTGTTGCTGCTGCTGCTGCTGCTGCTGCTACCGCTAGTCTGCACTCCGCGGTACAAAGAGAGCGCGGGAAAGGAGGGTGTCGCGTTGCCTCGCCGCGGTAGCAGCGGACACCGCACCAGCGCGGCATTAGCACACAATCGAACGGACGAATCCGAATGCGAATGCGGTGCGCGCCGGTGGTGCAGAGCCGGAGGTCGGAGGTCAGACCGCCAACTTGGTCCCCATTGTGTCGGCGGTCGTTCTCGGCTCCTCCCTCCCCCTCCCGCCGCCCCTTCTTCTCTCCTCGCCCGAGTCCGCGCCCATTGTTCCGTGGCTTCCACGCTTACGAATCAGTTTAGCCGCGCAATACCATTCGGTCAGCATCGCGTATTTATTATTATTTCATGCCGAGCAACAGGAACAAACGCGTATCGGCGCGGCCGCCTTTCGATCGGACGCAGGAATTCACCCCTCCTCCGTGTAAATAATCCCCACGAAATCCGCCTCCGGTTCTTTCCTCCCCGCGCAACGCGCCGCCGAACCACCGGCCATCCTTCGCCGACGCCGTGGAACACCGATTCTCGGATTAGATACCGATACGCGAGACCCGGCGCGTAACGCCGCGGCCGCGCGCATCCGCGCGATTCCTCGCGAGCCGTTAATTGCTGCTCCGCTCGGCCGCGACGGTTCTTTTTCCAACCGCGATACGACGGCGGTTTCGATGGCGAAAGAAAAATGTCGATTCGTGCGTTAACGAGGTCGCCGTGCGCTCGGTACGCGGGCGTGCCCGACGACGCTGTGGCTGCGAAAGGGCAGGCTCGCGGCGACCACGGACCCCGACAAGAAACGGAATACCGCGAAACGACCGTGTTTCGTCTCTTTGTCCCCGATCGTCCCGCGATTGGCAGCAGCCTCCGTTCGACGCAGAGTCGCGACCACGCGGCAAAAGAGAGCGAAAGAGAGAGAGAGAGAGGGAACGGGATCGAACAGTCCCCGCGTCCTCGTCGCTCGCTGCTCGTGGGATCGGTTCGAGCAAAAAGGAGCCGGGCCAGACCGGAGCACGGCAGCAGCCCCTTCTTATCAGAGTCCCGGAGCGACCGGTCTCTCTTTCACCTCCCTCCTTCTTCCTCCTCTTCGTCAGCGTCGTCGTCGTCGTCGTCGTCGGCGACGATTCGTCTTTCCGCGCGAACGCTTGCGCGCCGCGAGCTCGCGAAGCGTTCGAGCTTGCCCGCTCGGGGTGCAGACGATCGCTAGTGGATCGGTCTCGAGAATCGATCGGTGACTTGCGGTGGGTGTCGACCACCCTCGAACGCGTTTACTTTTTGCCCCGCATTAATTGGGCCCTATAAAACGCGAAGGTTGCCGCGGTCTCTCGCACAGCCGCTGGCCCAACGCACACCACGCACTCGGCTCCGTGGACGGACCGCCCTGCGCGGCCGCACGAATCGAAAGTTAAACGAAATAAACTTCGATGTCGCTTCGACGTTCGAGCAAAAACTCGTCTCCGGGAGCGCGCGCGCATCGATCGTCCACGTTCAACGATCGCGCCCCGCTCGATCCGCGCTTACGCTGCCACGCGTCTCTTTGCCCTGCCGATCCACTCCGGGAACCGTCCACGGCTTCCAGGAACGCGGTCCGTTCTCTTTACGATTATCGTCTCCATCGAGTTTCCAGCCCCGGCGCCCTTTCTTTGCGCCGCACCGTTATCGTCCGCGTCCACCAGCCACCGTCCCTCCCGTTTCGATCCGCTCCGACTCGATCGCACGGGAAGCTCGTCCTTTCGCGAAATCTCCTCGAGAGAGAGAGAGAGGGAGAGAGAGAAAGCGTTTCGAGAGCTCTCTCGATACCCCGATATTCGAGGATCCTCGCAAGGCCGGCGCGTCGACTACTGTCTAAACACACTTTAAAGATTTGAAAACGTAATGGCGACGGGCTTTGACCAGATTTGCATGTCACGGCTGCTCGCATCATATATCTGGATTTAGCGCGCCGCTCCGGCTCGCCTCTCCTCGTGGCGTTGGGGTGGCAAGCGAGGCAGGGGTGCCTTCCGGGATCATCGGAAGATCTCGACGACGCGAGGACGAAAGGTGGAGGGTGCCGGAGGAAGACGAAAGAGGCGGGATACGCGACGCGTTAACACCCACGGATTATCCAATGAACCCCGTAACGCGATTTTCCTCCAACGACTAGGGCATTTTCGCGCGAGGAAAAAGAAGAGAGCTCTCCGCCCGTGGCGCTGCTCGCGAACCGGCCAACGAGCCGAATTAACCGGAACGATCTCGCAACCCTTTGGCGCGATCGCGTTAACGAGCGCGATCGATCCTGGTCCAGCGAGAATCGAGCAGACGCGTGGTCCTACGTCACGTACGCGGTCTCGCGAGCAGGCAGGCAGAGGCAGGCAGCCAGGCAGGCAGGCAGGCAAGCAGGCAGAGGCAGGCAGAGGCATGGAGGCAGAGGCATGGAGGCAGAGGCAGGCAGGCAGAGGCAACCGAACGAACGGTTGGCCAGTCAGCCAGGCAAGCACGCACGCGTCCACGTGCATAATGGGGGTGTATAATACGCGCGCGTGGAAGACAATGGACGCATTGTGCAGGTAGATACGTATACATACATGCAAGGGGCGTACAAGCCGAGCGTCGTTTGGGCATATTGACAGACTAATGATCGCGCGGAACAAAGGCCAGACCGTCACGTGGTCACGTGGTCACGTGATGGACCGTTTCCGGCGCGGCCAAGCGCCGCGGAGGCCCGCGACTGCATTCAACCCCGACCGACCGCGCAACCGACCGACAGACCGACAGACGACACGCATCGATCAACCGGATCCATCGACCGATCGCTTTCGTCTCCCTTCGATCGCTCTCCGTATTCGTTTCGTCTCGAGATTCGTCTGGCCCTCCCCTCGCGGCCCCTCCAGTCGCCCGCGGGATTCACCCTGCCTCGCGGGCCCCAGTCCGCGCGTCTACGCGTATTCCGGGGTGCAACGACGGCTTTCCAGGAACGTCGGGTTCGCGAGTATGCGATTTTTCGCGGATTCGCCTGACGATGCCGGCGCTGAGAGACTCGCGCGGGACAACGTTGATCGCGCGATTTTGAAATTCCCGACGCGGTCGATCGGACACGCGCGTATTCGCGTAGGTTGATTTTTCGAAAGACAGTGGACGCGCGTCCATTGACAACGTTTAATTCGCTGGCTGATCGATGAACCGCGCCACCGCGACATCCACCGTTTTATTTCGCATTTCCAGCGATTTTGAATTTTAATTCGCGTAATGACTGGCCGGTGTTAATTTTTGAACGACAGCTGGGGCGTGTCAATCGCCGGTACAGAGCGATCGCGACGGGCTCCGCGGCAGATTTCGCGGCGGGAACGGCGCGACCGGGGGGGACGAAGCGGAATTCGTGGAATTAATTGGACACGACGGACGTCGATCGAACGCGAGAGATCGGCTTTTCTTTCCGCTGTCCTCTGGAACAATCGCGGCGACGCGACTCGTATACGAGTCACGGTAAATTAGCCATCGACGCGGGTCTTAACGACGCGTTAAGTGACGTTTAAAAACGACGTCGTCGACGTCGGGGCTTTGCGCGCCCCAGCAGCCTCGCACCAGCGTCGAGAAAGGGTGGCTTTCCATAGCTATTTTCGATCTGGCCGTGGGGGAACGAGCGAAAGGGTTGAAGCACGGTCGTGGCAGTCGTTTTAAATGCATAAATAATGAGCGGCCTGTTAGCGGAACGCGAGATACCATTGGGCGTGTTGCAGTTTTTCGTTGAAGCGGCCGTGCACCGAAACGGTTAATTGATACGAATTGCTTCGCGAGGCTATAAGTTTGCTCGTTAAGCACGGGTTTCGCAGCCGCGTCACACCCTTTCCAATTAAGTCACGCGACGACGTCCCGAGCTTCGCGCCGCGATATTTCTAAGGAGGGAAAATCCGAGGCTTAAACTTTCCGCGCGACTCGAACATCGCGAGATTACGTCCGCGCGTCGCGGTCGCCTCGTTCGTTTAGCTTTTTCCCGGACAAAGGGAACAACGCGACGTAGACTCTGTGGAAAACTCGCGTCGAACGTTGGCTAATTCTCTCTCTCTCTCTCTCTCTCTTCGCCGTGGAAAAGGAAGAGGGGGGGGGGGGGGGGGTGATCGGACCGGAAGGAAGAGGAGAAAAATTGAAAATAATAAACATAAGAAAGGGATGCATCGATTGGAGGGATAATTTGCTGGGAACGAGACTGGGATGGGCGTAATTTCGACGTGTTCGGGAGAACGATCAGGTGGCATTTGGCGGTTTGCTGGCACGTTTAGACAGACACAGAGACGCAGGCGGTTGTCGGGAACCTCGTTGCGGCGACGAACACGGCGTTGTGGCTCCCTCGAGCTCTGCCCGGTTCCCTCTTCCTCTCTTTCTCCGTTCCGTCCCTCTATCCCTCTACATCCGTTCGTCTATCCGTCGTTCGACGCTCGCTCTGCTCGTCCCTGTCGCGTTCCCCTCGCGTATCCGCGAGCAGCCGGAGAGATAGCGCAGTCGGAGGACCAAGAGCTTCCACGTAGGGTGTACGCGTCTATAGATGGCGGTGGTACCCTGCGCGGAGCGGCGGGGCAGGTCGAGGGTGGGCGGCCCGGGGGAGAGGAGAGTGGAAGCCGCTAATGAGGCCGTGTGTAATTAGGGAGCTCTCGCGGCCTAATGAAGCGCTTACCTACCTTAGCTACTAACCCCCTTCGGTTCCCCCCTCGAGCCTCCTACACACCTCGACACCGACCAACACCGAGGCCACGAATACCGAGGCCACGAGGAACACACCGTGGTGCCCCCGGCCACGACGTTACGGTTCTTCTTTCTCACCGAGTGCCTGCGACCGACCGGTCGTCCCAACGGTCGATCGAACGTGCAAACGACCGACCGACCAGTCCAACCAACGACCGGCCGACCGTCCGAGGACGTCGATCGATTCTCCTCCGGTTCTCGCCACCTTCTCTATCCGATGATCGTGCTCGACGCCGGGACACGGACCCCAGAGTGCCGTAACCACCGACGCCGAACTGCCTCCGAGATGCGGCTCGATACACCTCCGCGTCCTTCTCGGCCCATTACGGGATTAAGCGGTCAGGGATGCGCGCTAAATTTTCATCGAGATCTCGCGACGCGTCCGTCCATTTGTACGCCGGCCGGTCTCTCTCTCTCTCTCTTCTTCTAACTCGCAGGGGTTGCGATCGCGAGCCACGGTGATTCCTCATAGAGACCACCGGCGCTCGTTTACCACGACCGAGAGATCCATTAGGCTCGCTTTTAAGAGCGGTAGCGTCTCTGGACCCGGTGATCGACCACGAACCGATGCGTCCCTGGTCATCCATAGGGGGCTAAGCGTGGGCCTCTTATCTCTCAATTCGCTCGGCGCGAGCGAGCCACCGTTCCTCGCTCTCTTCCTCGCTCTCTCTCTTTCACCGGTCCACGGATCCTCCAGTTCGACCGGGCGACGGAGCAAAAAGCGGGAGAGAGAGAGAGAGAGAGAGAGAGACAGAGAGAGTGAGAAAGGAAGAACGACGCGGAGGGTTGAGAAGACACGGCTACCGGAATCACGACTTAGCCGTCTCCACTCTTCACGGATCGACCCGTTATCTCCCCGGCCATTTGCATATTAAACTAACTCACAACGCGCGGCATATTTCAGGGAGTGCAGCGTGCGCGCTGCAGCGAACGAACCAGAGACCGAAGCAGCGGCGAGTAGAGGGCGTACAGGAGAAGCGGGTGGTTTGCCCACGAGAAGAGGCAGCAGGGTGGAGGGAAGAAGAAGAAGACGAAGAAGAAGAAGAAGAAGGAGAAGGAGAAGGAGAAGAAGAAGAAGAAGAAGAAGCCGACCAGGACGGGCCGAATCCTCGACGGCAGCCTTCCTTTTGCGTGCAGCGAAGAACGCTTTCTTTAACGGCCAACTTGTTTCCAATATGCATTGATAAACCTGTCCGCGCGGACCGCCACGCTGCCCTCCTATACACCCGATCGAAGATGGCTCGCTTCTTGATTGCCGGCCGGATTACTTCTTCCTTCGGGCCACTCATGGATCATCGGCTCCTCCGAGGTATTCGCGGATAAATTGCAATCGCCGCTCCTGCAATTTTCTCAGCGTCCAGACGATCGTTCGTCGTAGATATATTCGCGCGGCGCAAAAGAGACCACGATGGAAATTGAGCACCTTGGGAAATTGAACGAGCCAACTGCGCGCTCCGCTCGTCGACGCGCGCGCGAGCGAGCGAGCGAGCGAGCGTGCGCTCCTGCGTCTCCACCGTATCCGTCCCATCCCGTCCCATTCTGCCCTGTCCCGTCTCGTCTCGACCCGTCTCGTCCCGGCCCGTCCCAGCCGCGTCTCGTCTCCTCGCTTAATCAAATAACCGAGCGAGCCGCGCGCCGGCCAGCTTCTTTTTTCGCTCGAGCTTCTCGGTCTCCGAGTTGCCCTATCCGCTCGCCGATCGGGCTCGATTAGCGGGTGTTAACGTCCAAGCCAGGGTGCCAGAGCTGGCAGCGAGCTCCGGGCACCGACCAAACGATAACCGAATATGTTCGCGAACGGCGCGCGCTTCCATTATCCTTGACTTACGGCCACGCGAAACGACGCAGAAATTGAAAGAGCCGAAACTTTTTCCAACAACGCCGCCAACCATCCACCTTTCCTCCCTTTCTCCGCCTCGCTCCTTCCCTCGCAGACCTGCGATTCGATAAATCTCTTCCTACCCCTTACCTCCTTCCTTCCTAGGCTCGTAAGCCGTACGAATTCGGTCGCGAAAACGACTACTCGATGGCCCGCCATCGGGGGTCAACGAGAGTTTCTCCTCGTAAATAGGTAACCGGCCTCCCAACAGCCACCCTCGACGATCAGTGGCTGGGAGTCTCTTTCCAAAAGTACCTCGACTCGTCGTCGGCATTACGCATTCCCGTAAACGGATCTGGATCGTTATTGAATGTTTACTACCCCCCGTACGCAAATGCTACCCGGTTATTTACGACGTGACGCTGGCCAACGGAAAGCCGTGCATCGCGGAACCCGATGCTTATGGGGACACGACGCATATATTACCGGCTGACACCAACCGATGGGTTTCTTCGCTGCCAACTCGGCGGCTGCGACCGCGAGCATAGTTCGCCGCTTTTAACCCTGCCCGGTCCTCCTCCAACCCTCCTCCGCCCCGTCGGGCGCGACGTAACGATGCCGCGATAAATTTTCCCGGATCGCCGCCGTTCTTTCTCCCCCTTTCCCAGCCGATCGCCATCCCGGATCGCGATTTTATCGATCGAGGTAACGAATCTCGCGCGTGTCCACGGTCCATCGTGGCGTCGGCGGCGTGGACGAGCAACGCGCACGGTAGCCGTGCAGCCGCGTGTCTCTTTCGCGTGTAACCGAATAGCGATGCTAATCTTGTCGCGGCCCGTGGATACGTGGAACGAGAGAGGCCTGCGTGTCTCGTACCTATCCGAGACGAGTTCGAGTTCCAGTTCCAGTTGCAGGGTCGGCGGCGCAGCTAGCCGGGTGTCCGTTTCCAGTCCTAATACCCTTTATCGCGAATTAAGATGTTGTCGGGGTGTGGTAGCCTCTTCCCCTTTCCCCGAAACGGCAGCGGCGATTCATCGGATCCGTCCTATCGGCCAGGTATTCGCTGCTGCGTTCGCACGCACACGCACGCACACGCACGCATACGGACGCACGTGTCCCCGACGGAACACGCTTCTTCCGACACGAATCGTGGAACCGGGTTAATTATTACGGCGAACAGGCAATAAGCATCGGAGGAATGCGATTCGCCGGTCGATTTAACGAGATCGGGATACATCGCGATTGCTCTCGCGAGCGTGCGTGTCGGTGGACGAGATCGGACGACGACGCTGGTTAAAATCGCGACGCGGCCGCGATCGAGCGTCTCGCGAGGCTGCTCGCGAAACGACCGGAAGAGGCAAGATCGGTACGTTTAAGTTCGGGCTGGTATACTCGCCTAAGTGTATACAGGAGGAGAGTATTAATGACGCACGCGCGTTAACGCCGGCACGTGTTCACAATATTATTTATTATTTATGCTAAGTTATGCGGAGCCAGTCCATGGATACCATAGGCTGGCCAGCGGCCACAGTCTGCCGTACGTCTGTCGGTGCCGTCATCGCTCGGCATATTTATATCAATTACGTGTTATTCCCGCAGCTCGGATTATTATGTAAATAACCGTTCTGTCGCGTCGGATGTCAGAGAAGCGGACCGCGCGCTTCCTAACGCACCATCGATACCGCGCGCGACGCCGAGCGTTTCCATCTCGCCTTCATCCCCCGTCGATCCGTTCCACGCCCGATCTCTGACCTCTGTCTGTATCCGGAAACAGTGGCGAAACGACTCCGGTCCGCGTGGATCATTAGGACGCGTGGAAGAGGAGAGGAATGGAAGGAAAGCGGTCGCTGCCGGTCCGACAGCGGCGGTGCTTTTCGGTTTTGATAAAACGCCTAAACATCAATCGGTCTCGAAAACTGCTCTGTAATTCGAGTTTAGCGAGCGACTGGGGAAAGTTTGGTCCACCGATGGCCGAAGAAAGGCCCAGGGGGATGCCGGGTCAATAGATGACCGGTGGTGGTAGATGGAGGTCGCGGTGGTCGGGGACGGGGGTGAGCTCCTAGTGGGTAGAGGGTGATGCATCCGCTGAATATGTATGAGGCTCGCGACACCCCGTAGCACACCGAGAGACGACCCGAACCACCGCTATCTGTGGGTGATAGTGGGTATGCTGTATGTCTCGTAGGGGTCTGCGGGCGAGCTGCGTGGTAGAGCAGCGAGAGATGCCGGGCTTTCGAGGGGGTTAGAGGGGCTTTCGGGGGACGGCTGGCTGGTGGTTCTGTGGCTGCGAGAGCTTATATCGCAAGAACCAACCCCAATGGAAACTCAAGCCTCTGAGGAGCCTCACCCATCATGCACACTCTCGTGCTCGCCGTTCGCTCGCACCCTCTCCACCGGTGCTAACCTCCATCCAAAGGCTCCTACTATACCCTTGCTACCCGCTATATCGCGTCTTCGCCTCATACTCCGGCCTAGCTAGCACTCAGCTCCAGAGGAACCGACCCGCTATCTACGGAGACAAAGTTACCTCGTAATTCCTTCGCGAACAGATGCCGATGCGCCGCTAAGACGCTCTCCCTCGACCCACTTCGTCCCTTTTCTCACCCCGTCTACCAATCTCGCGATTTTGATTGCCCATTACCCGCTACGCGTACGAGTAACGACCGGATCCGTGAATCCGGCCAGTGGAGACGCGACGGAATCGCCGCGGTCCAAGCGGAATTGCTGCGCCGAGCCGCCATCTCCGAGCTTTTCGCCGCGCCGATCGGACGGGCTAGACGAAAAGGGTGAAACGTGTCGCTCGACGAAGGGTTGATCCATCGACGAGTCCCGCGCGATATATATGATCCACTAAATAGCAACGACTGCGAGTGAGCGACGAATCCCGCAAGACAGCATGAGATATTGCCGGATTAGGGCGCATTATAGTTTTAAGCTCGTCCCGTTAAAAGCCACCGGTTCTCATGTCTCTCGGATAATTCGCTCCGAGTGGATAGTTTTACGGCGAGAGCTACGGACCGGGGGTTGCAATCGGGGGTATCGCGCGAAACTCGCAAATCTCGCGCGTCTCGCCAAGTAGGAAACTCGGTCTCCTCGACCTCTCCGTGGAATCGGTACGATGCCGGAGAAATATTCGTCAAAGCCGGGGAAAAAGGGTGTCGACGGTTAATGTAGGTCAATAAAGGCTGGGTGATGGCGATTTCGGTGGAACGAAGTTGTTCCGACGCGACGAAACGTAACGACGCGAATGGGTTTGCCGGATGAAAGGCGAGGGGTTACGCGGCTTATCGCGATCGTGCTCGCGAGTGGGTATAGACAGTTCGCGCAACCCTTTTATATCGCGCGAATTCGTGCGCGATGGAACGGCTCGTTGAGCGTCACTGTTTTCTCCGAGGGTCGGAATCGTGGTTGTCGGGCGTGAGGAAGGGTTGATCTAGCCAGAAACGCCTAACCCTCTCTCTCTCTCTCTCTCTCGCTCTCTCCCTCTGGGGGTGGAGTCGTCGGAGGCGCGGAGGAGCAAGCCGACTGGCAACGAGGGAGAAAGGAAAGACCATGGCGATAATAAACCAGGCCGGCCGCGCAATAAAATATAGCCGAAACGGAGGCGATGACTCGTTTAGACGGAGAGGGAACGGGCTTCATTAGCGAGTCCAAGTTCATCGCTAACCCCTTAGGCCTGCTCGCTCTTCTTCTCTATGCAGCCCTTCTCCCGATACCGCTCTATCGGCGGGGCTCTACCCACGACGGAGCTCTGGCCAAAAATCTACGGATAATTAACCGTTCCGTGGGGACCCAGGGTTGGAATGCGGCCGTTCAATGAGCTCGGAATG
>NW_016908489.1:162689-186711 GCF_001483705.2 Eufriesea mexicana | reverse complement strand
ATCCCGAGGCGAACCAACGCGTGCATCCTCGGGTGGCGAGAACGACGCGAGACGGACGCCTAACGGCCAGGACCGTGACAAAAACTCCGTGTACGGAACCCGCGAACCGCGGCAAGAAAAGTATAACGATCCACGGAAGAGGTAACGCGCGACTTTACTACGATCTAAAACTCCCATAAACCGTCGTACCGCGAACTTTTCAATTTTACGATTCAACGTTTCGTCCCCTCCTCCCGTCTTCCACCGACTCGACCGCGCCTCCGTTTATTCCCCGATAATTCGCGCGGAGAAAGGCAGGCGAAAGTATCGATATAAAAAAAAGGAAAAACCCCCCCTATCACTCGTGGCATTAATCGCGCGTAACATCGGTGATTCGGGTAACGAGCCTGCCCGAAATTTTTCCCGCCTTTGAACCATCCGGAGCCACGATTACGCGAATCCGATAACGGTTCGAGAAGCCGTTCGCGCCATTTTCTCCCCTAACCACCGTCCTCCGCGCTCTCTCCTCGGCCGCGACCTCGCGTAACCTTCCAATGACCTTGACCGCCGCTGACACGATCTCGATGACCCTCGGTGATCTTCCACCGACCTCGACTAGCAACCACGCCACCTCGATGACCACTCGCGCGACCTTCCAATGACCTTGGTCGCGAAGGATACGACCAAGTCGTAGATATTCTCAGAGGATCATCGCGATCCAGTACCGTCTACTCGGAAGAATTTATTTGCGCCACAGCCGAGCGCAAGGAAAGAAAGAAACGAAATGTCTGCGATACGTATCGCAGGATTCGTAGACGCGGACGCCTAGTTCTCCCCCCGTGTGCCCTCCCGCGACCTTTTCGTCCATTTTCGTCCGCTGCCTTTGTCGCGCAGAGGATCGACGAGGGTGAAATCGGGCCGACGAACGTATCTCGGGGACGTCCCCGTTAGATGCTATCGGGATCGCGAGAGAAACGCGATTAAAGCTACGAGGAAATCGGACGCCGGAGCGTTCACACGAGCCGTTATTAAGAGTCGTTTCTGCTTTCCACTCCGAGGACCAAAGACGATGGCGGGATGTCGCTGCGTTGTCGCCGCGTTGCATCGCGATCCGCAGATAGGAATCTAAATAGAGATCCTGGATCCTTTGAGCGTGTAATTTGGTTTTCGATGCGGGGCAGCTGTCGCTCGATCGAATGTCTACGCGCCAGGTCCAGAGGGTGTCGCGATCAAGATCGTCACGGCGAACTTGCCGCGCTTTGATGACAGATTACCGAAGGGTGGCGCGAGTTCGAGGCGAGAAAAAACTCGTTACGGGGCAACGTAATCGCATCGGGTTCGTTTCTCCGCCGATGGTCATCGACACTGGCCGAATGTCAGAGGAGGGTTCGTGCCCCGAATTCCACTCTGGCACGCTAGCAATCGTTTCCGCGTCGTAACGACAGCCACTCGGACACGCTTTCGACGCCGCTCGTCCAACGACCACCGTCGGGGGAGTATGAACGTGGTCCAGGAAAAGGTACGGTCCACCGCGAGGGTACACCGAGCGAGTACGCGTATACCTGCGAAACGAAGCGGACGCCAAGTGGCTCGAGGCCTTTTATATACTTAGGCAAATGCGGCACCCGCTATGCGTGCGAAAGCCTGACGCACGCGGAAGAGACGAGACGAAGAGGGCGCGGGATGGCGAGGGCAGAAGGTCGTGTGATGTATTTGTAAAAAGGTGTCGGCTTGGAACTAAGGAGGCCCGCTTGAACTGCGCCCCGAGGGAGCGTAACCGGCGGCAGGGAAGTGGCAGATAAAAGAGAATTGTATAAAATGGGGTGTACGGCCCCACGAGCGAGCCAAGAGGGGGCAGCACGAAGGCGGGAGGTGTTCGATGCCCGTGGGGCACCCTGGAGGTGCGAGAAACGCCATTTTGCAGCGCTCGGGCCTGGTGAAATCGACCAAGCAGTCAGAGCAGGGGAGAGAGAGAGAGAGAGAGAGAGAGAGAGAGATCTCGCGTTTGAATCGATGGGAGCAGCGAGCGGAAGACGAGGAAAAGGAGACGAGCAGCGGACGTCAGAGGGGCACGCATGTAGGGCCGATCTGTCAAATTTCATTTCACGCTGCCGAGCGCGGCCACGATGGGGCCAGATACGGATCTGCTGACACCTACGTACGTAGCAACGGCTCTCGCCTCGACCCTCTAATCCGTCACTGTACACCACCCGGACATCGAGCAGGCATCCCGCGTTCGATCCCGAACGCGAGCTCATCGAAGGAAACGTCAAAATATCGCGTCTCGCCGTTCAACCTCGTCGTCGGATGAACCGTGTTTCGATCGGGAATCAAAGATTACCGTATGCCACGCTAGATATACGCGCGGACGTGGCAAGTCGCGAGAAAACCTATCCCGTTCACGCGACACCGACTTTTCAACCAGAGACGAAACGATCGCGTTGAATTATCCTCGATATCCTCCACGGACCTCTTCGAGCCTGCGCGAAATTTATCGTTACTCCCGTGTCAACGACAACTCGGATTTTTTAGCTCGTTTTCGCGACGAGCCAGCTCCCGGAATGGACGACGGACGGGGAGTTGGAACGGGGGGTTTTCGAAATACGGAGGAAAGAGGAGAAAAAAGAAGAGGGAAGGAAGGAAAGAAAGAAAGAAAGAAAGAAAGAAAGAAAGAAAGGGGAGTGGGTGGGGAGGAAAGGCGAGAGGAGCGTCTAGATTTTAGTCGAGCGTGTCTATCGATCGTGGAGGACCTTGATGCGCCGTATCGTTCTGGCGTTCGTACGGTCGGTCGGTCGGTCGGTCTCATGCTAGAAGCTTTGTCACTCGAAGCACGTACTCGGGGCAAGGACCGACGCCGCAAGCTCTCTGCCTTTCTCTCTCTTTCTCCTCTCCTCTCCACCCATAGCTGGTCTCCTTCTTGCTCTCTCTTATCGCCCTACCTTTCTAACAACGCGCCATTGTGTTCCGCCACGCTGGAACCCTGTATATTCCTTGACGCTATGGATTTTCCGAAAGCGTTTCGTTGCTTCGCGAGCACGCTGTACCGTCTGGCCTCAGCCGTGCTATGCCACGCCACGCCACGCCACGCCACGCCACGCCATGCCACCGCGCCCTTTTTCCACCGTTCCTCGTCTTCGAATTTTTCCCCGACAGGAGGAAAATCGTGGTCGAAAGCCTGCGACGAGCTGCGAGTGGACTGTCCGGAGAATCCGATTCAAGGACGCGCACGCGAGCCAACTGCGCGTCCGATGACGAGGATCGTCCGATTATTAATCGACCGATCGAATCATCCGTTTCCACGAACAGAGCGTTGCGAAAGCGTGAACGACGCTATTTCCTGCTCGCGAGTACGAAGCCGCGAACAGGCCAAAATGAGCGAGCGACAGTGACGGTTCGATTCGGTCGCTCGCGCGCGCGGACGGAAGCCGATCGCATGAGTCAGACGAGGCTGAATCCGCGGGATGCTAAACAATGCCTACCAACCGACCGACCAAAACCGACAATGGAATACGGAGTGTTGCGGATGGAGGCCATAGCATCGTCCTGTCACCGACGTGGCTGTTCATCTACCCAGTGTCTGTTAAACGTCCTCCACGCTTCGCGCCTATTTTTCTCTTTCCCAACCGCGAGAATCTGCCGTAGTCGCGACGAGACGATAAAGAAATTAGCTCGGTTGGAATTCTAGATCGCGAACGTCCTTAGAGATGGAGCGGTACCGGTCACCGGTGCAGCGTTTCTCGTCCCCGTCAGCTACGCTTACACGTGTCCTGGAAAACTCGACATTGTTGGCTCGGCGTGGCGCAAAACACGGTTCGTCATCTTCGAGAGGAATGTCCCGCGAGACGATACGCGGCGCAGCGCGATATCGGCCTCGTTACCGATCTTCGCCTTCCATCGCGGATTATAAAGTTCTTAGAGTTCGCGGTCGGTGGGGTTTTTTCCCGCGGCTCGATCGCGAGGTGTTATTCCCGGACGCAGCGGCGGGTCGGCCGTTATTTAATCTTCGAGCAGCTCGTTATCCGGCAATTACGAAGCGCTGTCGTATCGGCGACGAGTTTTTCCGCCCAGCTCGCTGGCTTTTTTCCCCGCCCGCTAAGAGAGTAGGCGCGATGTCGTTTCGAGACACCGTGTACGTTCGGAATGACGGCCTCCTCCAGATATGGTAGACCCTTCCTCTGCCTCGGTTCGCCCCCGAGTGTGCCCGGACGGCTCGTAGATTCGAGATAGGTGGTGGGTACACGCGCGCAGTACGTATACGCCACTGCCGACTACGGGGTAGCGACATTTGGTGCGTAAGGTGGCCGCGCGTCGATACCGTCACCTTTGTTCCATTGAAATCCGTTTTAAAATTCGAAACACGAAAAACTCGAGCCCGTGTGCGTCCCATCGACGACGGCCCTGCGAGGCCGCGCGCGATCGTGCCCCGTCCGACGAGAGGCGACGCGACGCTTCGTACGCGCCGCTTTCTCCCGTTCCATGGCCGTGTTTTCGCTTTTAAAATCCAGCCGGCGTTGAAATCCTGCCTCGTCTTCGACGTCGACGGCCAGAGAGAGAGAGAGAGAGAGAGGGAGAGAGAAGAAGGCTCGGACGATCGTCGACGAGGTCTATTATCGTCGGTAGAAAGCGTCGCGGCACGCCGCAGGCTTTCTCGTTCTTCCGGAATTTTATCAACTTCCCTTCCCACGATTACGGCGACGCGTGGAATTCGCCGGCAATGGTAACGCCGTAGACGGCAGGAAATAATAAAGCGATATCCGGAATGGAGAAAAAATTACCGGCGTATTAGCAGACGCCTGCGGGGGGTCGTTGATGGAAAGAAAGAAGAGGGAGAGAGCCGGAGGAACGAGCGATATCCATAACCGTACGCCATACGTCGCCACGGGTTGCTGGTGCACGACCTAACTGGAGGTCCCTATTGGGCAATAACGCCCTTCTTCGTAACATAGTGGCACAATAACGTAGGTTCTTTATGCCGGTACAGGGCAAATAGATCACATTGCTGACTAATAAGCCCGCTGGTGCGACTCTGCTCTCCCGCCCCGCTCTCTCGTCTCCTCTCCGTCATCGCTGGTAGCCCAGCTCGCTTTCCTTTTTCCCACTACTCGTTTCCCCGCTTTTTCCCCGTTTTCTTCCCAAATTCCAGCCGTCCGTCAATGGCGTTAGGCACAGTCGCAGCCCGCTGGGGTGTCCGGCATTGTCATGCTAATGTCGAGAGCAATCGATCCGCCTCATTATGTCGCCAAACACACGTCGTGAAAAAACCCCTCGGACTTGCTCGCTTTCATGGGAATGCGTGAAACCGGGCCACCGAATCGTCGTCTTCGTCTTCGTCGTTGCCTTGATGGCCGGAAGTGGCGCTCGTTGGAAGCGTGGCGCGGTGGGTTGAGAAACCACGGAGCGAGAAAAGAGATTCGGGGGTGGATTTGCGGGATGGACGGTGCCGCGATAGTTGCGACGTCGAGGTCAACGACGGGGATACGAAAACGATAAGACGACGACCGGAGGGAGTGGCCGAGGGAATCGGAGGATCGACGCAGACCGTGGTCTATATTAAATCGCGACGAGCGGTGATACTACTTCCAAGCTCAGACCGTCTCTCCCGATTACCGGTCTAATTATCTGGCAAGGCACGATAGGGCAACCCCATCTTCCGGAGATGGAATTGCCGTTCCCACCGTCCTTCGCCGAGTCACCGACGTCGACTACCCTACCGAGGTCATTGTTACGTCGTTACTACCCTTTAGTACGGTCCTCGAGCCAATTTCGGCTCGGGACGACAGCTACGATTTCCGCCACCCCGTCACGGCTGACCGAATACAGATTTCCCCGCGAAATCGATCACCCGCGCAACGTCTCTCTCTCTCTCTCTCTCTCGATTCCAGCCAACGGGACGAGACTTTTCGACAACGGGTTGCACGCGTGGACGGAAACACGACGGCGTTTCTTCGCGGTCGTGTGCCCGCGAGAGAACAGGACAGTCGACGAAAATAGGCGAGCTTATCGCGATAGGTGGTGGAGCTAAGCTAGGCAGCCTGCAATCAATACCGTTTCGGTATTACGTTGGAAACACTCTCTCCGAAACAGCCTACGTTTCGCTTTGGACTCGGGCGAGAGAACGAGAGGGCAGAAGACGGCGGGACAGAGAGGCGGCGAGGGGCGGCGAGAGAGAAAGAACGAGAGGCAAGGGAGAGGAGGGCATCGTGGGAGAGAGAACAGAGAGGCAAGCTGTGCGCGACGAAGACGGTGGTAGCAGAGGGTTCGAGGGGAGAGAGGCTTCGACCACGTTTCGTGGTCCGCATACTGATAGGTCCAGTCGTACGTACGGAGAGAGAGAGAGAGAGAGAGAGAGAGAGAGAGAGAGAGAGAGAGAGCTGGCAGAGCCCAAAACAGACCTCTACGTCGTCTTTGGTAAAAGACCCGTGTGGAAAATAGCGGTAACCCGTGGAGTCGGTTCGCGATTCGGAAACCTCGGGGAAATTTCGGATTCGTTTGGATTTGCCAATGGACTCGCGTCGCGCTCGGCTAATCGCGCGTCGCTCGAGCGAACACGGACCCGGTGGCTTTCTCTCTGGAAACGATCTTTTCGGGAAAAAGAGGAGAAGGGCTGAGAAGGGGGACAGAAGGTTTTTCGGATGGCAGCTCGTAGGAACGGGCGCGCAGGTAGCCCGAAGCTATGGAGTCGAAAGAGATGGGGGAGGGTCAGGCGAGTGGCTCGATCTCTTTCTCTCCGTTTCGCGAGCATAGTTCGTACGTGGCTCGTAAGTGGGTACCCACTTCTGAATTGGCTCCCCTCGTTCCACTCGTTGGATCATCGTCGTTCGCCGAAAATTCGATCATTATGATTGCTTATGATGTAAATGATGCCCCGCGGCAGCAATTGTTTCCGTCAGAACGAGCCCGTGTGGGGCTGCTGCGGGTGCTGACGGTGGCGCGCGGCGCTCGCCATGCCGCCGATCGACGCCGTGTGCCCCCCTCTCGGACGCGCAAGCCGCGGGACGTCGACGGAGAATCGTTGGGTAATGGGGTTCGACGAGCTGTCGGAGCAGGTGCAAGGAAATCTCTGCGAGTACGCGTTTGCGAGGCGGCAAGCTGTCGCTGCGGAGATTTCGCGAGAGGGGGCCCAACAGGCTCCGGAGGAACGATCGGGAAACGCGAAGCGTTGGCCGGGCCGCTCCGGGCCGGCTACCACCATCCACCGGCGTCGTTCTACCGATACGGGAGTTTCGCGGAGAATAGGAACACCCCCGGAGGGTTGAATCTCCGTCTAATTTGCCCTCGGCTTCTTTACGACCGTAATTTTAAATTCCGGTAAAAAAGCGAACTATATTTAGGCGTTCTGGTGAAATAGGCTCGGGGATCGTTCCGCGTTAGCTCCGGGAGGATCGGGTCGGGCCGAAGTCGTGGACTAGGGGCGGTCGGGGGCAGAGCGAGGCGAGGCGACGCCGCGAAATCGACGCAAAATACACGAGAAACGTTGCACGGGTTTGGAGAAGCCGAGAGAAGAGGAGTTTGGCTCGGGTTCGTGTAGCGGAGATCTACGGGCTCGCCGCCTATTACGGTAATTTCACGGTACGATGTCTATTCCTGCGGTCCGGAGGAGCAGGACTAATTTCATTAGGGATAAAGATCATCATTATTTCGCGACCGTCCCGAAAATTGCCGGCGTGCCTCTCTTTTTCGCGATACGACTTCGGAACGGTCGCCTTTTGAGCTTCCATCCACAGCCCCGGGCCAAGACCGTGCCTGCGAACCGCGTTGTCTTTATTGCCGGCTCGCAAAGTAGACGAGGAACGGGTTTCAGCAACAATGTAGGAAATTCACGGGAATCGATCCAGGATCACCTGCCAGGCATATACCACGGTTATACGCGTCGGTCAACCTACGGGCACGAGTGCACCTATCGTTGCGCCTCGCTCCGCGACTCTACAGCGTCGCGTCACGCCAACCGACCATCTCCCATCGAATCGAGTTCCAGTTTCATCGTTCGCCATCCGTTCGGACCGGTAGAAACCGGTGAGCAAAAACCGATTAGAATTTCGCCTTCACCGTACGCGTTATCGAACGATCGCGCGATCGATCCCAGGCATCGCGATCCACGCGGGTCGATGAATCGGCTCGGATCGGGCACGCGGGTCGCCGGTGGCGAGAAAATTGCGGGGGTAGAGAAGAGGACAGAAGCGCGTAACGCGGGCAAACGTTCGGAATGGTGCGAGGCACGGTGCGGTGCGGTGCGGTGCGGTGCGGTGCGGTACGGTGCGGTGCAGAGTCACGTCGCGTCACGTCTCGTCTCGTCACGTCACGTCACGTAACGTCGGACTCCGTCGAATGGATCGGCAGGAACGAATCTCGCATCCGGTTGCCGGTGCGCGCGTCGTACGATCGCGATAAATCGACAGTCGATCGAGCGTCACGTAACTCACGTACGCGAGAGCAAGCCTGGCAGTCGGGTTTTTCTTCGGTTGGCAGTCCGGTGTCCGGCGCTGACTGATCGAAGGAATCCTCGGTGAACGCGCACACCGCGCGGCTACCGGTCGAGGGAACTCGAACGCGAACGCGAACGCGAACGGGAACGGGAACGGGAACGGGAATGACTGGGAACCAGACACGAAACGACCGCCGCGGCGCGGGAAAGTAGCCGCTCGCGCGTACTGCGCGCCAGCTCACCGACATTCTCGCCGATTTTTCTTTCTTTCGTCGTTGCGTGTTTCGCGGACAGGAAACGCCGACAAAATCACGCGCGCCGCGCCACGCCGGCCAACCTACCGACAGAGTCGCGCGAGTCGCTGAAATCTCCACACCGGTACCTGTCATCGCGTATACGCGCGTGACACTTTGCGAGAAAACTTGACCCGCACCGACTGAGACCGCCGTGGTCGCCGTGGTCGCCGTCGCGCGCGCGCAAGAAGACGTAGCGGCTACCCTCGCGGGATTGAATTGCAAATTCGCCGGCGAAACGAAAGCTTATTACCGAGTCGCGGTGCCGGTACCACGCGACCGAGAGAAGAAAACAGGCGGGACGCTAATTCCCAGGGAAAATGAAGAAAGCTGGGCAGTGGCGCGCGGCGTGGGCCGACGTTGGCCCTAATTGAACGTCGAGAAATCGACGACATCGAGACACCGACCAATTTCGTCACTCGTTACTGCCGGCGCTCGTTACGCTAGACCAGTTATTATTTCTGTAACCGACGTGATTTATGCCTTCCTCGAGACGAGCGAAGAAATCTTGCGCAACGTCGCGCGACGCCGCGGCACCGCGTTCCCGGGAAAACGTTCGCGTCCTCGTGCAAACGCGCGATTAAACGAGCCGACAGCCTCGTCGCAGACGCCTGCTGCACGCCGAACAACCGGAGTGAGAAGCTGACAGGCCGGTCTACGATCCGTTATTGCTTATTACCTATCGCTCCAGCCAGCTGCCTTCGTCGCCTCCGATCGCGGCTACGTCGACTAATTGTTCCCTCTAATTGACGAAGTTCTCAGGCTCCAGCGCCGCGGTTCTCCGTGCCCTCCGATCCGTACCGTTTTCACTTTTTTTTTCCTTTTTCCTTTTTTCCCCTCCTCTCCTTTTCTCCTATACCAACTTTGCCAACCGAGAGGCCTTCTTGCCGAAATCCAAGTCTGTCCGAGTGGAACGCCAGAGCAACCGGTGAAACTCTCTCTGCCCCCTACCTCCCTCCCTCCCTCCCTCCCCGCCCCCCTATTGGCGAGAAAATCGGAAACCGTGGGAAAAATCCGACGCTTAGCCGTCTCTCCTTAACGGCGAATTAAGATATCGCTCCGATGCGGCGGGGATAGCAACGAGAGCGGAAAAGTGTCGTGTCGCGGCACGATTTAGCGCTTATTTTTCGCGTGTCCGTCCGCTCCGAGCGAGCGACACACACGCTCGCGGCGATTACGGAGAAAGCGAAACATTACGCCCACGCACTCCGACGTGGCTCGCGGAACAATTAACCGAGCCACCGCGATATCGTCGATTCGTTTCGCTCGCGTGACAAACTCGCCCTCGCGATACCTCACGTGACAGTTGAACGACTGGCGAAATTTTTACAAATCGCGCTTCCGCCATCGCTGATTCCGCCACGGGTGTATATCGCGCCGCCATTCACGCGGTACAAGCGCGACGAAACCTTCGGGAAACGCGCATTCCGTCGTCGTCGCTCCAATTCCGCGATCTCGAAAGTCCCTCGCGGAATTCCGTCCGACGCGCCGACGTTGGCGAAAAGACGAGCGCGGGTCACGCGATGAGGGAAAGGACGTAGGAGAGAAGGAAGAGGAAGAGGAAGAGGAAGAAACGCGCACGCACCGCGGACGACAGCTGTCGAATAAACGTTGGAAAAAGCGCTAGCCGAGCGAAATTTGGAGTGGGTCGCGAGTGGAAAGAAGGGTGGCTACCCCTAGTGAAATGCCCTAGCCCGCGGGGCAAAACGGTCCGCGCGATTTTTCCACGCTTCAAAGTCTCCGGCGCGGTCGATAAGTCATCCTTCGCCTGGCGTACCCTCCTGCGAGTTAAGAGACTCGCGTTTCGCCGCTCTCGCGGAAGGTTTTATGCAAATCCATCGGGAATAATAATTTCGGGGTATTAATGGCGGACAAACTGACGGAAAGCGTGTTTCACCGTTCCGTTCGCGGCCCGGGGTTCGAGGCGGTCGAACGGAAACGCGGCGCGAAGTTTATTCGCGTTTGGCGAGCGTCCAAATTTTCCTGGAAATAAAAACGGCGTAACGCTTCGTTAGGTTCGCCGGTCGACGCAAGAACCGGCTGGCTTTTCGAGTTTAACGAAGTAACACGGTGACTAGACGTCCCCCGACGACGAGCCGCAGAAGGGTGGCGCGATGTCGGCGAGAGACCGCCAAGGGGCAAATTTTCGAGGGTGGTTTCGCGCGTCAATGGTTTATTAAGAAGCACTTGTTTAAAGGTAGCCCCATTTCGGATCCGACAGCCAATTCGACCGCGACGTCCGTGTCACTCGCCTATACAAATGGACGAAACGAGGACGGAACGGGACGGGACGGGGTGCGTCGGCGCGAGGGACCGCAGATCCGCTCACCCCACGCCGATCCGGCGTGTAGGCGTAATTGAAGTTATTGCAATATCGTGTCCTGTCAACCAGACTGTCCCCGCGCTTGCCTTCCCCTCACCAACCCCTCGCGTCGCTCTTTCTTTTCACGCGTCTTTGCCGCGTCTTCGTCTTCGCGGACCCTCCGCTTTGGCTCGACGACGCGCGTCGTGTTCGCGACACGGTACCACGCGACCACGCCTGCTCTAATCTCCCCCCCGGTAAGATTACGCCGCTCCGTGTATCGCGTTCGTCGCGTATACCCTTACCGTGGCGATCGGGCATCGGAATCGAAAACCGATGGCTGGGTGGGTCCGAGGGAGAAGAGAGGACGACGAGAGTCACCCCTCGGCGATCGAAAGAAGGAATTCCTCGTCGCGCTATTTCTATCCCGAGCTAGACGAGAAATTCAATTCGGACCGTGAATAACGACTAACAAACCGCAGTTATATCGTAAAAAGCGATGCACCGGGGCTGAGAATTAATTCCGGCTAGCTCTCCACCCACCCGAGCCCTTTCACCCTCTCGCTCGCTCGTACCCGCGCGTCCGAGTCTGTCCCTGTCGCGTGTTCTCTCTCTTCTTCTTCGCGGATCTCTCGCTCGCAACTGGAACGGTCCCAAAATTCAATAAAGGCGAACGAGTACGGACGGGGTCTCCCTCGCCTGGGCTGGCTTTCGTGCGGGGTAGCGACTACGGAGTTAGGAGCCCCGGAGTCATCGCGCGAGAAACGAGCGGCCGGGGGAACGAGAGGAGCGGCCGGCACGGTGCATACATTAGCGGGGACAGGGTGGAGATATTGTCCGAACAAAGGGATCGGCTCGTACCTATCGAAAAGGCGATTAAGCGAGGATAAAGTTATACCACCCAACCCTCCAGTGTCGCCCTGGGTGTCGTCGATTGGTTTTGCGTTAAAACCGCTTCTCCGGCCGCACGTGTGCCGCACCCGATCGATTCCACCGGTTTCTCGATCGCGAAGAACATCCTCTCGCGAGACGAGCAGCGTCCGGTTCTTGGAAGGAAAAGCGTGGCACGCGTAGGAAAGAACACGTGGTCGGGTACCACGTGGCGCGCCAAGGCGAGAAAAATCGGAGCGGAGCGGGACCGTTTCGCGTGGCGTTAAACGACTCGCGTCGAAACGAACGAGCGACAACGTTTCTTCGTCCGAGCGTGGAGAACTCGAGATAAAGCACGCCGACTAACGCGAGATACGACCAATTATCCCGAGTGCCAACTACCGCGATTTAAGTCCGCCGTTGGAACAGGCCGACGATGCCAACCGAACGATCGAGTAGGGGAGAATGCCGCTCCTACGACCGTATTTTCCGCCGCGATTGCGGCAGCCAACGAAGGATATTCGATTTATCGTGGTAGGTTAACACGTGTTGGTTCGCGTAGATCCGGTCTAGGAAGAAACGCGTAAAGCGTGAGCGCGCGTGCTCGCGCTCGCGGTAAACGATATCGTGGATCCCACCACCAAAGTTGAAATCGCGAGAAAGCGAAAGGCGTTTGTTCTCATCGTCGACTTACCCCACGTGGTCGTTATCGAGACGACGCGACATCCTTTCCATCGTCGACGACCGTCCTCTCCTCTATTCCTCCTCGTTCCTCCTCGTCCGCTCCGATGCGCTCGTCTCGCTTCCGCGCTCCCTCCCGCCCCTCCAGCCGCTCTCCGCTCCGTTCCTCTCCTTTCCACCGCTGTCGACCGATCCGCCCCCACCCGGTTACCGTTGATACTCCCCTCCCCGGTGGGAAAGCCGTCTCAGGGGGGCTGGCGGTGGTTCACGGCATGGGGGAGGGCTGCGAGATCGGCGACCACGTGACCGACGTGACCGGAACCGCACGAAACGCGGAACCGCGCGTCTTCTGGTCGTCGTGGTCCCGCGGTGGTCGCCGTAGCGGTCGTAGTCCGGCGGCACTCTCGATCTCCTCTCGATCTCCTCCTCCGTTCGTCCCGTTCTCGCTCCTCCTTCGTCCTCGCCGCCGCTTCCTCCGTGTCCGACCGAACTCGTCGGTCCAACTCACGGTCGCTGCAAATCACGGATACGTTCGCCGGTACAACTGGCGCGCGACTCGACTCTTTTTCCCCGAACGATGCCAGCGGCGGCGGCGGTGGCGGTGGCGGCGGCGGCAGCGGCGGCGGTGATGATATGGCGATGGTGCTGGTGGTGGTGGTGGTGGTCCGCGCTGCCGGCAGAGAACACGTGCCGCGGCCGCGAGGATTTCCTGCCATTTTCGCGATAGGGACCGGGCCTTTCTCCGTTTCCCCGAGCGGCGCTGAGAAGCGTGGTGTGCTAGCGACTGCTATCTGCCGCGGAGCGAGTCGGCCGCGGGACTTTGGTATACTGGGAGTATGGTAAGTAGCTACACCCCTGCCACCGCCGCCCCTCCCTCGTTGCCGCACGCCGTTCCCTCGAACGTCCCGATCCCGCGCCTCTCCCCTCCCAAGCGTTCACCGAGCCGATCCTGTACCCTTCCCCGCCCCTTCCGCCCCGACACACACAGCCGACATCGCTACCGACACCGCCACCGCCACCGCCGCCACCGCCGCTGCTGCCGCCGCCGCCGCCACCGCCGCCGCCACCGTCGCCGCCGCCACCGCCTCCGACCTCGTCGCTACCGTGCCGACCACCTAGCCCCCCAACCCTACTCGACACCGACCCACCGACCAGCGTACCCCTCTCGCACCGCCGCCAACCGTTTACCTCGCGGGGCCCCAGGGACGTATCCATCGACCATTTGTTTCGACCTGGCGCTCTCGGCTCGTTTCGCCGACGCGACGTGCCCTCCTTTCAGGCCGTCGCGTGCTCGCGAAAATCCCGGCACTCCCCTCTGCGACGCGACGACCACGACGACGATCGCGACACGATCGTCGCACGGTGCAGGTGGTTTCGGACGCCGTGAGTACGAGAACCGTGCGAATCGAGGCTGACGAGTTCGTGGCACGGTCGGTTGCCGCGGGTCGAATTCGCCTCGTATTCCGGTGTACTCGTGGTCTCGACCGATGGATCGGGTGCCGCGCGCGCGCTCTACGCACCTGAGAGATCGCCACCACTACCGTAGACTGGTAAACGTATAAAAGACAGCGTTTGCATGCTAACATATCTATTATAATGGCAACGTTTGTTCCTCTTTCTCGTCCTTCTTCCTTTCTCCGGCTCCTCTGCCCCTCTCGCGCTGCCAGCCACGGTTTCTCCGTCTCTCTCTCCGCTGCTCCGTTGCATTCCGTTTCACTTCGACGCGCGCATAAATTACCGCTTTCGAATGCAAAAGTATGAATGAGACAAAGTTTTCCCCCGCTCCACTCCACTTTCTTTCCCTCTCCGACCGATCCTCCGTTTTTCCTCCTTATCCACCGAGAATCGTCCACTCTTTGGAAAAGTTTCCGCTCTTTTCCCGCTTCGTTCTAGTCTCCTGGATTTCGCGGTTGCGGTTATACGCGACGAATGGCATCTCGCGGTGCGGGCGAGAGAGGGAGAGAGAGAGAGAGAGAGAAAGAGATGGATGGAGAGGCAGAGAATGCGGGCGAGGACGAGGAGGCAAGGTACGGGCAACAAACAGAGGCACGTAGCCCCCTGAGATCTGGGTGGAAGCGGCAAAGTCGAAGGAGGAACCGGTAGAACGAGGAGCGGGCCCGAAGAGGGCGTTTATTAGCAATTGTAATGCAAGATCGCGGAATGCATGGGATCCCCGCGATGCCACGATACGACAGTCCCGGTACGCGTGTTCCTCGTAACACGATTCCCGATCGCGCGAGTATCTCGGAAGGGCTTTGTGTCGGCTCGCTTGCCTCCCCGACGCCTCCTACGCGATCGGGATTCCATCCAAGGAAACCGTCCATCCTGGAAAATACCGAAACACCCGCGCTTTCCTACCCATTTCCCACCCCTCTCCATCCCCTTTCCGCGGCGCCGCGTTCTCCGCGCCCGTAATTGGCGGATCGGCTGGAGCGCGGAATCGCGCCACAGGTCCGGGGTATAAAGAACGGGTTATAGCGTCGTCTTATCGCGGTCTATCTCTATCGCGCGTCGAATCGTTTAACGACGGCATTCGACTTTTACGGTACGCGGGAACCGATTCGGCGAACGCGCGCTTCTGCCGAACGGCCCGAATCCGCTCGCGCGCGCTATTCGCCGCGCGTAAATCTCGAGCTAGGGTTCTTACCGCGAGACGAGGCAGTATAAAGAATAACCGCGTAATTCGTTTAGTCCTCGTGCCAGCGTCGCGGCGTCACGAGCACGTCGTTGCGGAGGATCGTAAATTTCGGAAAGGGTTGTCGCGCGCTTCGCGCTGTCGCGTCGCTTTGGGTTGGGTTCTCTTAACCGAACGGAAAGAAACCGCGTAATTCGTAGCAATTTCTCCCGTTTTCGCGAAGCAACGACGACGACGTGGTCGCGAGGGGCGGTTGCAAACATCCGGTATCGTAATAAAAGGGTTGACGCGGCGTAGCACACCCCGAAATCGTAAAGCTGGTCCGTTCTGTTTGAAATTCTCGTGGAAATTTTCGCGGATCGAGTGGTCGAGATGGCCGCGTTCGACGGGGAAAGATTGGCTTGATTTTCTCGACCGAACGACGAAACGAGCGAACGAAAGTTGTCGGGGAAAAGTAATCGCGACGGAGGTAGGACGATCGTTGGAATCGTTTATGTTAATCAGCCGTGACGTCACCGGCACCCCCGACAGCGGCAATATCAACCCCTAGCTTGGTCCACGAGTAGCGAAACGTGCACACGGGGCGTATCATGGTCCTCCCGTAATCACCCTCCCCTCTCGTTACCGCTCGTGCACACCCTTTGTCGACGTTAACCCAAAGTGAATGGACCTATAGCGCGCGCTGTAGGGACGGGTTTTAACTTCGGGGTGACTTACCCCGAGCGTTATCTATTTTGACAGCGCGGTACGACCGCGGTCTGTCGGGGGTTGATGCACGGGGGTGTGCCGGTAATTGCGTTTTAACCGTGCGCCGTATCGTAGCGATATCCGTCCGCTATTCTTCGGGGGAAATCCCGAAATATTTGTCGACGCTTGGTCAATCTTTGTTTTCCTCGCGATGCACGCTGCAACGATCGATCGATGGATCCGCCACGTCGACGACGACGACGACGACGACGACGACGTATTCGTAGGCGCGTCTGATCGTGCATTTTATTTCGTCGGTATATTAAATCCGTTAATTTTCTATAAATTGGAAGCATAATAGCCGAGCAGTCGTTTATGGCGAATCCCCGAAGCTACGGCAGCACGACTCTATACGAAGCATAGGCGGAACGTATGCAATATGGCATTCAATTTGCGACGGATTCGCTGTCTGGCAACGCAAACAACCGCTATTGGGTTCCATTTAATGAACCGAGCCAGAGCCTTCCGAAGCATTTTTGCGCTGTGGGCTCGGCTTAAATTGGACCTACCCCTCGCCCCGCGAGCCTCCGCCGCCGCTTTACTCCTTTTCTATTTGCTTCCTGCAACTTACGCCTCGATGATTCTCCTCGATGCGAGGTCTCGACGTACTCGTGCCGTGCTTCGTTACGTCGACTCGTCGGGATCGAAACGAGTGGACGATCTGGTTGCTCTTCTGCGCGAAGCGTGTGCGACGCGCGCGAGAGACGTCGGCGTCCGAGCGCGATGCCAGGGGATTAGGCGCGGGTAAATTTTCGGCTCGCGACGTTTCCTCGTCCGGACGGGATAGGGCGTCGATCGAAAGAACCGCTCGTTAAAAATATTAAGGCTTAGGAAGAGCAATCCTCTTAAAAAGTTCTCTCCGTGAGTAGTGGAAGGATAACGCGAGGATGGAGCGGGAGGTAAAACGGGGCACCGGTATCGGCGCCGTATCGTTCCACGACGCAAGTGTCCGGTAAGCTAAGCGGATCCACCGTAATCCGGATTACGTATTTGCCCGGTTGTCCGGCCGCTGCCATCTCGATCTCGTGCCAGTCGCGGCCAAAGACGTATTTGCCTTCTGGCAACGCGCCGTCTGTTGTCCGTAATCTGTTTAACGCTTCGCGACCAACGGCAACAGGCCTTCTTTTCGTCGCAAACACGCGCACGGGAACCGGGATACTCTCTCGGCCGCGTTCCGCTCCGTACTCGCTGGCGCAATTGGCGAATAGCAGAGCGGAGAATCGCGGAGAAATTTTGCTCGCGGGATAACAGCGGAGGAGATTCGCGAAGCGGATTTCGACATCGATCGGTAGCGATCTTTAAACAGCGCCATTAACGATTGCGTGCACAAGCCGAGGGGGTTGCGATCAAATGAATATGATGAAAGAGTGGCGGCATTAGGCGAACGTGCCGTGCATACTGATTTGCGGCTGATTGATTGGACCCCTTTCCACTCGACAACGGTGCACCACCGGTATCCCCTGTCCCCGTTCCGTTCGGCTGCCACGGCACGCTTGATTTCGCCCCACGAGTGAGCCAACATCGTTGATATTATCGAGCACCCTGCTCCGGCATCGCCGTACTCGCGAATATTTGACGCGACGCGTCGCGCCACGCCGACACTCGATACACCCCGATAATTACACGATACACCCCGTAAAGGGAAGCTTTTTTCCAACATTTTCCGACGAATCCCGGCCACCGTTTAACCTTCATTAACGCGCTTTATCGTCTCTCGTGATCCACCGTCGCGATTACAGGGCCGCTCCAACGCGGCACGCGAGTACCCCGTTTCGACCAACCCTCTGCCCCTCTCTCTATCGCTCTCTCCCTCTCCCTCCGTTGCTCGGGTCCGGACGGAACGGCGAGGATTCGGAGAACCGATGGACCAAGACGGAGGAGAGACGAAAGATTTCGGCGGCTTTCGGTTATCTTCATTGTCTCGAGAGGTCGGGTTGCCGCGAACTGTTGGCCTGTAAGGTAATTGTTTTTGACGCGGTAATTTTACAGTGTCGTGCGTGCACACACGCGTCCCCGCCGAGGGCAGGGGACACGTCGCGACGAAGCGTCGTGATAACTGCCGTGCTTTTCCTTCTTCTCCTCGGCTGCCGAGAGAGGAGAGCCGGTCGTTCCTTTTTCGACGTCACTCCACGGAGCGCGACAGCTATCCGCTGCTCGGCAGCCATCTGCCAAGTCGCGCGAGTCCTTTCCATCGCGTCGACCAGGAACACCCCGAGCCGTTTCAACGTCTTGCTTGACGTTTTCTCGAAAGAGCCTCGCGCGTCCCGAGCTATCCGCCGCCATGCTCGCCGCCACTTCCACGCGACGCGAGATGTCCGACCCGTGCATCCCATCTCTCCTCTCTCCCCTCGGGCGGGGTACAACTCGCGAGACCACTCGCGACAACGCCGACAAACGTATCGGTGCCGATTCCTCGCCAAACGAACGCGATTTAATCTCGTCGCCCGATTCGCCCGACAACCGGACGACGATGACGATGACGCGGAGCAGAAGGACGAAGGAAAAGAGGAAGAAGAAGAAGAAGAAGAAGAAGAAGGAGAAGAGGAACGCGTGGAAGCGAAAGTCGAAGTGGATTTCCAGAGTGACGGGAAGCGAGACGAGAGGAGAGAGGAGAGAGGACGACGGTGGAAGCGAGAGAAGAAATTGGAAGAGAAGAGGAGAAGAGAAGAGAAGCGTATAGTAGTACCCATCGCGGGAGAAGCTGCACCGCCCGAAGGAAGGAAAGCGGTTCGAGTTGCGTTCGTCTCGCTCGATCGTACCCGCTTCGCGCTTACCTTTGTCCCTGTCGCGCACACGCGCTCACGCATACGCGCTCGCGTGGCCATCGTCTTCGCGATCCGGACGTCTCCGATGGAACGTAGAAAACGAAGCGAGCCGAGGAAGAAGCCGGACAGAGCCTCGCCACCAGAGTTCTCTCGCCGTGTTCCGCGAGCGAACGCGGGGCCCAGAAGTAGCCGCGAGCTACCACCGGACAGACGGGCCCCACAGCCGTCTGCGCATCCCTCTCCGTCCAAATCTTTCGCGAGCTTTCGGGATCCACCGCTCCCGCCGTTCGCCGTTCGCCGCTCGATCGCTCGATCGCGGTTGACTCGACGGCGAGGAAAGGGGCAACGCGAAGAGAAGCTGGCAGCGAACGGAAAGCTTGCGCGTTCCTCGCATACGTCGCGACGGCCGCGTCGTATTTCTACGGCGTATCTCGCATGCAGGATCGCGCGGTGCCGCGTCGCGTTCCGGTGTCCGCGTGGAAATTCATCGGGTCGGAGAAACGACATTAGGCACGCGCGTTCCTTTCGCGGCTTATTCCCGCTCGCGATCGCGCCTATTGTTCTCAGGGAAGCCCCGCGTGTGTGCGCGTCTGCTGGAAAACGGTGGCAGCGGTCGCCTGGCGCTCGATAAAGGCGCAACGGCGAGCAGGGACGATCGGTGGTAGCAGCGGCAACATCAGCGTTAGAGTCAGCATCGGCATCAGCGTGGAGAGTGGAGAGAGCGAGAGAAAGAGAGAGAGAGAGGCCCGAGGCGGCGCGAGATGGGGCCTGCGAAGCATCCTGCCGTAGCATGGCGTGGCGTAGCGTGGCGTGGCGTGGCATGGCGTGGCGTGGCGTGGCTGCACCGTGCCCGTTCCGTGCATAGCCGTGTGCACGGTCCTTCGCTACGCGGTGTTCGTGTGTTCCACGACTCTCTCTCGCTCTCGTACGCGTTCATACGTGTACCGAGCGACGCGCGGCCCTCCGTGTTGCGTTGTGTGTTGGCAGAACGTCGCGGTAGCCGCGCCGGAGAGATGGGATTGCGCGATAGGCCGCGTGTCGAAAATAGAAATATAATCTGATAGGCTCATTGTGCCTCGAGCCACTCGCTGCTATCTGCCACTACCGCCGACGAATCGTACTCGCTACCTCGGCCCTCTCGCTCCTTCGCTCGCTCGCCGCTTCGCCTCCTCCACCCCCTTTCCGCACCCTTTCCGCACCCTTCCCGCTCAGCCGAATGTCTGCTCGTACGAACCCTTGCTCGGCGTTTCTTCTCGCGCCGCGATCCCATTTTCCTTCCTTCCAGTCCCAAAAATCTCTACCACGCGTCCAGCCACCCGTCCCGTTCGTCCACCCCCGAACTCTCCTAGCGAAACTGCTACTCGCGGGACGATTTTATCGATCGGATTTAGGAGCTCGTTCCGCGACCAAGGGTTGTTTACGACCGCGAGCTTTATCGGGTAAAGGCAACCGAAAGCTTTTAATAACCGCGCGTCTCTCTCTCTGTCTGCAACCCCTGCGCGCGGTCTACCGAGTCCGAGAGGGCTAAGGTGGGCCGGAGGAAAGCGACGATTCGTAGGAAAAAAAGCCACGGAAGGTCCCCGTTCGACCGGCCAAGCTCGGCCGTAAACCACGGCACAGTGGGAGCGTGACCAATGGCATCGCGATCGTAAAGAAATTAGAGGGGCAGTAATGGTTTCCGGGTACGATGCCTTCCGGTCGGCATACATCTTCCACGGGCCACTCCGCGGACGAGAACCTTCGCCCTTTGCCCGGCCGACCCTCGTCGACCGCCACGACCGCCGCCGTGTCCTTCCATCTTTCACCGCCGAAACTTTTAACCGCGTCTCGGAAACTCGTCGCGTAATCAACCGCCGAATCGATCCGATTTGCATCCCTGGAGCGCGAATGGTCGCGATGCGCTCGCAGGGAACGCGCGATCGTACAAACAGAGTCGCAATCAGGGACGCGGGTATCGGCCCGTGGCGAGCGCGAACTGCTCGTATCGTGGATCAAACCTTGCAGCAATTTGCCCTGGATCGCCGCGCGACTCGGCGATTCTTCTTGTTCCAGAGGGTGGTCGTCGCGACGTCGACCGCTTCGACGTCGCTGTCTGGAACAATCGCGTTCTCCGTATCGAGCGCGGCAAGAAATCGAAGCGGTAGGTGGTCGAACGAACGATGTACGTCCGGAAGCGGAAATGATCGAACCAGAGAGACAGAGAGAGAGAAAGAGAGAGAGAGAGCGAGAAGGAGTGGGTGAGGCAAAGGGAGGTTGAAATGGCGAGGAGGGGAAGAGTGGCAGAGCGTACCCTCCCCACGGCGTGCATGGTCCGGTGCAGAACGGTCCGTTGTTCGTTCGTTGTGGATGCGCGATTGCGAACGGAACACGGCGAAACGCAAAATGGAACGGGGGCTTCCCGGCCAGGCCGTGTGCGTACTGATTGATCAACATTGTTGCCGAATTAGACTCCAGCGAGATGGGCATATTGATTGGCAATCAGTGTCGCCCGGCCACAACGAAGCCTGTCCGCCCGGGAAACGGTTTGCTAACGCAAACACCGTCGCACCTGGATCTCCGTGATGTTGTTTTTCGACGGGCAAAAAAAAGAGACGGGAGAGAGAGAGAGAGAGAGAGTGAGAGTGAGAGGGAGGGAGGGAGGGAGGAAGGGAGAGAGAGAAAGAACGGGTGGAAAAAAAAAAAAGAAATATCGCGTCGAACGTTCCGCCGACATTTTCGACGCCGATACCGACCCGTCCTTTTTTCCAGATCTTTGACGTTCGCGCGGACGTTTGAAAAACGACTCGATTTCCGGATTCGCCGCGGATGCGAAGCCGCTTCTCGAATCCTCCCGATGCTCTCGAAAAGCAGCCGCGTAGCCGTTGCGGCATCGTTCGTTCTCGAGATCCAAATGGACGAAACGCCGCGAAGATCGGAGCGTGTAAAATTCAGCCGGATTTTTCTTTCACGGACGATTAACCCCGGCCTCTTCTGGCCGCTTTCTGCCCACCCCGTTCCATGAGACCGCCAAGCTTTCGAGACTCCCAAGACACTGGACGAGGGAAAGGGAGATAGAGACAGAGAGAGAGAGAGAGAGAGAGAGAGAGACTCTCGCGGCCGTAAAGACGGTCGAAAACGCGGGTCCAGCGAAGGGTAGCGGAAAAGAATGCGGTGAAAATGGCGCGAACCGCGGCCCTTCTCTCGCGCTCTCGCGATTGCAGGGGTTGCGCGTCCCGTGGCAGCCAGTCCGGAAAATCGGCCGGTCGGTCGATCAGCGGGCGTACCGAGCAGAAAATGATCGGTCGAAAGCTAGGAGGATGGTGGTTGCTTCGGTACACGGTTCGGTTCGGTTCTAGTTGCAGCTGTCCGTGCAGAAACGACGCGCGCGAATGCCTCGTGGCCCGCGAGCGTAACGTGGAATGCCACTTTCGAAGGTGAGGCGGATTCGTCGACGGTCCGCTCTTTACGACTTTCCAGCGCGAAACGGGCCTTCCATCCGCCGCGAAACGCGTTCGAACGCGGAAGTATCGATCCCGCTTGATCCCCCGGGTATACTCGGCCGAGCTAACAAAGTAGCCCATTAGCTTCGCCAGCCGCGTGCACGCGCGCGCGCGCGCGAGCTCGGTCTTTGCCGGTTTTCGTCTCGAACCGGGTCGAGCGCTTTTCGACCGCGCGGCCGCGCGTTTCCCTCTATTTCGATTCGAACGCGGCTCGCGGAAAGAAAGCGGCGCGATTCCACCTCGTTCGCCGTCCGCGCGAACGTAAATGACGGCGGCGGAAAGCGGGTAAAAGAAGGAAAGAGGGAAAAAGAAAAAAAGGAAGAACTCGGAAGCGTTGGGAGCGTTCTCGGTTCAGCGTTCGCTGGAACGCGGCGAGTTTGTGAAACGCGCGCGCGTTTCGTCGGGGCCATCGGTAGGAGAGCTCTCGGTGGCATTAGAAACCTCGACGGCGCGGCGGCATGGCGCGTTTACGAGCCACGCATGACCACCGACAATGGCTAGCGGAAGGCCATTCGTCGTTCGAAGCGCGTTTCTTTTTTTCCAGCCGGAGAAAAGCGTTTACCGCAAGTCCTCGATACGCATTACGACTCCGGCGTTCACACGCGCTGGGAAAAATGCCAGTTAGCAGAGTCGACCGAGTCGGTAAAGGCAACTTGCCGAGAATGACTAATCCCGTCCTGATTTTACCATTACATCCAGTTTATCCGCGATATCGGGCATAGTTTCCCGCGAGAATTCCGCGTCGATCCGTCCCCGTTCTACCGGAAAATTAATCCTTCCGCGCGTCGCCCGATCCTTCCCGTCCAAGCCCTCGCCCCCTCTGCCGTTTACGCGCGTAAACGCGATTCCCTGCATCGCAGGGCAACCTTCGTGGCCGGTTAGCACGAAAGACGAGGTCGGATTAAGATCGCGCGATCCCATGCTCGATCCTGCGAAAGGATCGTCTCCTCCTGCGGCAGAGAGGCGAGCCGCCGGCGATCAAGCCGGTAAGCCTTCCCGCGCGAGATAAGCCTTTGGATTCGACCCCGAAGCTTGATCACCGATAGCCCGTCGTCCTAACCTACTCTCTCCCGACACTAGCACCCAATTCCAAATCCTCCGGCACCCTTTCCGGTTGGGGCCGCAAAACCGGCTGATGCCTCTGGCAAACATCCACTTCGAGAGCGCCTCCTCCGCTCCTCCGTTCTCTCGCTCCTTTTTATGGTCTGTTAAATGAACTTCCCGCGCTCTTTTATATCGACCGGGTCGGTCATTTTCATCGAGCTCTCTCTCCCTCTCTCTCTCTCTCTCTCTCTCTTCTGCTCGCTCCGCGCGTCTCGGACGTACCGATTTACGAGCAACCCGTAGATTTCGTCCGCAGAAACGATCTCTCTCCTTCTCGATGCCTGTCGCCCATTGTTGCGGACTTTCTCGATTAAACTTCGACCCGACTGCCGATCGCGCGTCGCTCCGCATCGGGGATTTCCCTCCGCGTCTGGACCCCCCTGGCCCTCCGTCCGTGGATCGACCGTTCGCGTTTCGCGTGTGCCGAGACGTACGTAGCTATCGCGAGGGTCCCGGGGATCGACCCGAGAGTGGATAATTAACGGTGGCCGGATCCGTTTCCTAAAGAAACGACGGGGAACGAGGACGTCCGGTCAGTGGCGAACAGCATCAGGCATAGACAGGCAATTAAAGCGACGCGCGCTTAGGATCGCGGCTCGCAAAGTTTCGGTAGGCGCGGGGCGAACCTTAACGACGCTTGGAATGCAGTTTTACAGAGGGAGAACGGGACGAGGAATGGGGACGGGGATGAGTTAAGTGGGGGCAGAAGAAGAAGAGCAGAGAAAGATCAGAAGAAGATCGGAAG
>NW_016908489.1:111900-162247 GCF_001483705.2 Eufriesea mexicana | reverse complement strand
GAAAGAGAGAAGGACCGAGAGACAAGGGGGTACGGAGGAAGGCTGCCCGGTAGCAGTTTCCCAAACCATCGCCATTAATAACCAGCGAGATTATACGCTGCTGAAGCCGAGGCAAGAGCCGAAGCTGCAGCTGAAAGATGCCGTTGCCGTTGCAGTTGCCGATGTACCCGTGAGATTCGTAGCAGGGCGCGAGCCGAGAGACGGACGCGTCGCGTCATCGACGTCTCGACATTTTCCCCGACGATTCGCGGTGGCGAGTACACGAAGAGGAGAGAGACCGAGAGGGTGGCGTGTACCCGGTTTCTGGGCCAGGACTCGTGAACGCGCGTGTTTCGCGATTCCATAGAGGAGCGAGAGGGCGGTGTGGCGGTAACGGCGGTGGTGGTCCTTATCGCGGGTGTAACACCGGTAAACACGGAATGCGGCCGGCCAGAGGCGGTTCTCGCGCGGGGGCAGCGGAGAGCTTCGTCCTCCGGTACGTACGTCGAACCGGTGGCGGTATTTGGACAGGCTGTCGAGCGCGCAGACGGTCGTGGAACACCGGGCCAACAAACAGTACAATACAATATTACAATCCAGGCAACGGCAACGTCCCACCGGCGCAGGTACAACGCAGTGACAGCGCAACATATCAACCGCGGTTCTCGTTCCCCCTCCCCGCCCCTTTCTCGCTTCGTTCCTCCTTTTCCATCGCTCGCCAACCTCCGATATTCGTACTCCGTTCTCCTTCCTGCCTTTTCGTCCCTCTTCCATTCAGCGCCGTCTCTCTTCCGCCACGCCGGCCAACTATATCTGATTGGCCTGATCATTAATCACCGGTGACCGTGCGGCAGCCCTGTCCCGTCCCGCAACTAAACTCGTGGAATCGAACTCACCGGGGTGTACGTGCTGCCGTTTCTCTCTTCTCCTCTCTCCACGCCCTCCCGCGCCCTCTCCGCGCGCATTTCTTTCCACCTCCTCCTCCATCTCCTCCTCCTCTCGCGCCTTTTCACCCCGTCCTGCGTCGCGAAAAACCCCGCAATCGCGATCGCCATTTTTTCTCTTCCCCCTGCTTCGCGATCGAATCGCGATCCGGACGGTCCCGCGAACCGGAAACAGGATAATTCGTTCGACATCATCCCGCGAAACTTTACCCGTAAGCGTCACAGAGCCGTTTTCGACCTACGAGAAAATCGACCAGCGATACACCGGCAGAGTGAGGGGGAGAAATGATATCCTCGGTATCAATTTCGCGAGACGTCGCGGACGAAACGGCGCGAGCAAACTCGTGCCGGAATTCCGTAGAACGAACCGAATAGGAGGAATCGCAGGGGTCCGTGCCGTGGTCGTGGCAGAGAACTCCCCTTTTTTTGCGCCGACGAGCGGTCAATCAATGCGATTCAGTTTGTCCAGTTAGGGAAGTCGACCCGTACGATACTCCGGGGTGGAAGCCGGGTCGAGGTCCTAGGATAAGGAGTTGGAAAAACGCGCGCGGCTAGCCTGTTACGACAAATTGGGGCCTGCCATCGTGACAAACTCGAGGCAGCCGAACCCCGACTATCCTTCGGTGACCTTAGTTCGCGGGTTCATCGGCGATCCCGAGCCGATCTATCGGCTCTCCGGCGACCCCTGGGATCTCTCGGGGACGCCTCTAATAGCCGGATTATCTGTCCGCTTGTGTTTCTTCCGTCACCCTCCTGTTTCACCCCCAATAAGGATAACGAGTCGGCGCCGGTCTTTCCACGTCTTTATCGTTCCCGGGGACAGGTGGACGCCGTCCGTTACGGCCGATTCATCTCCACCGACCACTCCGTCCCACGTCTTTGCCATCGTATCGCGCTGATCGATCGCGACTTTCCTCTCGCGTACCCGACATAAAGTCGTAGACGCGGCCACGATCGCGTTCCCATCCTAAACGCCTTCGATCCGTTTCGCGCGTTTCGATACTCGCGGTTTAACGAACGGACGGATAGACGGACGAACGATCTAACAGCGCGCAGTGAGCGGCCGTTAAGGGTAACTTGGGCGGGTTACTCGAGACGAGTGGAAAGAGGCGAGAGCTGGAACGAGAGCGTCCGTAGCAGCACGTCGGTTTATCTTCTGGCATACGTCGACTATTAATCAAGGAACCCTCTCCTAATCGGTGGACGAAGCGATCGATAAATCAATAACGCGAAGCGAGCGATAGCCCGAGCGATTGGTCCCCGCGAGAAAAGGTATCGTCGCGTCGGACGGTCCGTCGTCCGGTTAATATAAGGACACGCTACTCGAAAATCGGCGTGCGTTGGAGCGTGCGTGGAGCGTGCGTGGCGAGATAGCGCGAGGTTCCCATGCAAAGCAGCGAGCGCGCGCGATGGGGAGAGAGAGAGAGAGAGAGAGAGAGAGAGAGAAAAAGGACGACGAGGAGGAGGACGACGACAATGCGGACTCGGAACGGTTGAATTTCACGGAGCAAATCGCTTCCGGATTCGCTAGACGCGCCGCATCGGTTCGAGGCGCTTACAAGGTGGTCTACGGCAGCCGTGTATCGTTCCGTAATATCATTCCAGTCAAGTTTTAACGCGTTATTAAAGCGTGGAAGGAGTTGCCATCGAGAGCCGTCTCGAGTGGCTCATTTGCTGTCGTTCGCTGCCTACGGCGAGGCCACCGGTACCTCGAAATCCATTAACGTTCGCAGTGCACTCGGCCCGACCAATAAATTTTATTAATACATTCGTGGCAGGGCAATAACGACAGCCGGCATTGTGCGCGAGAGCAGACTCGGACGGCGCGACTTTTCGCTCGCTTGCTCGCCCGCTCGCTCGCTCGCTCGCGTCCACAGACTGTTGCTCGCCGTAAACTCCGCAGGTAGCGATAATGGCAGCGTTTTGCGGCGACCAGAAAACCACTCCGCCTTCCGGGATCCTGGTGCCGAGCAGGAACGTGGAACACGACTAATGCATTTGCAGTCTTAAAGCGACAGTGCCGTGATTGCCAAACACATATCGGTACTTCGCGCTACCCGCCACAAGGAAATCTCCTTCCTCCCCGACCGCCGCGAATCCACGCCGGGCCACGCGAATTAAATCAATTTTGCCCCATTCCCCGCGTCCTCTCTTCGCGCGTTAACCCCGAGATGGCGACCGACGTTTCAACCAACCGTGCCCCTGCCCGTCCGTATTCCGTCCCGGTTCCCCGTTTCGTTCCCAGCGAAGAAGCCGCGCGATCTCTCCTGCTCGCGCACGAGTCCACCTACCGTTTGAAATATCGAATTTTCGCTGCATCTTCTGTACCCGAGCGCGTAATCGAACGATACCGGAAAGACGGTGCACGCCTAATTACGGACCAGGCTGACGAGTTCGCGCGTCTACGCGAACGAAGAGAGGAAGAAGAACCTTACCGGGTAGATCCATCGACCGACCAACCAACGGCAGCCGGTGGGTATCTGGTCGTCGAGTTGCAAGAAGAACAGACGAGAGACGAGACGAGACGAGACGGGACGGGACGGGACGAGACGAGACGAGATCGGAGAAGATCGGACGAGCCGAGACTATGTTCGACGGAGAGAGAAAGGGAGAACTCTACTCGAGGCTGAGCCCCGTGCGTATGATATTAAACACTATAATTATTATTTAAATTCCAGTAGGATGGCTCCCGGTGTTGCGGCTCTCCTCTTCGCCTTTGCCGCATCGTCTCTTTCTCTTTCCTCGTTCGGGCGGGCAGGGCGGGAGGTTATTGCCTGTTGGGTGATTTATCTAGTAATACTAGTCGACAGGCCACGAGGCCGGGGCACAGGCATGGGGGCAAACCCGTGCCTTCTACCCCTACCCGTGGGGCCAACCACCGGCACCGGTGGAAATTAAAAACTCACTTTATTACACGTCTCATTCTGTGCTCCCCCGGCCGCCGCTGGCCTCGCACCCCCGGCCAACCGTCTATACGATCCTCTCCTTTCCTCTTTCCGCACCTCTCGGCCGCCACCGCCGCCACCGCCACCGCCGCCGCCGCCGCCACCGACACTGCTCGCTCCTTTTCACTCTCGCTCTCGATCTTTCCTCCTCGTATGGCCGCGCAACCACGCGCTTTTTGCTCTCGTATACCGGTCGCCCCTGCGTCCCGATCCTTTTGCTTTTCGAACTCGCTTTGCTCTTGCTCCGCCCGCGCGTAGGCGCGACTCTCGGCGTCCCACCGCTCCGTAGGGAAGAGAAACCGTGAGTCGAAGAGACAAAGAGAGAGGGAGGGAGAGAGCGAGGGAGAAAGAGAGAGAACGGTCACAACCGTAGCCCCGGACTTATAGCTATGGCCACCATCGGATGGTTTATTGCCAGGACCTGACCCCATGTAATCACTATAAACTATACCTTCTTCTTGCGAGACCCTCTCTCCATACCTACGTGCCCGTATTAGCTGCCATTACGCGTCAATGCGCCAGACCCGCGTGTCTTTCCTCTTCCTGTTTCCAATCCTTACCCCTTTTACGCGCTCATCCCCGCCGTTCCTCCGATCGACCCCCTCTCGCGCGCCCTGTCCGCTTCTCGTCCGCTTCTCGTCCGCGGCGGTAAAGACGATCATCCCCGACGTTCGCGGCTCTTCTTCTAATTCCCGCCATCTCAGAGATACCTAGTTTCGATACTCGACGAAGCGCGGATCGATGCTAGGCGGACCCGAAGGGTGCTCGAGGTAGTAGCCACTCCAACACGCGAACATCGGTGAATATGAACCGGGCCGGAGCTCCCTTCAACTCGGTGGCTTCGAGTCCGATGCAAATAATCCTCTTCCTCTCATGACCGGAGAAAAACAATGCGCCGGATTCAATACCGGTAGCGAGACCGGACCGAGATCGTGCGTTGTGGGTGGGCACCTCTCAACGGAGAGAAGAACGATAGCCGCGGCAACGGCAGCAAAAGTAGCAGGAGCAGCATCGGTTGCTTTCACGGTCCTATGGCTGCCGGCTCCGTTCGACTTTATGGGAATGCAATACGGCGAATAAAGATACGCGCACACCTGATCGTCCTACGTGCGCCGATCCGATCGATCCGCCGGTTCGACGTCACGCTTCGTCGTCTCGATCGTCGCGCGTTCGAGCGAGTAGACTCGCGCGTCTTCGACGTCCGGGATCTCGTTCGTCGTTTTCCCCCGAACGCGGACGGGTCCAACGACCGAGACTCGTTTCCGTGTGAACGAAGCTTTACGCGCGGCTGCGGCGGTGGCAGCGGCGGAGTAGTAGCCGCTAGATGCTCGAAAATGCTCGGACGGGAGAGAAGACCTCCGCACAGGCTTGTTATTATTTGTACTATTGTTGACTCGTGACTTGCAACTCGGTTCTTACCCACGAGCCACCCCGCTCGAGCCGTCGGCCCGCCCACAACAAAATAAACACCCGAGCATCGCCAACCACCTCTCGGCGATGACGTTGATCGCGGCGTCGGTGCGGTGGGCAGGATCGCGATGCACGCATCCCAGAAGTCTCGCGGATCGAATGGAACGAGCGATAAAGTCGCGCCGATGGACGGGGGGAGGCTCGGCCAGCAGCAGGCGAGAAAGCCATCGCGAGAGGTAGACGGCTCGATCGACGCGTTCCTCTCGGCGCGGTTCCATCGTCGCGCGATCCAGCGTTGCTCGATCGGCGAGACGCTTAGGCCCTCGCTCGACGCCTAATGGTGGGATCGGTAAGGAGCGATTAAATCGCAGATTTCTTATCTCGCCTTACGGTTTCTACCTTGCTCCCTGGGCGGGAAGGGCCCCGAGGCTAACACCGAGACGCGCACCCTCCCCTCGCGCCCTCTTCCTTCTGCCCGGTGTGTATACCACGGTGCAGAGGCGCGTCATTATACTCACGTCACTCAAAAGCTCCTCTTCTTCTGCCCTGCCGGGGTCCGAAGTTATGAGAAACACGAGCCGCAAGGTAACCGCCACCACCGCCACCACCATCACCGCCACCACCCTCTGCCTCGCCCTGCCCGTGCCTTCTCTCCTTCGGTTCCACTCTTTTTCCGCGTCTTCTCTCCTCTCTCCCCGAGAGACTGGACCGGCTCGTCAGCCGGCTTCGAACAATCATTTATAACCGACCGCGATAATTCGTGCAACGTGTCGTCTGGCCGAACAAAAACCGCGGTCGATAAAGGTGGCAGATAGCGCGGCCGTGCTCTCCGTGTCCCGCGACGTTTGGGAACCAACCACCGGCACAATGACCCAAACCGCGCCGTAACAACGCGCGATTCCTTCGCCGTCCATCGTTTATCTCGTCTTCTTTCTCACGTCGATCTCGAGATTCCCTTGCCCCGATCCCGATTATCCGACTTTTATCGCGCTCACCGTCCCTTACCGCGTGTGGTCCCCGTTCGCGTTTTCCCCGACGAACCCATCCCGAACGACGGAGCGGATCCTCGTCGGCGGAAGATGCGCGACGTTAGTAATAATAAGGTGCAAAGGGAAAGTCTCGGCTGGTGCGACGCGTAGGCGAATCGAGAGTGGAGGGCCCGCGAGCCTCGCCCTTTCCACGGCCTCGTCTAACGCCATTCTTCCTGCTCGAACTTGCCTCGGTCGTCTGGCCGACCGCGTGTACCCACTAACCCATAATTAGAGGCTTTCGCAAATTATATGCGCGAACATGTGTCCCCTCGGTAAAATATCGGCTTAATAATAACAGTTGGAGAGCACGGCAATTATCAGGACCCCCGAGGAGCGAGAAGACGTTCACCGATGTCGTTTTGTCTCCACCTCTTCCTCCTCCGCTCGCGATTCTTTTTTATTCGCCGCGATGGATCGCCACGTGGGTGTCGTCTAGCCTCGCTAGACCGCGTTTCCGCTCGCGCGCCATCCGCGAGAACCAGCCGCGCCGAAAACCGTCATCCGACAGGGCACGGATCGTAGACGGGTCGACGCGGACGCGAGCACGCGCGGAAAGTCGTAGCTCGTGGTGGCACGAGGTAATGGCAAAGTATCGGGAATAATTGTAGGGTGGAAGCGTTCGAGACCTTATACGGAATGGGAGGAAAAATCCTTGCTAGATTTACGAGCGTTTCGCTTTACGGACGCGTAACTAATAAAACGCTCGATCAAAGACATTGGGCAAACGATGGACGGAGGAAAGGTGAGAGAGGGGGCGAAAGGGGGAAGAGAAACGAGATTACCGTCCGATGCGTGCGCGATGAACCGACGTGCCTATTTTCGAATAGACGAACGGAGTAACGGACGATAAGAGGCAGAGAGACGGCTCGACTCGTTAATCGTTTTGCGACGACGAGCAAACTCGTCTGGATCTCTTTCTGGTATCGGTGGCCGGGTAAGAAGAAGAGTTCGGCCGGGTAGCAAAGGCGCTCTTAACAGCGTGTCTGCTGTTTTGCCAGTTATAATTATACAAGCTCGTTTTTCGTAGGACGATCGTGTGGGCACTCTGCGTACGGTGCGCGCCGCGGGTTCTTAAGGGCGGCCATAATGCGCAACCGGGTACAGTGGCTTTTTATTGGCTAATTGGTAATTAAGCCGGGTTAAACAGCGGGCAGCCAACGCTTTCTTGCTCGCCTCGAGTCGTTCGGCGACTCGCTAATTTAATTTGCGGTTTCGTCGCGTTCATCCGTCCATACCTGAAAGCCCCAAGGAGACTATCGCCTCCGTCGCTCTCTCCCCCGGACACTTCGGCCATCTTTTCGCGCGCGGCTTTCCCGCTCCGCGAATCCTCCGCGACTCGTCCTCGTCTACCCCCGTACTCCCCGTACCATTACCGCGAATCGTCGAGCTCTTTCTCCGACTCGAGAGACGAGAGCGAAATGGGGAAAGAGGGAGAGAGAGAGAGAGAGTATACGCGTGGTCGCAACGGTTCGATTCGGTTCGGTTCGGTCGGAGGATTCGAATCGACGAGGAAAGTGGGTGTCGATCTTTCGAATACGCTGACACGTAGCAGAGAGAGACCGGCACGAGGCAGCTCGAGGGCACGAAAAGTGGGCCCGGTACCGATTCGTCGACGAGATTAGACAATTTGTAAACATGCAATCGTGGGTGTACCGGTACAATACCATCGTTGACCCGACTCTGAACTCCGTGGCCACCTCTCCCCCCGGCGGAGTGGCAAGGCACACGGGCAACGGAGGAACTCGTCGCCTCGTAATTCGAATGCATTCTTCTTTCCATTCATGTTGGCCTTTCCCTCCCATACGCATCGGTCACGACGACAACGACAACGACGACGACGACGACGACGACGACGACGACGGTGACCACGATGACTCGATGACGCCGTATAATCGAGATGGCGTGTAAGCGCGAACGCTCTCGAACGAAAGGGACGCGAGAAAAGAAAAGGCGGAGGATGACTACGCGACGACGCCACCGCGGAGGACGCGTAGGAGACGCGTGCACCTTTGTCGCTGTCGAATCCGAGCAGCGAGAGCGTCGCACGCGTGGGTCCTTCGGGTGCTCTCCGACACGCGCGCCGCACCTTCTTCGCGCGCGTGGATAAAAAGCGCGAACCTACGGGTCGAGACACGAGGGTCGGAGATTCGTCTAAGAGCAAAAGTCGCGAGAGGAAACTCGCGTCGACCTCGATACGCTCGAAGGACGAGGCGAGAGAACGCGCAGGGCGATGACTTCGGGCTTGCCTAACCTCGCGCGGACGCGTCGACTGCTCGCGCGCCCACGCGCAGAAAAAGCTGCCAGCCCCTCTTCCTTCCTCCCCCTGTTCCGTCTTTGTCGTTAAACAATGAAACGACCGAGGCACACGGGGGGAATGGAAGAAGTCTAATAACGTGGACTCGCATCGATACGAGCAGGTAGAGCGCGAACGCGCGTCGCGGAATCGGCCGACAGATTTGCCACGCGTTACCGACCAACGGGGGTCGACTCTCTCTCTCTCTCTTTTTCCCTTTATTCGCCATCGCCAACGCGTTTCTGCCTGGCGACGCGACGTCGAGGCGAGACAGAGAAATCGCATCGATACCTCGCGACGTTTCGTTATCTCGTCGGAGCGTGTGGCGGCGGTAGCGCGAGAGCAGATGCGAGGGAAAACGCGGGGTCATCGTAGGCGAGGGTAACGACGTAGACGCGCAGAGGAAGAACGGACGCGAGAAAGCGGAGAGTCGTTGGTTCGAACAAAGGAGAACGCGGGGAAACGAGGAAGGGACGATTCGTTGTTGGTCCGGAGCGGAGATCGGACTCGTCGTGACCCGGCCCTTTTCGTTCTTGGCACATTGATTCCGTGGAGTGACGGATGGTTCGGGGTCGGAGGAGGTCGAAGTGGCGCCTCGTGCTTTCCCCCCGTGGCTCTGGCTGTTTAGTTTACGTTCGTCCCGTCTTCTCGCGCATACTTTGCCCGCTTCCTCTCGCGCGGCTCGTGTGCGCGTTTCTCCGAGGGAAACGCAAATAATCTTCGAGGTCCCGGCTCCGCTCTCGAGTGCTATCCTAGCGCGTAACCCCGACTCTCGTAATACGGTGTAAACGATCGCCTGGACCACGGGTCTGCTCGGTTATTATTTTAATCCTCGCCGACCTCCATCGCCGAATCCGAGGCGGCCGGAGGATCGTTTACATTCCACGAGAGTTTCGGCTCGTTAAACTTAATCGACCGATTCGTCGTCGGAGAATCCAGCCCTTCGGGCTATCCGGAGACGCGAGATACGCCACCGGGCTCTCGTCTTCTTCTCCTCGATACGAGATGCCCTACGCCGAAATTCCGCAACGTCTTTATAATTCCCCATAGCGACGTTTCGCCGTGGATGATGCCGGAGACGCGAGCAGGGCCACGGAGACGCCTCGGAAAGTAGGGCGGCATGCACGAGTGCCGCTCCCGATGGAAAAATTAATAGAATCATTTTACCGAACTGCTCCTTCGTTTCTTCACCCCCTCCCCTCCCTCTCTCTCCCTTTCTCTCTCGCGTTTCTCTCTTTCCCCGGCATCCCCGTGCCGATGCTATTACGACCGTAAAGTCGGGGTCACGAGGAAGCGTGCGCGAGGGCGGAAGGGACAGGGTAGCTGGAACGGAATGGAAAATATAGCTCCCTAACCTCTTATCCGCGAGACGAACAACTACTACGCCGCTGCCTTACGGGATAAGAGCGAGTTTTGCGCGCTTAAGCAACCCGGCTAAATTTTGTCGCGAGCTAGGTCCATCCGTGCAGACCTCGCGTCTCCGTCGTCATCCTCGACGGGAATAAATTCGGCCACGTCGAGCCACCACCGGCGACGAAACCACCGGTCGGTTTTTCCCTTGGACGCTTTTCCTCGGCAAAGGTCGCGCGACGCGTTTGTCGATATCGCGGACGCTCGAATGGTTGTTACGATTTTACGATCGGCCAACTTTTCACCGCCGTCTTTTGTTCTCGTGTCTCGCACGCCGTCTAGCAGGTATCGGATCGCGGCGAAACTCGAGGATCGTTTCCTGGGTTCGCGCGTCCACGCGGACAAATCGCGGCGGCGGGCGCTCGTTCTTGACAGCTCGCGGTCAAAAAGCCACATTGATGGCGACCCGGAGATTCATAGCCGTCGAGCGGACCGATAGCTCGTAGTAGGCAGGCCATAAAACTGCGCTAAAACGAGAAATGATGCGTCGTGGCATGCAACTTCTATTTCGAGGCGCGACCCCGGAAACGAATCGAGTTGCAAAACCCGACGTTTCGTCCTCTCTCTTTCACACTCTGTCGCTTCCTCGCTGCTTCTTCCCGTTCGTCATTACGCGCCGTGCATTGTGCGCTTCGTGGTGTTAATGCACCGACACCGATGCGCTCCGGCGTACGAAAAACATTTGCATCGCGGTCGCGACCGCGGTCTCTCGGTCCCCGCCGATGCAACTTTCGGTTCACCGACGCGTCGTTCACCAACCCGGAATCTCGGCTCACGTTACTCTCGTCCGGGAGTTTGTCCACTTTCCCGAGTTCCCGAGTTCCCGAGTTGTCCTCGTGGTGTCGCGGTCGTTTCGATCGATGCGTTCGAAACAAGACGCGGATGTCGCTCGTAACGCGGGATCGCCCGCTCGCTAGACCTTTACTCCCCTTTTCCGTCTTCTTTTTCGTTCGACGATAAAGCGTCGGGGGCAACGGAACTGAAAGAACGACAGTTCCACATATTGGCCGGTATCTCCGGCCATTTATCTCCGAATTCATTACAGCCTAGCCGATGCAGCGCGGCTCCCTGCACCTTTTACGCGTATACCCAACCGGAAAAGGACTCCCCTTTCCTTCGTTCCCCCTTCATCGTCGCTTTCTTTCCTAGAGGAATTCGCTCCGAACGCGAGCTCGCGCCCACTGACAGCCGCTCCAGACAAATGTCTTGGAAACTCGTTCCTTTTCTTCGGGGAATCGGCCGGAAAATTAACCGACTCGAACGATACCACCGCCGTTCCGTTCCCAGCTCCTTAATCCCGCTCCAACTCGCCACGCTGTCGGTCCGCGAGCACCGCGACCAGAGAACAAGAGGACGGTTCTCGATCGGTGATTTAGTGGGTTCGCGCCAACGCGAGCCGTGACGGGGACCGGTAACGCGCGTTAAAAATATTCCGCCGCGCGGGCTTTTACTTGGCGCGAAAGCACCGAGAGGAAGACCGTCTCGTTTAAATACTCGCACGTCGCCAGTGATTTATCATCGCAGCCGTGCTAGTCGCTCTACGACCCGGGTCCCTTTCCGCTCCCTTTCCGCTCCCTTTCCGCTCCCCATCGCGCCTTTTCTTACCCTCGCCGCCTTTCCTTTCCTCGCGTCATCGTCTCGTTTAAATACTCGCACGTCGCCAGTGATTTATCATCGCAGCCGTGCTAGTCGCTCTACTACCCGGGTCCCTTTCCGCTCCCTTTCCGCTCCCTTTCCGCTCCCCATCGCGCCTTTCCTCTCCTCGCGTCTCTCCTTGCCAGAGTCGAAATTACCCCGACCTTGAACCCCTGCACGCCAGTTTTTCCAGCTTCCGGGGGTGGAGCGCGTTCGCGGAAACGCAAGCAGAGTAAGTAAGTTGAAACGGAGCATTGGAGAAAGATGGTTGTGGAATGGCGGTCGGATCAGGGACACGCGCCGCGATAGAGATAAAACGCGAGCGGCGAGAGTAGCGAAGAAGAAGGCGCGAGTTTCCGCGAGTTCGATGTCGAATCCCCCGTTCGTTCCATTGTTTTCCGCAACTTTTTTCCGCCCGGTCGTCGTTCCAGACTGACCTCGTCTTCCCCTTTTCCCTCGACGAGCTCGCTGTCGTTCGTCGACCACGACTCCGCTTCGAATATACGGTACACACGGGGGTCGTTATGTTTTATGGCTAATTGTTTTATTATCTTTGACATATTTCCAGTTTACGGCTGCGGCCGGGCATTTTGCCTCGCGACTGTCTATTGTGCGTGATGAACGCCACTTTATGCCCCACCCTACGTGTCGCGATCTATGCTCCGCCACTCGTTCCTTCGCGGACCGTGATACACCCCGCTTATCGTCCCACGACACCCCCAACAGATTTATTAATTCGCTCGTTCTCCCTCTCTCCGTCTCTCTTTCTCTGAGACCAACGACGATGCTAAATCCCGAAGACCCTTGTTTCTCGGACAGCGCCGGAGAGCGAATTAGAGGACGAGGATTCGATCGAGGTGGAGACGATCGAATTTCTCGAATCGACGATTTCGGATGCTCCAAGGTCCCGAGCGACGCGTGTCCCCGCGTGTCATTTGCCATTCCTTCGAGACGGTGGCACATTCCAGGGCTGGAAGGACATCTATCACACCCTCGACACTCGCAATTGAGCGTTGCACCGTGGATGCTCGGCTGGGCAGCGTTTCCGAGAGGAACGAAAGGGGGATGACCGCGGCTGAACAGCGGAATACGGACGCGTTGGAAATTCTTTTTGCCGTAGGTATGCCAATATATCGGCTTCCATCGACACCCTCCGGCTACCTCCGGACTACGTGACTGCTCGTAAGAATGTACCCCGGTCCCCAGCCTACTTTGGGGTTAAAATAAATAATGTCCACGTTCCGTCAAAATCGACTCGACGCTCGAATTCCTTCCTTCCTTCCGTTCCCGTTCCACGCGTTCTCGCGAGCGTCTCTCCAGTCATCGAGATTGCCCGATCGGTTCGACCAAACGAGCACGAAACGAAGAAGGGCGAAGAAAAATGACGAGAGGCTGTCATCGGGCATCGCAACGACGATAGGTACCTCTGGCTCGTAGAGGCTGGCTGTTAGGCGAGCGAAATTTTCGCTGCACCCCGATGCTCGCCGCCGCACCAGAGACTCTGGCAAGCTCCGGCTTTTTAAATAGGCGCGTGACGAAATCTATGGGAAAATGGTAGGTTGCAGCCGCTAAGCGGCATTCTCCGTTCGGCGAGCTATAATTTCGCTAAAAGAGATGATTTTCGAACGGTCCCGAAGGGTAGAGACTCGGAAGAGGCCGAGGTGGTCCGCGAGCCGTTCGCTCTTGCCTCGTATAAATCAATGTCTCTCCGTGGCACACCGCGCATATAGCACCGTAATGTCGTCCAAAGGCCTCGATATATTCGCAGGAGGGTCGTGCGCCCACGGACTCGGAGGTCATTCCGACATACATCACGCCACTGTCAACTCGAGTCTCCTTCTCACGCACCTAACCCTCCCTTGCTTTTGTTCCATCCGCTTCTTACGATGCCACGAGTCGTCCGATCCGTTTAGAGGAGGACCCCGTTCTTTAGCCGCGCGACGTTTCGCGGATTCCTCGCTCGGAGAATTCTTTCGGCGAAACCGAGCATCGCTATACGCCTATATACGTATATATCGATTCCGCCGGATATAGGATTCGCGCAGAGAGGATAGGATAGGGTAGGGTAGGGTAGGATAGGATAGGATAGGATAGGATAGGACGGGAGAGATTCGTGTAGCGATGGATTTCGGAAGGTTTCACGAGAACGACGAGGGTGGAACAAAGCGAGGGTGTTGAACGCAACCGATGTTCACTTATTGGTGGCGTGTCTGCCGGCATGGTGCAGTTACCCGTGGACCGCAGACGCCCGAGTAGATCCAGCTTCCCTCTTTCTCTTGCTCGCCTGTGCGTGTGCACGCGTGCTCGCGTGGTAGTGCGCGGAGAAGAGTGGGTGGAGGCCGAAGGGTCGGGAAACAGGTGGCGCCAAAACCACAGCCCTGGGCTGTAGCTGTCAAATATTGCGGTTGCTTTAAAAATCGATCGTTCCTCCCCCGACCACCCCTCCCATGACCCGGCAATCTTCCGTCGAGACACGCTCCCTATCAACCCTCTGCCGGAAAATCTGCCGGAAGATGCGGCGCGCGCGCGTTCGCCAGCAAAAGCTCCACGCCAAAGTGGGAAATTGGAGGAAAAACGTGTACCGCGATTCGGAATCACGCGTACCGTCGCCGAGCTCCGCTTAAATTCTCCGATACTTCTCGCTGCGAGTATTACGAGGATAATGATTCCTTCCGTGAAAAAATAGAGTGACCTTGAGCCCTTGGTACCCTTCGGTCACTCATTAGACAATTTAAGACACGTTATATCCCAATTCGCCGGTCCATTATCCGAAACTACATCGGCTTCTCGGAACAGTGTTCCTCTTCGGGGGCCAGCTATTGAATAAGATAACGACCTGCAACCCCATCCTCGCATAATGAAGATTCGCCCGGAGCATCTCGCGTTGCCTTTTAACTCGTTTTCAGCCGGATGACGAAGTTCATTACGACCACGAAACGACGAACGCGTCTAACCGAGCAACCCTGTTTCGCGCGGCTCGATCGTCGTTTCGCGTGATGTCGCGTCGGTTCCCCGTCAACCGGTACCGATCGTCCGCGTCATGCACGAGCAATTCCCACCCCGTGGACGGTGTTCGCGAGACGCGGTCGCGCTGATGCCTGCCGATCGGACGGCAGACGGAGCGGATAAACGGGGAAAATCGGGGGGAGCGAGAGGGCGGTGTCCGGTCCCCGTCGAGGATTATTAGATCTCGCAGCGGAATTTCGCGGCAATTTGGATAATTTTTATTGAGAGACACTGGTGGCAGCGTGGCCGCGGGCCAGGACAGCCCAGGTTTAGTCGGCTCCGGGGGTTGCCGTGGCCGAGGTGGGGCCGTGCACTTGGTCCCTCTCGCTTCATCTTCCCTGCTCGTCTTCATTTTTTCTGTCCCCTCTCTCTTTCTACGGCTGCTCGACCGCCAGACACGTAATAACACGTTACACGGCTGCCAGGGACCGCGGGGCCCAAAAACGTCGAAACGAAAACAGCGCACACACCGGAGTTAAACAGCACCCTGCGATGGGCCGTGCTGGAAACACAGGGACACCGACACCTAATAACCCCTAATCTGCCGAAATCCCATAACTGGGCCTAACTAAATGCTATTTCATAGCTGGTACGCGCGACGCGCGCTCCAAACGTTTCGCGAAACCCAAGCCTGCGCACACTCCTCTCCCGTGCATGCAGAATCGTCCGACCTTTTTCTTCTAGCCCGTTCCGATTGATTCTCGGCTCGTAATTACGCGTGATCGCGCGCGATGCGTCCGAGCCTTGCTTTTCCACGCCTTCGATTCGAGCGGGCGCAAATTGGGCGACTTTCCTGCCGAAGAGGAGAGAACGAAATAGAGCGATGGCTCGCGGTGCGTCGTTCGACGAAGGACGCGATGTCGTACTCGGCGTCTCATCTCGAAAAGGCTCACGGAAGCGCGAGATAAGGAGGCACGATAATAACGAGCCGTAAGTAGGACAGGTGTCTGCGCGATAAAGCCCACGCGACACCTGAAAGTTATGCGCCGGCACGCACGTGGTTCCGCAAAATAAAAAGAGCCCACGAAGTGAAAGAGAGGCTAGAAGAGGAGAGAACGGCGGAGAAAAATGCGGTTGCCGAGCGAACCGCGCGATCCTTTGTCATCGAGAAGACGATCGAGCGGGACGTGATAAATGGAGGACGTTAAAATGCCTCGCGAGGCTGTCGACCGATTTTCCCACCGCGATCCGGCGCATCGATCCTGGGCCCTCGAGATCCGTGGCAAATTAAAAGACCCGGAAAAATCCGAACCAACGAGAATACGAGAGTGCACACCCTGTAGGGAACGGAGCGGCCAGCGGGCCACGATACGACACGCGAAACGATACGCGATACGAAAATAAATTACGGTAGCTTTTTACGAGCCGGTTCGAATTTTTAGCCGCTCCGCGTGCTCGCGGTAAACTATTTTTATCTTTACGGCCAGCGGTCCCTATTCTCAAAATCGGAGCGGAGAAAGGACACGCCGGGAAGAATGGAAGTCGCAAACACCCTTCGACGTCCTTAATTCCCTCGTTTGATCCTCCTTCGCCGGGGCAATTTCCCATCGCGTATATTTCACCGCATACATCTTTTATGCCTTTTACATCTATACCGGCGGGGGGTGAAAAATGTTTCCCGGTTTTCCACGTCACTGTCGCCTATTCGCGAGATCGTCCGGTTAATCGGCAACGCGTCCGGACGATGCGCATCGTCGAAGAAGACGATGGGTTTCGCTGAAGGGAAAGGACAAACGGCGTGGTTGAGAAAATACTGGAAAATTTTCCATGCTCCGTGAAGCCCGCGCGCGTATCGCCGAGGACGAGGGAACGCTGACCACAAAGGGGCAGCGGATATGAATTCTTATTCGAGCGATAAGATAAAATATTAAGGTCTCGGCACGGGGGCACGAGCCACGGATGTTATATCCTATAAAATTTCGTTGGCCCGATATACGCGATATGGTCGGTTGGCTCGACCACGCGACGACCGGCTTTAACCCGACGCTGTTGATCGTTGCCCGGGACGCCGGGAAACGCGGAACGATCGCGACGGTGTAGATTGGCGTAGGAAGCTTTTCGATCGGTAGAATGGCAGAGAAGAGCAGAGGGACGACGCACGACACGCGGCCTCTTTTAATCTGCCCATAGAGAGAGGATCGTCTTTTCTTTCTAACGACGAGCGACGTGGCCGTGCGCACGGTAGCCGTGTGGCCCTATACGAACCATCCTTCTGCCCCGACGTGGCAGCCTAAGCGGCGGTCCGCATTGTGCAAACACGTACCGGCAATTATTATTATTTATTACGCGTTTCAGCCCGTAACCACCGACTTTTCTCCTCCTTCTCTCGCATCCCTGACGGCTGGCATTCCCTACGGGCGGATACCAACTGTCGCGGTACCTGTCACCGAACTTTTCCCTCTTACGACCGATAAAATCGACCCGGCGATAAATCACGACGCGCTGCGAACTATGCTAACCGCGGCTCCACGGTTTAAAGTGTTCCGGTAAGTGTTGGGAATAACGCGGTTCACGGGCCGCCTATACGTACGACTAGCGATACCGCGATCCTTTATTGTAATTCCTCGTTAATTGCTTCCTCGTTCAATTAATTCCTCGCTAAAGATTCGCGATATGCAAGGCAAAACATTGGAAACGGCATTAATGGAAGCAGTGAGTCGGTAAGTACGCGCGTGAGAATTAATAATCTTTTGATGCATAACGTGACACCGTGTCAGTCACGTAACCGTTCAAGCTCATGCTCGTGCGTTCTCGTTAATCGTTCGAGCGACTGCATTCCCCGGAATGCTTTGCACATGCACTGCCGTGTATACTATCGTTTTTACCTCTAATATCTCGCCGTTATTATGCATATCGCGTTATGCAATACCAAAGTCCCGCAAGGAGGAAAAAGTCTCGGCCGGAACGGAAGAGAAGTCGGTGTACACTGGAATCTTGTTTCAATAAAGGGCGAGAAAAAGGGACCTAGAGAGGGGGGGAAGAAAGCCATTTCGCAGTCCCTGCCGCATCAGCCTGCTTTTCCTTACTTTCCTCGTTTCGCTTCGGCTTGTCCTATTATTTCCACTTTGTAATTTTTCCGCTGTTACTTCGTAACACCGAGCATGCGCGATTCCTTCCTTCCCTCATCAACGCCGTCGTCGTCCTCGTGGTCGTGGTCGTGGTCGTGATCGTGGTCGTCGACGTGCATCGCGAACTTTGGAGAAAGAGAATAATCCAAAGGAAGCTTGGTCGTCGACCGAATTGGAACGGGATCGGTGCCCTGTCTTAAGAAGGTATTAAGAAAGATTCTCGCGTCGGACGGTTTCGCGGTCCAAGAGTCGTCGCGCCGATCCGCGTGTTCGGAAACAAAGGACTAGAATTTCCTGCAAAGGAAAGAAAAGTTTGGCGAGAAGAGACGGGAGGGTAAGGGGAGGGTAAGGGAAGGGAAGAGAAGGAAGAAAGGAAGCGAATGGCGTAGCGGATAAGGAAGAAAGACGGACGAAAAGCGGGAACAAATGGTCGGACAGTCACGTCCTGGGTTAATGCTGCATGGAGGAAAGTCAGCGGGTTTATTAAACCGTCGGGTGGAAGGAAGAACGAAAAGGAACCGGCGGTTAAGTTTGAAGCCGTGTGTCGAATTAATACGTCCAGCAGCTGGAGAGAGACGCGTCTTTGCGACATAATTACCGGTCTCTCGGACGCGGCCAATAAGTCGGACGATGCACGGGAATATTGGCGGTGAAACGAAGCGATGGCGATCGAATCGGCACGTGCCGATCTAACGACGTCGCGTCACGAATGCCACGCGGTTTTTTTTCCATTCGCGATCGGTCAAACGAGGTAATTAATCGGGCCGTGACACGCGATTCTGCCAAACCGTGTACGTACCCGTACGTACCCGGCGTAATAGACGGCTGGCGCGACAACGGACGCGACAACGGTCGAAACAACGGTCGCGCGTTGGAAAACGAGGAAAAGAAGAAAAAATGGCGAATAGAGGAATGGAACGAAACGACGTGGAACCTAAACGAAATTGCGTGACGTTCGATGGTTACGACCTTTTGTAAAATTCCAGTTCGCTCGCGATTAACATAAGGAACAATCACTGGGAAATATTCGGACGGCTATTTCCTGCCATGTGACCCCATCGACGGAAGTCGTCTCACAGAAAAGGCGATGACGGAAATAATACGCGCGGCCGAACAATGCGAAGCGTTTTCGCGGTGTTTGCCGCGCGGCCAAGAGTTCACGGCTATCCCCGCTGGGTTAGGGGTTAGAATTTCCGATGCTGTCTCTTTCGTGCCAAGGTCGACCACCTTCCACGACCCATAGGGTTACACGAAATCCACTGCGCGACGTAACGCCATTGCTACGCGTTTCGTCCATTTATCTCCGTGGATGTCGTTTGCTTCTCTTCCGTCGTATCCGTCGCGTGTTGCGTCCGCGCTCTACGATCCCATAGCCGCGATCCTTTAATTACGGCAACCGCGAGGGTAAGACGAAAAGAGAAGGAACGAACGAACGAACGAACGGGGAGCGATCTCGTTAGCGAAATGACTTAGGTAAGTCCCGTGTACCATGAATTTCCTAGGCTTTCCGGTAAGCGAAAACAGAGAAGAGGAGTCGAGTCTCGAATTAGGGCGAGTTCTTCCTGTTGCGGTGCTCCGCGAGGAGGATACGGCATGCTAATCCCTCGGTATATTCGCGCCGGCTGAATATCGTAATTATATTAGTACCGTACCGGCGCAAAATTTCTCGCGAAATTCCGCGCGAAAGGGTGGTCGTGGTCGCGCGATCATCCCCAGTTACGCGTCTCCGTTCGCGTTAATTTTATATCTCTCCGCCTGCGCTCGCGTCCCTAAATGAAAATGCTTCCTTTTTTCCATTTTTTCCTCCCCCCCCCCCCCCCCTTTCTTTTCCCGTTCTTTTTCCCTATCTTTTTCCCTTTTTGTCCGGGTCCGCGGTAATTTCGGAAAATAATAAATGCCTTACCGTACACCACTCGCGCGTAATTGGTACGCACGCTCCGGGGCAGATCCTCCGAATAAAATTTGATTCCACGCCGCATTTCGGCCTCCATTAAATCCGCTCGATATACGCCCCGAAATAATCGCGACTCCGAATTGACATTCGGCGTAACGCGATACGCCGGGTTATTGTTTCCTGCGTCGTTTCCAACGAATCTAATTATCCCGATTCCATAGTTCGGTAACTCGGGTGTACGAGGGAATTTCGGCCGGAACGATCCATCGGCACGTCGCGCGTAGGGAGCGGATCCTTTAACCCCCCCACGTCGAGCTACCCCGATCTTCCTTTTCCATCCTTTTCTCCTCTTCCTCCGCGTCTTACGTCCCTCGGCGTAACTACGTTTCGCGTCGTTTACCTTTCTCCTCTCTCTCTCTCTCTCTCTCTCTCTCTCTCTCTCTCTCTCTCTCTTTCCTCTCCGTCGGTCTCGCGATCTTTCTCGTTTTCGCGCTTTTATCCCGAATTTTCCAGCTCGCTCTGCCACGGACCGACCTACCCGTCTCTACCCGGTTTCCTCCTCTTCTCGCGCGGTACAGGGATTTGCTGCGAGGCGGTACGTAACGAACCGTCGAAAAGAAAGGAAAACAAGTCGGAGAAAAGAAACGGAAGAGAAAAACGCGGAGGTTGCCTCGGTCGTGTTCCCGTAGCCCCGTGTAGTCGGTTCGTGGACGCGAGAGCGCGTGGAAGAGCAGACGAGAGAAAGAGAGAGTATTGATCCCACCCTCTAGGAGCGGCAACCCCTAGCTGGCCTAACTTCACTCCCCCTTCGTTCCACCCGTCGGTTGTTGTGTGCTGCATACCAATTTGCTTGATTTTTTCCCTTCCAGATCTCCCTTCGTCCCTACCGTCCGCTCGGCCGACTAGCTTCTTCCCTTCTCCGTCTCTTTTCGCCGCTGCTCCGCAGACGCCACTTTCCGTGCCCTCCGTCTCTTCCTCGTCCGTGTCTTTGACTACGATATCGAGACGAGTCCCTCCTCCTCCCGAGAAGAGAGGAAAGAACCCGACGTTCCCTCGAGAACTTGCGTCATCGATTACGAGAACGAGAACGAGAACGTTTCTCGTTCCCGGCTGAGCGTGTCCCCGTTGGTCTCGTGGCCGCGGAGCTTTTCGAGAATCAAAGCCGGTGAGCGGGAATAAAACGAAGCGCGAGATGCTCGAGGATGTAACGCAGCGATGGCGGGTGGGAGCATGGTCGATAATTCGATCGTAATAGCTTCCGCGAGTACCATTCGACCAGTCTCGTATCGGAGCGTTCGGTAAGATTGGAAACGCGAGGAATCACGACGCCGGAGCGCGGCGAAGGGAGCGGCGAGGGAAAAGACAAGCGACGAGAGGATAGGAGGGGACAAGACGAGTGGGTAAGGAGCGGGTTTGAACCTCGAGATAAACCTGGCCTCGCCTGGAATCTTCTATTAGCAATTACAGTTGTAATTGTTTCCTGCAATATGCATGGAAATAGTGGAATTATTTAAAAACCACCCCTACCATCAACGGCAGCCGTAGGACGGAGGGTGGCCACGGAAGGATCCAGGCTGCCTTCCGTCCAGTCCACTGCCGATATTTTCCCCGTTCCTCCTTCGTTTCGGGCTTCCATCTACCGTAGTCGCGGCTCGTCTCACCGACGCTCCACCTACTCGCTCGCTCAGCTCGGACCGCGAGAAAACCGGGGAACAGCCACGAATCCGAATCTCGTCGCAGGTCACGGCGAACGCTTAATGGACCGGAAACGATTTATCCGCGTAGATCGCGCAGTAATCCAGGCGCGGTGATCCTCGACCGCGAGGAAACGCTACCAGCCCGGAGCAACGTTCACAGAAATCCATCGGTCGAGCGAAGCGGTTTCGAGCGGACGCGGCGAAAATCCGTGAATCGGCGCTCGACGCTTGCTTGAACGAGGAAATCCGACGTGGATGGCCGAAACGGACCGCGGATAAAATAGCCGTTTAACGGCGCGCGTGCCGTAAACTCGGAAGAACAATTGCCCGGTAAATTTGGCCAGGGACGACTCGGAGAGAAGGAAGAAGCGGCAATAAAATGGGCGAACGGTTAGGACGACGACGACAACGACGACGACGACGACGACGATGTCGAGGACGCGGACGCGGCGCGGGAAACGAGTCGAAGTGGAAGTTTGGATCGGAGAACGAGTGTCGGTGGCGGCGCGGGTTGGAACAATGGAGGTAGGCGCGGAGCAGCGCGAGGAGTAGCCACAGGCCGCGGCGGCGATGCGAGTGCGCGCGTTCGTGCGCGATCGACCGCGAGCCGACCGTGAGGGGTTTGCCAAAATCGGTTATCGGCGTGGATAAGTGGGCAGACGGTGGGTGCGTTACGGAGAATAAGCCGCAGAAGGATACGGCGCGATGCACGACGGCTCTCCCCCGGCGGGTTCTCCGGGCGAACCTGGCCAGACGGAGACGAAATAACCGGCGAAAGAACGGGAAAGAGCGAGTTCACCTCCGGAGTCTGTTCGCGTAGCACGGTGGCCGGTGCATTATCATAACCGCATTCCCCTCTGCGGCCCGTAAGGGCCTCCGGATACCTCGACAAGACCAACCCTTTACACTTACACACAGGTTCGCGTCCTAACCGCCGCTCCCTAACTCAGCTACCACCGTCTGTACCTTTGCCGATATTTCTTTATCTCTCGTTCCTCCGGGCTCGCGAGCTTTTACTCTCTCTCTCTCTCTCTCTCTCTCTCTCTCTCTCTGCCTCTCCGCGTCGAAAACACCTTCCACGATATCGACGCGACACGCGTATTTAGTTGCGAACCGTACGCGACGAAAAAGGCGATATCGCGTTACCCTTGCTAGTGGTATCCGGTGGAGAGACAGAGAGAGGTAGGACGCGTGGGTGTGACGATTATCCGGTCTCTCTCGGCCTCTCGCGTGGAATCGAAGGATTTCGCACGAGCTTAGGGACAACACGCTCGTTTCCGCTAGGCGTTCCGTACGATTACGCGATAGAGGTTCGGAATGACGGGACGGCGGTGTGTTGGCACTTTGTTGGCCGGCGTGTCCGGTGCATCGCTCGTCCCCTACCTCCCGAAGCGGGTACATTATGCGAGCATTGCGTACTACCAGACGAGACAAGATCTGGTTGAACTTGAAGCACAAACGCGGCGCGGACTCGGGCTGCAAGTGTATACGAGCCTCGGGGAGATCTAACGATAAGCGTGGCGGTAGAGGCTGGATCGCCATAGATTACGGCAACGTATATACGCGTCGAACGTTTTCCGTGCTGAAACTATATACCCGCCGATACGAAAAGCGGCGTGCCTACGCGCCAGATGCATTCCGGATAAGCGCGTGTAACGGCAGCGTGTTTCATTAATTCGCGCGTACTTACAAATTGTCGCGATTCGTAGCTGTCACGAGAGGAACACGGGGGGTGGGGGGCGGGAGGGAGGCGCCGATCGCTCGACCCCGCGTGCTCGCGCTCGTCGAGCGGAGCGGAGCGGAATGGTGTCTCGATCGAAACGCGTCTATGTCAGAGGGAACACGACGTCGCCGCGGAACCGTAAGACTCTTCGCAAGGCGCATTATCCGGCTTCTTCTCGGCGAAACACAACAGGGAGATGGAGCGTGTCTCGTGCTGTCTGCAACGGCGCGACGCTCGCATAATGTACTCGGTTTAGGTATGCGCTGTACAATGCGCTCGACGCGGAGTCGCGGTAGCGAAGAGAGGAACGAAGGAGGCGCTCGTGTAAACGCGACGTGCACATCGTGTCACCATTCCAACCGAGTGAAATCAACGTTTTTCTAAGCGCCCAAAGAAACCGGCACTGCCGTGCTAAGATCGCCGGCACGGAACCGGGACAGGGAAGAAACCGAGGGAGCCGAACGAGAGACGCTGCACATCGGTACCGACAGCACCAGCACCAGCACCAGCACCAGCACCAGCAGCAGCAGCGACGACGGCGGCGGACGAGGGGACGAAGGAGGTGGCGAAGGTGGAGGAGGTGGAGAAGGGAAGGAGGATGAGGTGGATCAAGGAGGTAAGGAAGGCAGTTGGTAGAAACGGGGAGGCAAAGGAGGAGAGTCTAACCGAGCAGTGCTCGGTTTTAGGTCAGATCGTGCCGCGAAAACCAATCGCGTGCTTTCTGCGGCAGATTCGTCGCCATGGCTACTAGCGCGTCCATGTCCATGTCCACGTCGATTACCGACCGATCCGACCATCGATCCACCAGCCGAACGACAAAATCGAGACGATCGCGATGACGGTCGTCCTCCTCCTCCTCGAGGAGGTCTTCCGCGTCGATCGTTTCCCGTGTCTAACCCGGTTTGGGTTAGGTCAAAGGATCTCGGACTCTGGCCGATCGCGCGGATAAAACGGATAATTCGCTTGCGACGCGTGTATCGGAGTCGGTCGTACGGCGAGCGGAGAGAAAGATAGTTGGCGCCTATCGGGCAATTTTCGCTCGCGCGACATGCACGAAAGGTGGCGAAAAGAGCGCGAAGAGAGCGACACGCGAGGATGGATGGCCTCTGGACGGAGGTCGAAACGGACCGCGTGGCCGTTCCTTTTTCTTTTGTCTCGACGCGAGCCGCTGATCCCTCAGGAATGCGCCCGGGGCGTAATAAGGATCGTTTATAATCGTTTTGATCGAGTATAAGCGGCGAGCATAACCGAGTCTACCAGCAATATTGCCCACTGTACCCGTTTGCTAGCCAATCGATCGCTTACGCAACCGAATCGACCGGTATTATGAACAGCGAAGGACACGAGCGACGGTACGACCGTTCAAAGTCCGCTCTCGATCGCGTTCGCCTCCTCTCGGAAAACTCTCTCGATCTCGCGCTAGTCGCGGTGGTCGCGGCGGTGGTCGCGGAGGCGGTGGTGGTGGTGGTGGTGGTGGTGGTGGTGGTGTGGCGATCGAGCAGGATCGCGAGGGTAAACGGCAGCCTCCTGGCATCTTCGATCCGGCCCCCGAGCCCCGTCTAGATCTCCGGGATAGTTTGGCATTCGAGCAAAGTAATTGGCCTACGCTGGACTGGTGTTACGGTATTGCTCGCAGGAAACGGAGCGCAATATCCGGCTCGTATCTGGCGTAATTTCTAAATCCTCCTTTCAGAGTACTGGGCGTGCGCGCGCGCGCGCGCGCGAAATAACTTCTCTCGAGTAGAACCGCGCGTTCGTTAACGAGTAAAAAGGAAACGGTCCCCGATGAGGAGGCCAGATAAGGGTAACGCGAACACAGCGCGTGGCGCGCGATCCTCGAGAGCGTCGAGAGCGTCGAGAGCGTCGCGCGGCGGAAAGAACGTCGAGAAGAGGACGAGAGAGCGAACGCGCGTGCCGTTTTGTTCGAGCACGTTCGAGCGAGTACGAGTTCGCAGCTGTCGCTACTCGCCAGCGAATACCGGTTCTCTCTCTAGCAACATCTAACGACAATCGCATCGATCAAGGGACATCGCGATAATTCCACCTTGCCTCGGTCCGCGTACCTGCCCGCCCGTCGTAGATCGCGTCGACGGCGTCGCGTTCGATCGATAGATCACCCCGCAGGCATTTTATTATTGCGCCGGCCAACCTTATCTCCGAGGATGCTGGCTGGCTGGCTGGCTGGCTGGCTGGCTGGCTGGCTGACTGGCTAGCTGGCTAGCTGGCTGACTGGACGGCTACCTACCTTTTCCATCGCGGAAAAATAATCCGCCTCTGTCCGCGTTCGCGTCTACGCGCTCCTCCGAGTGGATTTCTCGTTTCCTCGAAGGTGCGACCGGACCCGCGGAAAATTCCCAGTCCTCCTTCGTTATCGCCCGCCGACCATCCGTCGACCATCCGCCGATCGTTTGCGCGGATGCGAGCGTAAAAATGAAAATCCCGCGGGCACGATCTCGCGCGACGAGACTCGGAAATTCGACCGGTCGGCTAGAGATCGCGAGTTCCATCTAGCCGCTTCCAGATCGACTCGTCTCTTCTCGGTTCCCGGTGTCCCGCTTCTCGCGATAAACGTGGCCCGACCACGCGGCCTGCCTCGCCGACTTTCTCCGATTCTTGCCAGGCAAATTCCAACGCGTGTCGCCTTCCACGCCACCTCCTCTCCTCGTTTCTCTCTCGTCCATCGTCTCGTCTATCGATCGATCCCCGTCCATCGAGATCCAGAGAGACGGTGGCCGATCGTTAGCCCCCGCGCGGCGCGAACGCGACGGAAAACTCGCGCGTGACATCCTAACCTCGCGGCTCGTCCCGTGCCAACCAACAGACGAAACAACCGGACGTTTCCGTCGCTGAAACTTGGTTATTTATCGACTAACGCGGCGCGGGAATTTCCAAGGTAACCACGATAATCATAACACCGCCCTGCAAGGAAATAACAGAGATAACGTAATTACAGAGGCCGGCTGTGACTGAACTTGTAACACCTGTAATTGCGACAGACGTTTATCTACGCCGGCCGTCTACGTAGCGTCTAGTTAATGCAACATTCGATCGAGTCGTCGTTAGCGCATCCACCGAGCGGACAGGTTCGATTAAAGAGCTGCCGCTTTTTCGCTCGATACCGCTCGCGAAAAACCCACCCGTTGGAATTAAGTCGCACCTCTAGCCGGCGCTGCTTAGACGCCCGTTTCACGGACCGTTCAGCAACGTCGCGGCTGTCGCCAATTAAGAAAGAATCTTTCGCAACCGAGCTCGTATCGCGCCGCTAAAAACGTATAAATCCCGATAAACGTCGGGCTGCCGACTCGTTTCTTTCGTCCGTCATACCTATCGGAGCGTGCTCTTTTATCGTCTCTTTTACATCCACACGCCGAGATTAAACCGCGCGGAACTTTCGACGATCGAGCTAGCACCTCGTCCACGAAAATCCCTCGTTTCCCGCCAACGACCGTACACTCTTACCACCCTCGGATCGCGATCCGGCCCGTGGACACCCGCGCCTCCATTCCGCGTCCATTCCGCGTCTACGCCGCGAGATTAATCTATCCCGGGGCCTTCCCTTCGGCGATGCCTTCTCGGGACGCGTTGCACCGAGTTGAAATTGCCTTTAAAAAATTTCCACATTTGACGAAGGAATCCTGTCGCCCAGGGGGCGGAGGAGGGGGGGGATGTTCTAGTAACGAGAGAATCCCGCCTTGCAAGGAAGAAGGAATTCCAGCAATGGAAAGAAAAAAAAAAGAAGAACGGAAGGGCATCGGAGAAAGGAATTCTAGGAGCAAAATAGGCAGCCTAAAGACGCGCAAGAACGCGAGGAAAAAGGGAAAAAGAGAAGGACGGCGGGAGGAGAGAGGAGGAAAAAATGAGAAAAAGCTTGGAAAAGAAAAGAGAAAGAGACGAGAAACCGGAATAACGACAGCAGCGTCGTAAAAGAAGAGAAAAGGACACCGGGAGTTTGGGAAAACGCGAAGAAAGACGTAACGAAGAGATTTAATTTCCCATGGTGTCCCGTGGAATATTCGAGCGACGATCGACTTTACGACGAACCACCCGCTGCGTGGCGTATCTCGCCAGCTCGAGGAAGCCATTCGCGCTCCGGATGAACGTCGCGGCGTCGAGCAATTGTTCCGATACCGCGACCCTTAACGAACTTAGAGTAAGTAAGTAAGTAAGTAAGTAAGTAAGTAAGTAAGCGAGCGAGTATACGCGCGGCTGGTTCGGGACCTTATGCAAATTACGCGTTCGAAAGCGAATATCTCGGAACGCGCGTCGTCGTGGTCGTGGTCGTGGTCGTGGTCGTCGCGATCGATCGAGGCGCGGACCCGTGGTTCGCGATTTTTACGCCTGGCCGAGCTCGAAGAAGTATAAATTTCAGCGCGACGACGCTGATTACTCGACCGCGTGACGTTCGCGGAGCCGAGAGATAAAGCGAAGGCTAGAGGCGAGCGGAGCGCGTTCCTCGCACGCGATCTCCGTATCGGATCGAGCGAGAGCGGACAATTTCGGCCCGGGGACCTCGTTATCCACGAAATCGAATCTTATCTTATCCACGAGCGCTCGCTCGCTCGCTTGGTCGGTCGGTCGGTCGGTCGCGGTGGGAGCGTAGGAGGTGGGCCGCGAAGCGTGGAAACAGATGCGGAACACGCGTTTCCGACGCGTTCGCGGAGCGGCAGAAGCCGAGAGAAAGAGAAGAAGATCGAGAGCGTGGAAGTAGGAGCGTGGTCGGGTGGACGATAAAGAGGGGTCGCGGTGCGCGATCGAGGGCGCGTACAAAGCTCGGAGGTTGGCGTGGAACGACGCGAAAAGGGAAAAAGAAGAGGAAGACGAAGCTCGTAGAGTGGCCGGCTGACGGGACGTCATAAAGTGCCATTCGTGTCGATAAAAACAAGCAGCACGGAATACGTACGTTCGGTATACGGGGAAAAAAGGCGAAGAGGAAGGATCGGAGAGATAGAGAAGAGGCAGCGAGGGGCACGGGGCGGGGGGCGGAGGATGGAACGACGACCAAGCATCGGGCAGCGATCCAGCTACGAGCCAACCGATCGTTCCGAGGGTCCTGGCTCCCCACTAAATTCGCAATATACGATCCCGGGAAACCAAAACGAACCAGCTTTCATGACGTCGCGGGGAGGTACCCTCTCGTAACGATACGATCGAACCTCAGACTTCGAGGTATAGGTACGGTACTCGTTTTAAAGGAGCACGCGAGACGCCGTCGATATTGCCGCGCTTGTCAAAATTCCTTTTTCATCCGAGTCGTTTCGTAATTTTTACGGGTCCGCGTTCCTCTCCGTCCACCTCCCTTCGGGTCCCTTCTCCGCTTCGCCACGCGCGTCTCCGCTCCGATTTCGCTCCGTTCGTCCGCCGCGATTTATCGCGATTCCACGATAATTTCGCGAACGCGCCTCCTCGCAGCTGGCAAATTCGACGCGAGAGCGAGCCGCGCGACGCGAGAGATCCGCTTTGCCTCGCCGCGAGGCGTCTCTCGGACTGTGAAGCGTTATAGGAGTTCGGTAACGGAACACCTACGACAGGTTATCACCGCGCGACACCCGGTTAGTATGTTATTCGGCATTTCGCGCAGCACCTTTCGCCCATTCCGACGTGCCGATCTCCTCTCCGCGAGAAGGAAGGCGCACACGGGCGTATCGCGAACGGCCGTGTGGCATCCGAACCGACCGATTCCCATTCACTCGGAGAATTTATGCGACGACGGGTAAACCGGAAATCATGGATTGGATGTCCTCAGAGGCCCGAGACCCTCGAGACACGCCGCGCCTACTCCATACTCCGCCGATACTCTTTTCGACGCTCTCGCGAAGGTTAACCTATTCCCGCAGGCACGCATCCAGGCCTGGAGGGGCCGTACTTTGCGTTATTTACAATCCGAGCAACGTCGTCGAAATCCGGAATATACAATATTACGTTGCTCCACGGCTGGCCTTACCGATTTTCGCGCGCATCACCACCACCGCCGCCATCGTTGGTAGAGAGAAACAACGATCGACCGATCAAGGGGAACGAAACGGAGGATTTCGGGCGAATCGAGACACGAGTTCGCGGAACGGGCCCTCGAGTAATCTACGAATCCGTCGTACGCTACTTGTCCGCGTGACGGCCGTCGCTCGTGAGATCGTGGCTCGATCGCCAACACGCGTCCACCTCTTCTAGTCGACCGCAGGGACGTTCGATCTCGTCCGTTGGGACCGGCTTGTGCCCCTGCTCGATCCCCGATCTACGCTTCGATCTCCAACACGCGGTGTATTTCTTCCACCGGTGTGTACACTCGTTACGTTATCTCGCGTTTCGAGCAAGATCCCCGCGTCTTTCTGTGGGACTCCGGGAGTAAGAAAGAGAGAGAGAGAGAGAGCGAGGATGGAGAGGAATGGTGGCGAAAGAAGGCAGAGTAGCAGTAGCAGCGGCAGGCAGTCGCGAAAACTCGGTAATTAATTCTTCGGAACGCGGTGAAAAAGGAAGCGGCGAAGCAAGAGAGGAAGAAGGAGGCCGGGGTTGGGGATGGCGAAGACGAAGGAGAGAAGGAACGGCGGGCGCGAAGTAAGTTCGCAGAAAGGCTCGGAGTAATTGTAGAATCTGGTGGACGCAACTTGTCCCTCGGTGGGACAAGTGACGGGCGTCGTTCGAGAGGGCTCCGATCGTTGCTCGATCGCGGAGGACGGTGGTAGCCTCTACTCGTGATCCCCGTCCCGGTAGAAGATGCTTCGATCTGCCTCGAACGACGGCGTCCTCTCACTCGTCGTCCCGTTCTCGTCGTCCCGCCGCTCGTCGGATCTTCGATCTCGAAGCGGATCTCCGGCCACGGTGGTGGCGATGGTGGTGCGCGCCTGTCTTCCTCTCCGTTTCGCGTCTCTCGTCTCTCCTCTCCCGGTAGCCCTCGGGCACTGTCAACCGGCGCGAGCGACAATGCCCGATGCGAGATAAAGCGAAACCTTAAGGGACTCGGCAGCGTGCTCTCCGTGGAAAGATACGTACCTCGAGTTACGTACTTTCGTATGTACGCGAGAGACCGAACGACACAGACCAGATCGAAGATCTACTTCTCGGGATACGGCAGCAGCAGCAGCAGCAGCAGCAGCAGCAGCAGCAGCAACGGCAGCAGCAACGGCAGCGTCTTCGCGTACGCCTCGCGAACACGCTTATTTCTCCGATATAATGTCTCGAGATACCGGAGATCGAAAACCGGCGGGAAGCTGGCTGACTGGCTGACCGTGCGGATGGTCGGATGGCTGGCTGGCGGGCTGACAGAGCGGATCGAAAGGATCGGTTCGACCGCGTTACCTCGTTCCTCGGGACCGCGAAACGACCCTCGAATCGGTCCGTATCTAGAGATGTTTTCTAGGTGAAAATTTTCCTCTCGGAAATTGTTTCCTTCCGCGCGTGAAGGCGAGCGAAGGGAAAAAGTATTTCCGCGAGGATCGAAGATGTAATTTTTGAAGCGGGATAAATGTCTGCGAGGTTTCCTTCGAAAGAACTGGAATAGTCCCAAAGGAGAGATACGTGTTTCACGTACACGAGCGCGCGCGAGCTATAGGGAGCGAGCTACAAAGAGCGGCAGAGAGCCGTAAGACCAGATCGAAGATCTACTTCTCGGGATACCGGCGTGTCTGCCTACGCCTCGCGAACGCTTATTTCTTCGATATAATGTACCGAGATAGCCTCGACCAAATACGTAAAAGGTACCAGGTCCCGTGCCACGAGGAAGGTTGTTCAAGGATGCAGCGCGAGCCCGTACGCTCGCCTCTAACGAGAGGTTCGGCCGCGAAACGACACCGTAAACGCCAGAGGAAAAGCGTTTTTCCGGCGTTGTTTCGCGTGGATCGCGTGATAGAGAACCGATCGCTGGGCTTTCCCTAGGCCGTGCCACTCGAAAATCCGCTGGAAAGAGAAGAGAGTCGGAAAGTGGCAAGGTGGGCCTAACAAGGCCCCTTCGATGTCACCAAACTCGTTCCTCCGTCCACACCGCGGGAGCCCAGCCCACTACTTTACGACTCGACTCGTCGCGTCGACCACCGAGCAGCTATCCTAATACGAACCAACGATCCAAGATTTCTGGGACGGTCTAAGAGGCGTTCTTATATAACAGCCGTCCGTAGAATTCCAATTTTATTCCCGATTACGTAACGGCTCGTAACGCTCGAAACGAGCGGGTAGCCGTTGCTGGACCTTTGTCGAATTTCATCGAAAACGCTACCCGCTGCTTGCCTTCCGCGCCGCGCCGACCAGCCGTATCACGAGTACGCGGTTCTCGAGAGGGCACGGAATATCGACGGGGGGACGGAAATAAGAAACGTTCGGCGTAACGACGAGAAACGACGGATAAAATTGCCAGCTTATCACCCGTATTTCATCCCGCGGACTCTTTCGTTCAACCCGTAATCGCTGGACGCTCCGGATAAATTATGCTCGCCGAAAGCTCCGGGATTTTTTAACGGCGAGAAAAACGAGGCGATAAACGTTCGCGCGGCGTAACGAGAAATCGTTCTCCGCACCCTCGGTCGGCTTAAACGCCCGTAGAGTTTCGTTTCCATTAGCCGAACGAGCGAGCGAGCGAGCGAGCGAACGAGTACGCGCGAGCGTGAATCCAATCGCGTTTAGTTTCGTAAGATTTTCGCGCCTCGCTCCATAGATCCTTCCACGCAACTTTCTTCCGCGAGGAAACTGCCCGACGAATTATCCGCGTTAGCCGCGTTAACCGCGTTTCCGATCACGAAATTACGTAAACGGATCGGGACGATCGCGTACGCCGAGTGCACTTTTCTCGATTTCAACGCGAGAATATACGATACGAGTCTCGAGATAATTGGTCCGTCAAATAATACGCGATGCATAAACGTAACACCCCGTCTCTCTCTCCCGCTCCGATGGCATCCTTTATGGACTCGAAAGCGCGAGCCTTCGTTTTATAGGCGTATACATAATTAATTGCCGTGTACTCCGTCTTTCTCCTTCCTGCTGCTATATTTACATATATTCTCGCTTGCTCGCCCGTTGCTTCGCCGTGTCCGATACAAGGAGACCCCATTTGCCCTCGTCCACTTTTTCTTCCTCCGTCGCCTGTGCGTGGCATTTTAAGGATTCTCCGCTACGATCGGACCTCGCGCGCGCCTCACTGCCCGCTCGCTTAACTCGCCGAGTTACGTCGAAAAAATCCCTTTTCTGTATCTCTCGTTATTCCCCTCGAGACCGACATTTTCCACCGGTCTACCCTGCGCCTAAATCCCTGCCTCCTTTTTCCTCTCCACGAGTTCGCTGCCTGCTGCAACGCTCCGCTCCAGGATCGGTCCACTGCTAGTCACCCGGGGGTTGCGTTCCGTCCACCTTTCAACCGCTTTTCGTCTCGGCTAGCCGTCTCCTCGTCGCGGAAGACCCTCTGCGCTCGCCTGCGAGAAACCTGCGATCATCCAGATGGCGGATGTCTCCCGTAGAAAGGACCGAGACGGCGAGGTTTTAACGTCCCTTTTACGACCCTTTAAAATACCATCGTCGCGGCAGCTACCGGGCTCTCTTAATTATTTTACGAGAATTCCGACGACAATGCTCGGTGGCAAAAACAAGCGGTAACACCCTGTCTACCGTTTGCCTCGCAAGCCACGGAGATTACGAGCGCGGCTTCCAGCCGTTCGACCAGGCTTCCCTTCTGCGAAATTTCTCGAGCTAACCGCCGTGTCGTTAAGACGCGCGTGAAACGTACGCGAGCGCGATAACAAATTTTAGGTGGTCTCTATAAAGATATCCGGCTAGTTAATAAAGATACCGCTAATGAAACACGTCCGAGAATATTAAGTTTCCCCTATACACGTCCGAGATCCGGGGACGTTCGCCTCGCGATCCTCGAGACGCTGCGACCCGTTCCAGAGGGGTGCGTACCGAGCGTTTCTTTTCTCCCCGAGATGGAAATTCCCTGCGAGATCGGCCGTCCCGCGAGCATACGATACGTCTTTCCAGCTTGATTCCTCGTTGCTGAAATTTTACGACAAAACGTTCCTTCCTGCACGGATACGCGATACGCGAAAGAACCACGAGACGAATCGGGCATGAATAATGCATTGACCTCGCGGTATCGAGAAATAAAAATCATCGAGCGTGTGGCCGTGCCTCGAGGTCAACGTACCCGGCAAAATTAATAATTTTCGGCTTTCGTCCCGATCGTCGAAAATACGCGCCATTAATCAGGCTGACATGTTCGATAAGTCCCACGGCGAGTCAACATTTTTCGCCATTCCGCTTCTATTCGCCCCGCAGAGGAGCGCGCCCCGTGTTCACGCGCTTCGAGATACCGCGGAAAATCGAGTTACCTACCGGCGTTTGCCGCGCGTTCTCCTATCGCCGACCAAACAAACGCGTCGAACGTCTAGCAAACGTCTGGCTAACGTCTAGCAACGACGTTTAGGAGAAAAAGCAGGTACGCGATAGAACGGAAGGATAGGTGGGAAAAGGAGGAATTGTCTGCGGTGGATGAGGAATAATAGGGTAAGAACCGGAGCGAGTGTCTGGAAAGGACGAGAGACGGAATGGCGGACGACGTAGGAGAGAAACAAATAGGGTCTGGCCCAATTAGGGATTTATTTATGCGCCTGCGGGTATATTAAACGAGCGAAAATATGAAGGGAAAAAAAGGAAGAGAAAAGCCGCGGGAACGTGTCCACCCAATTCGAGCCAGGCGATCGTAGATACACGTCGCGCTTATAAAGACCGTAGCGGGTCCTCGTTAACGAACTGCCAGGGCAGTTAAACATAAATTGCAGCTTTGAACCGTCTCTCTGCTGGCGTGTCCTGGGCATTCTCTGTGCGTGCTGCCTCGCTTTCTCGCCTTAAATCCGCGCCAACCGGACGGTCGACTCGCAATTTCAACGCCAGCAAACGATCCCGCGTGACGACGTCTCAGAAAATCAACCGGATCGATTATTACGCCTCTCAATCTCGATCCTCCGCCTCCCTCTCTTCGCCTATCGAATTTATTTCGGCCATCAGCCGCCGAACGCTTCGAAACCGCGGCGCAAGAACAGAGACGCGGCTCGGAATTAGCCTGTAAACGATGGACGCGAGATGGAAATGGGAACGAGCGAGGACGACACCGCGACCTACCTACCTACCCCGCGCTCAGCTCGTGGGTCACGCGTTCGTGATTGGTCGAAAAGAAGAGACATCGTTTCATCACGAGTGACAGGAGCTCTCCTGTTTGCCGGTCTAGAGGGCAAAAGGAAAAGAGAAGCGGTGGTAGAGAGCGAGAAAAGACGGACGGACAATGTCGCCTCGTTTATCAGAGCGGTATTGTGGGAGCATCGTTGCCCTTCTCGACACCCTCTTTGTTGGTTACATCCAGACTGCGAGCTCCGACTACTCAATCCTTTCTTTCACTACGTGCTCTCTCGCTCTTCGCCGCTCTTTTCATTCCTTTTTTCCGAGAGGCCGACGGGAGGAACGACGAGAACTCGGAAAGAAGAAGGGAAACGAGAGGAGGAAGGCGCGCGAGTGAGAGACGAGGACGTACCACGGAGGCTGCGTGTCCTCGTTCTCGTTCCGCGGTTATCTCTTTAAACAGCAATTGTACTCGAAAAAAAATGGTTTTGTGCTATCTGAAAAAGGAATCGACCGCTCGGTTTAACACCGCGCGATCGTGCGTGCTCTTCGAATAATATCGGCCGCGAGTCGATCCTTTGACCGTTATACGAATAAATTTCTCTCCGACTTGGAAACCGTCTCGTACGCGTTAATACCAGCGATATCTTTTCCTCCCTTTCCCCCCTTCCCGCGGATTTTCATTTTCCCCTGGCCCGTTCGTTCCGCGGAGAGAGGCGCCACGTTCGGAAAGGAAATCGGGTAGGATTTTCGAGGTTTTTCGTCGCGGGGTACGAGATGGTTCGGCGTATAGAAAAAGGACGAAATTCCGCAGGCGTGTAGAGCAAAAGGACGAGGGCGGTTGGCGAACAAATTGCTCGGTGGACGGTGGAAGAGCGATGTAGGACAAGAAAGTAAAGAGAAGAGGAGGAAGGATAAAGGCGGAATCGCGACTCAACATCGGTACACAGGAACATCCTGTAGCAGCGGGACCGTCGGGTATCTACGTGGGGCGTTACATAATTTAGCGGCGTGTACGTCGCATAAGTTAGAGGTTCGGTTGAAACGGGGCGACTATAATTTCATCTCGGGTGGTTATATCTCAGAGCTCAACCCCGACGAAATGTTGAAAATAGTAGTACAACCGATTGCTTTTAAGCAGGAACACCTCCCGGTACCGGTCGCTCGATTCCGTTCTCTTCCTTCCACCCTAGCCCCCTTTACTCCTCGGCTGTCGCGCGTCTCGAACCCTCGAACTCTCGAACCTCGTGATTATTCCGCCGACAAACGCGTATTCCATCGACGTTGCCGTCGAGAAAGTTCTTTCGCCGCTCTCGCCGAGTCGCGCTTTCCTCGCGAGAACGCGCGCGTATTTTAGGGAACGCGTCACGAACGAGAATTAGTCGCGGCTAAGTCGACGCCGTTCGTTATCGTTAACGTTAACGTTACACGACCGCGATTACGCGTTGAAGGAGTTTCGTTTCTAATTGGGAAGAGCTTAGACGATCCTGCACCGCGTTTTTATTCCGCTTTACGCGCGTTTCGCGCCAACGGACCGGCCACTCGGCCGCTAGCGCGAGCGGAGATAAGAAAAAAAATATTTTTCCCCCGCGGCATCTGAATATTTCGTTTTTCCTTACGGTACCAGCAGCTCCGTTAATCTCTCGACTTATCCACTTTTGTATTGCGACGTCTCCCACCCTGCCGGTTAAATTACGATTTGCGCTAATTACCGCGTGAAATATTTCCACGGAAGCGCGTAAAGTAAGCCGTCAGATCGGTAGATAGGCGCGCGCGCGCGTGCGAGCATAAGCGCGCAATAATATCGCACGACTATCCGATCGAAGAGTTAATTTATGCCTATAAGATCGCACGTAAATGGACTGATAAACAAGATCCGTGTCTATTAACGGTATATCCCCGGAGCCGAGGATCGAACCGGCCCGCCCAGCGGAATCCAGCAAAGGGATCCACTGCTCGGATCTCGTCTTAAATTTCCGAAATCTCTCTGGAAACGGACGAACGAACGAAGGGGCACGGTTGGATTTGGTGCCGGGGGCCGTGGTCGTACACCGTCATAGATTTCGACGTAAGTCATGGGGAAACAGGCCGTGTCAGGTACGTGCCCGTTTTTCTCGGCGCCCAGGGACACAGAGTCCACGCGCTCTCGCGTACCCGAACCCAATCTCGGATCTCTCCCCGGCTGCTGCGTTATAACGTAATAATTTAGGCCCGTGAATACGGCCAACTCGTAAAGCCGTCCTTCGAGGGCGTTTAACTTGCTTTTAATGATTTCGAGGCGTGGACAGCTCCGATCCGGATATTTCCAACGCTGCGCCGAGGAGGAAATTAGCCGCGCCGAAGACCACGCCGACCACCTTTCAACCCCCGTTAACCAACCTCCGCGACCGGTACGGCGGAAACCACGGCAGCGGAAAGCTGACGAAACGATCGCGCCGTACGGCGATCGTAGGAACCAGGCGCGCGATAAGAAACGATATTTCTGCCACCGTATTTCCCCCTTTCCTTTCTCTCGTCGCGATCGAATGGAAGAGAATAACGAGATTAAATTCGTAGAACGCTGTAAGACTCGTCGGTGGACCGCGCGCGGTTTCCCACGGAACGACGCTGAATTAACGTCGCGTTTAAACTCTCGCGAATAAAATCTTTATTGCAACCTACGGGGCTAGACTTTGCGAATAGCCGAGCAAAAACGTCATCGCCGCATCACGAATCCATTTGCCGTTTCGTTCCGCGTTACTTTCCACCGTGTTTGCCAGCGTGGACGACGAATCACGGCCATAAAGTTGGCAGGGAGAAAGGAAAACCGAGGACGCGGTAAACGAAAGACGGGAATTGACGGGGGAGGCGGAGGGAGGGTGGGTCGTTGGTACCTGTCGTTGTTACGGTCGGTACAAACATCGCCGGATGCTCGCATCTGGTCGGCACGTGGGCTCCCCTCAGGTGTTCATCCCCGAAAACGTTTCCATTTTCACGACCACCTGACCAACGCAACCCCCTGCGAGCATCCACCCTCGTTCACCCCGCTGTGTAACTGGTGGATCTCAGGTGCGAGACAGGGTCCTCGACATGTGTTTCGTATTAGCGACACAGGACCTTCCTCTACCCGCCATTAAACGCGCCGGATGAATCGTGGGAAAGCGCACGAGGGATACTTGCATCTGGCTTAAATCGTTTTATTGGCATCGGCAAGTTCCTCCGGGATGGAGGTGGAGCAACCGTACTACCGCTACCGCTACTACTACCACTGCTGCTCCTACTACTACTACTACTACTACTACTACTACTACTACTACTGCTACTAGTGCTGCTGCTCGCTGGTAAACGCGATTTTCCACCGCCTCGCCGTGCCGTTAAGCGCCGACATTTTCTTCACCCGGCACTGCCCTTCTTTTCGATCGGCAATGCGCTTTTTTCCCTCCCCCGTTCTCTCCCTCTCTTTATATATATATATATATATTTGTTCCCCCCCCGTATGAATAAAAAAATAGGCTAATCGTGCGTTGATAACGCAAAAAATGCATACTAACACACGATTTTAATCGCCCTTTATCACATTATGGAAATGGCGACGCATTTTTATGGCGCGAATGTTGCGTGTACACGTAGTCGCCGGTGTATTCGATTCGCGGCATAACCTAAAAAAGTAACGAACGCATAAATTAACCGACGTATCGATTTTTTGCACGGTGCTTTCCAGCGCCACGCGCCTCGCGCTTTCCGACGAAAATACTTTTCCCTCGGCGAGACGTTGGACGAGTCGATTGATCGCCGACGGGATGGAAAATGACGTGGAACGTCTCGGATAGGCGGAGATATTTCGGAAAACTTGGCAGCAGGTTAATCGCGTTAACGAGCCGTGTTTACCTCGGCGGGGTAAACCGCGTGGGCGAGGATGACGAGAAACCGCGCCGTAAGCTGGCGGAGGCTTAAGCGATAATTGTTTAGCTTGCACGGTTAAAGTTTCGTCGGAACTCCGAGAGTAACCAGATATTAGCCTTCGTCATCTTCGTTTCCCTCCTTTTTCTTCTCGGCTCGGCTCGCACCGCGACGGAGAGAGCGCGGGAGGATCGGCTGACGCGTTTGTCCGCCGCGGGTGATTGCGGATCTACCGATTGCGGCCCTCCGACTCGCGGCACGGTTTTATTAGTTTTAAACACGCGTTAAATAAAACGGGACTAAGCCGGCTCCGAAGATCAGACCGTGGTTTAGAGACGTAAACGTTCTTTAGGACGTATCGCGGCAAGGGCGAGACCCTCGTTCGGGATCCCTTTTCCTTTCGGAGGGATCCTCGGAAGGAAGACGCGAGATTTCCGTGAGTTCTGGAAACGGGGAAACCGCGCGGTAAATCGTAGGTAAATCGAGAGATACTGCCCACTTTCGAAATTATCCTCTCCGCTCTGGTCGTTGCATCCGCCAAGGGTGCGGAACACGCGCCGTCGTCGCGCTGCGAGTTCGGCTTTCGGCGATCTCTCCAGGCCCGATAACGCGAGCCGCCGTGGAGGGAGAAAAGAAAGGAGAGAAGTTAACGGCGTCGTTCAGGGTGGATCGTGATTCAGAGGAAAATGAGCCTTTTTTCCGAAGAAAAAGAATACTCTTTCCAGGAAGAGAGTAGCTCATTCGTAGCGGATCGACCCCGCGTTTAATTAGGCAGCTTCTTTCCCGTGGTGGTAGTCCCCAGGAGAGCGAAAGGAATCACGAGGCGAGACCGAGCTGCTCTCCATCTCGGGAAAAGTCTTTCTCCCGCTGGCACGTGGACCCTCTCAATCAGTGCGCGGATTACACTTTTAATTCATTTTTTTTAACTAACCCGACCGTGTCACGCCGTCGACCAATCGGCTGCTAGACCGTGCACGAGAAGGGCGTAGTTCCCAAGTTTCGCCGACGCGCCACCGACCACGAGATCGTTTCTTCTTTTCGCCGATTCTCTTACGCTTCGCGATGCTTCGTAGCGGAAAATTGCTTAATTTCCCAGGGCTATCGACGAATTGAAAATTACGAGGCATTCTCTCGACTCCTCGTCCCTATTATTGCTTATCAGACCACACCCAGGGGGTTTCGGCGTTTCCGGCCTCGGGTGAAGGTGGCGAAGAATCGCGAGGAATCGCGTTGAATCGCGTCTCTGTTCATTTTCTCTCTTTCTCTCGCCCCTGCTTTCACCCGGTGAATGAACGGCTATAAACGTAAACCGTGTTCTTCTAAGCGAGGCGCCGTTTAAAAAGATCGCGAAAGCACGTATGAGCAGCGGCCGGGTTTGCAGAGGAGAGAAGAGACGGTTGTCCTTTTTGCTCCAGCTGCCGTTCAGCCTCGTGCGTTTTTCCTTCTCGCGTTGGAGAGATCGAGTAAAACCGGGGGTGGCTAAGCGGCACGGGACGCCTCGGTGTAGGATCCCGGTCGGGTTCTCGAGAGGGTCGAGGGGGTGTGGGTAGTTTAGACGGAGGCGTAGGGTAGGCTTGGCGCGGATAGTAATATTCTTGAACCCCCAAGAGAAGGCTTACTGCAATAACCCCCGCGGCTCAAACTCAAAACCCACCGTTCACTCTATGTATCTCTTTTACCCCCTCTGCCTCCACCCACTTTCCTTTACCCGGCTGCTCCACCTCCTACGCGTCCCCGGTTCGCTATAAATCTTAGCCACCTTTAAAGCGAGCAACCGGGACACCGCGGCATCGTTCCGCAAATCGCAGCAACTGCCGTCCAAGTAACGGTCGGAAAGCCGACGAATCGCGAATTCTTCCCCGTCTCGCCGTTCCCTCGATCGTGTCCGCGGTCTAATCATCGATCGCGCGTTTCGTCGAATCCGATTATCGGATTAGCGCTCGCTTCTCCACGACGATGAAGCCGGGCCGGGAGATGGAAATATCAACGGCGAAGCGTTAATACCGGTGACGGTGACGAAATCGAAGATAAACCGAGGATCGTGGAGAATACGCGCGGGTTCCTCAATCCTGGCGTTTATCCGGGTACACCTAAAAAGGCAGGCGAATGAGTTAACTCGAGTGATTCGCGGCTCGGAGCCCTACGTCGTTGAATTTCATAACCTCCGTCTCGTTTATCTCCGTACACGCGATATGTATCTCGCTACATCGATCTGATAACGAGTTTACCGGGTGCTACCTCGTCTATGCGCTATCTAAACTGATCTACCGACTACGGACTACCACCGAGATCGGTCTAATGTTATAATTTTGCCACGTACCCCCTCGTGATTCGGTTCGAGGGAAAACGCACGACCGACCCCCCTCTATTTCTCTCTGTCTCTCTCGCTTTAACGCGAGCTCGTTAGATTTTACAACGAAAGACGCGAACCGATCTCCGTGGAAGAGATCGACGGACGATATTCTCGGCTGTCACCGTGAATTTCCGCCGTCGGCGTAATTATTAGAATTTCAGGTGAAAGTTTCGGAAATGGAAATGGTCGACGTAATACCCCCTGACGCGCCTCGTGTACGGGCTTTCGGCTCTCGGAGTGGTTTCTCTGCCTCTCGCGAAGGCACCTCCTCCTCGAAATTAGTAGGAGCTGATCGAGGGGTAGAAAAAAAATTGGTGGCAATAAAAATAAATTACATGCATCGTAACGCCCGGTAGTACCGGCGGGAGAGCTCGCAGGCATCCATCCTGCTTGCATACTTCGGGTCCTGATTAAAATTGGGGTGCGGTGGAGAGAGAGAAGCGATCGGTTTGCCCCGAGCCTCGTTCCTACTTTTGCTCTTCCTTCCCCGTCGAGTTTCCCGTCGTTTCACCTCTCGGTCGAGGTAATAATCGGCGTCGGCAGAGAGAAGCGCGCGCGACAATCGCTCGCTCGCTCGAATCGCCGCGAACCCCCGCGTTTCACCTTCGATCCGCTCCGTTTATTCGCCGAACCTCCAGCGTTCGTCGCGTCCCTGCCCTCCTTGCCGTTTATCTCCATCCTCGTCGGCATCGTTCGCGATCCGTGTACGGCGCGTTTCGCCAAACGATCCGGTTGTCCGTGATTTCGTCGTCGTCGTCGTCGTCGTCGACCGGCCGAGAGGAACTCGCGCGAGCGTTCGCGGCGCGGACACGATCCGTTCGATTGGCAGCGGAAGTTCCCTTTCCAGTTAAATCGGTAAACCGAGTGGGAAAAGTGGAAGGGTGGAAAGGAGAGATAACCGCATCCTGTTACACGCGTTTTGCATGCGCGGCTTTAAAGAAAAATCGCAGAAACATGGATTTTCCGCGTAACGAAGAGAATGACACGAGACGCGGGAGGACGGAGAGATGGCGAGACGTTGGGAGAGAGAAAGAGAGAAAAGGAGAGTTAGAGGAAACGAGAGGTGGTTAGAAGCGGATAGAGAGATGGCAAGAGAGAGGCAACGATGGTTAGAGGCAGCGATCGCGCGCGCGTAGGCGTAAAAGACTCGCCTCTCTCGAAGTAAACGTAAGAGGAGCGCGCTACGCGGTATCGACGCCGTTCAGGTACTGTTTTCGCATTTATTTAAAGCACAAGGACATCTAGTCGAGTCCTGGCTTTGCAGTCCGGTCGCAAAGTGCCAAGATGTGTCCTCGTCCACGTAATCGAACCGTGAGGCTAGAACGAGAGGGAAAAGTCAAGCGGAGAAACGTAAAGAGGAAAGGAAAGACGAGAGAGGGAGAAGGAGATGGAGACGGAGAGTGTCTGCGAACCACCGCGCGTTCATTACGCGCCATTACTCGCGATAAATCGTTCCACGTAATGGCTCGACGTCGAAATCATTAATGATTAAGGATTAAAGAACGTAATCGCGTTAATCGCAGTTATCGACACCGATCGCTGGGACCGGTAACCGCTTATTTTCCCCGTTTTAAGCTTCGTCCAGGACCTACTTTCCTCCTCGTTCCATCTTCCTCGTCCGAGGTTTGTCACTCCGTCGTTTAAACGTCCATCGTCGCGTCGCTTCGCGTCCTCCGGTCACCGCTTATTAATTTTTCATAATAACAAACGAGAGCGAACGGGCAGGGGATCGATTCGACGCCACCTAACGTGCGTGGAGATCGATCGTTGGGAATTTTACCAAGGAAATTACGCGGCGAGAAAGTGGTTCGCGGTGTCGGGGTGTCGGTATCGGCATATCCATGTCGTCCGTGTAGCGCGACAAAGAGAGAGAGAGTGAGAGAGAGAGAGTGGAAGAGAGCACCACGATTGGCAATAACTTCCTGGGAAATGATGTCCCGATACCCGAGTGCTAACCCACGGATTACGGCGCGTCCACCACCTCCTTGTCCAACGATCGCGTGCACCTCTGCTGCTGCTGCTGCTGCTGCTGCTGCTGCTGCGCCAAGTGCGCGCTCGTGTACCAGCGTGGGCGTCTACGAGTTTGTTTGTAAACCGTCCCTCTCCTCGATCAAGCTCGTTTCCATTACCCGCGGATCGATGCCTCGATCCCAGGCCAGGATTAAGATCTTCCTCGGGTAAATTCGAGCGGACGCGAGCGGTCCGTTAGCTACGCTCGAATAATCGAGCGGATAAGAGAACCGAGAGGATAGAAACGAGATGCTGCGAGAGGAGAAGACGACGAGAAGTTGGAAAGCGGTTATCGCGAACGAGCTAAACTCGTAGAAAAGACTCGGCATACGGTTTTATTAACGGTTCGTCCGTATAAAGCCGGATAAACGATTTACGTAAAAACGTATTATCGATCGATAAATCCTGCCTCCCTCTCTCCTCTGTCCCGTTTCATCGGCGACTGGACCACCGTCCATCGTGGATCATCGCGCATCTCCGGAGCGCGATACACCCTCTCGGGGACAGAGCGGCGGATTACGCGAACGAAAAAGGAAAGTCGGTTCGCAACGCGAGGAGAGGCGTAAAGTGCGATTTTATCGCGGTATCTACGGACGTGCGCTCGCGCGCGATGTTTCGCGGTCCGAAAACGTTTTAATTTGCATTTAATCCATCGGCGAGACGCACTGCAGTCGGAATACGTATACGCGAGCGGAGCGCGCGAGTTGCCGCTGTCGTCGTTATCGTAACAGGATTGCAACGGTGATTCAAGAGGCGCATCCTGCAGCAAGGCGAAACGTCAGACGCGTTGGAATCTCCCGTTTTCGATGTCGTGCAGGAGCCCGTAGGCGAGATCGATTTCTCCGCGAGGCGATCAGGCGGTTCTCGTGGAGAATAAAATCGTCCTCCGGCACGGGACACGCGCTCTTCCCGGAGCTGAAAGTGCGTGCTCCCGGCGCATTCTCGTTATAATTGCACGTCGGCCAGCTGAAACGCGATCTGGATCGCGTGACCGTTCGCATGGTAGAGCGTTGACGACGCGCGGAGGATGCCCTCGATGCTGCTGGGTGTTGCTTCGGTAGCAGAGAACCCGGTTCCCGGGGGCCGGTCGTCATTAGCGGCTACGATTAATAGGATGACAGTTTCTCGCCAACCTTCCGACTAACGTAAACTCCCGCTGATTAATAACCCTCGGGGAGTAACAACGACTGCTTCGCGGCCGTAACTATCGTTGTTTCGCACGAGACGCCGGCCAATCTCCTCGTCTCGAAAACACCGTCGCGTCCACGAGGAAGAGGAAGAAGAAGAAGAAGAAAGAGAAGGAGAAGAAAAACTGTAAAATTCTCTTACGATCTCGGCTTTGCACGCACCATCTCGGCGTAATCGGAAACACGACGAAAGAAGATGTCCATCAGCGACGGGAAAGAGATAAGAAACGTCTAGGCCATAACGAGCGGATAAATGTCGCGAGCGTTTAAAGCGGATATTCGATTCCGGTGGAAGTCGAAACGGTACCGTGGCGAAGATTCAACGGGTACGAAAGCGTTAATGCTTTCCTTGGCAAAGCGTCGATGTCGTTCGCAACGAGGTTACCAGCCAACTACTCCATTATACCAAGAATTACGTAGAATCCCAAATAGAAGCGGATCCGTGTAGCCTCGGTAACAACGCGCTATCAAGCAAGCTGATTAGCATCGGCAGGCAGGCAGGCAGCAGGCAGACACCCCGTGAAAACGCGCGCAAGGTCGGCATACCTACCCACCGGCATAGGAAACGCAGAGGGGGTTGGTTCCAACCGCCCCCAGGATGGGTGTTGCGCGTAGAACGCGGCATAAATATGTAAGAGCTACCCCCCTTCGGGCCGTTAGCCCCCTTTGGTACCCCGTCCCTCCGCCGCCGCCGCCGCTTCCTCTTTCGCCTCCTCGCCCCTCCGTCTCCTCCCCGCGTCCCTCTTCTTCCCCAGACCTTGCGCAACCCCCGTGAGAGAAGCGTGGGTGACGTCAGAGAGCCCACCGCGTCACTGGCTGCGTGCAACGTCAGTGATCGAAGTCAGCTGAACGGACCACCGTGCCAGAACCGAGCCACTGACAACGCGCCGCTCGTTCGCTTTTTTCGTCCGGTCGTTGCCTCACGTATTCCCGGATCTCTCGCACCGACCGTCGTCGTCTATCGTTCGCGGTAAACCGTGCCAACGCTCGCGTTTCGCGTATCTTCCCTTAGTACCAGCCAACCAGACAACCCACTCGATTCGTCGCCATCTATTCTTTCGCGCGCTCCGCTCCACCAATGCTACGTCCGTCCATCGGTGTCCGAGTCGGCGAGAAGATCGATCAGCTGATTTTCCGTTTTCGATCGGGGTAGTTTCGTACCATCCACTTGAATGGCGAAGAGGAAAGGAACAGGACGAGGCAAGGCAAGGTGCTCATTGTGATGAAGCATGAGTCTGACCTAGTCGGGTAGTGGGGCAGGTCGCAGCGGATGATACATACATATTTATGTCGTGCACCGCGTACCACCACCACCACCACCATCACCACCACCACCGCCATCACCACCACCGACGGCGCCTCCACCGTACTACCATCCGACCAACCCCTCCTTCTCCCTCCCTCCTTCCCTCTTTCGCTCAAACACTCTCACTCTCGCTTCGTTTCGCTTCCTTTTCTCTTTCTCTCTTCTTCGCTCGCGTCTCGCACTCGGTTCGTGCTACCCCTTATGCCGGCATAGCGTCGAGGAGGACCAGGCAGGAAAGCAGGAAGGCAGGCAGCCAGGCACAGCCAGGGTGCCATTGGCCTTCGCTCGGTCTGGGTTGCTAATCAGGACGCGAAGGTGCGCATCCCGAGCACGCGCCGTTTCCACGTTGCCGTTGAAAAGCACCACGAGGATGCCACGTGAGACGAAAGCGTGAGGATTCCACGCGAAAGTGGAACGTTTCCGGGTTGTTCTCGCGCTGCTGTACACCCGTCCGCACCGACCACGCCGACGGCCTTTCACGGTTACCCAAACTTTCGCCGCGCGACACACACGCCGCGCGAGGAATCGGTTATCGCGAAAGGACTCGAGAAACCGAGCGGATAACCGGAAAGTCCTTCTCCGCCGATGCGCCATTTTCATTTCGTCGCGGTCGATCCTGCTTTCGTCGTTCCGGACAAAATCGTCCATCTCTCGGCCGAACCCCCGTGACAAAGGCGCGTTTTACGCCTGGCAATGGTGTCGGCTGCGAGGCATAGCCGACACTGCTCGCGGTCCGCAGAGGTGACGGACAGGCGCGTCGTCATTTGCATACTCGACGATGCACGCGCGAGCTTCCATCGACAGGGTACGGGCACGACGCGGCGTATATCGTGCGATTATCCCGCGCTCCGGTTGTCGGTGTATCCTCGCCAAGAGACAAAAAGATGCGCGCCTCGCGCCATTCCTCGTCCTACCCTTCTTCCATTTCTCCTCTTTGTCGTCACGCAGACGCGAGTCCCGAGTCTTGTAATCTTCGCTAATGCACACCCCTGTCTTCCAATTCTTAACCCGCTCGGTGTTAGCCGCCGCGTTTTTTGCGGAATTTCCAAACGACACACACACGCACCGGTTTTATTTTATTAATTTATCCTTCGCATCCTACTATTACACGGCTTCCGCTTAATTTGTCCCCCGCTCCGTTCCTGTAACCTTCTCTGCGTATCGCGCGTCCCGTCGCCTTTAAACTTTCCTCTAACGTGTCTTTGGTAACGTACAAAAATAATCACTTTGCTATAGCTAAGGTTCCTCGCGAGGACTAAAATGACGGGACTCGGTCGTATAGCGCGGTAATTACGGACCCGTTAATCGACGATAATAGAAGCTTATGGCGGATTTGTATGAATTTACGAGGAACACCGATGCTCGCAACGCGGGCATCGACGAAAGCGAAGAACACGAAGAGGAGACGGTTATGGTACAGGGCTCGGGGAGGAGGGGAGCTCGGGCAGAGGCGCGCGCGTCGTCACGGATTACCCAGGATGCGCGTGTCTTCCCTTGCCAGCTCTCGTCCATCCCGATGGAAATCGCCCGAGAAAGAAGAAGAAGAAGAAGAAGAAGAAGAGGAGGAGGAGGAGGAGGACGACGAAGCCGAGGCCAAAGGAGAAGAAGAAGAAGAAGAAGAAGAAGAAGAAGAAAAGGGGAAAAAAGAAAGAAAATAAAACACGTACGGTCGGTTACATAAAGGTTCGTGCGACCGGTCTGTCGCTTACGCCATGTACCTGGCAATGAGATCCCCTGGATTCGTTCCGAGATCGGCCGATAACGATCCGCCGCTTCCTCCGACACGATTAAGAAAACATCTCGTCGAACACGCGAATAGAGTGCGTGAGAATAAGCCGAACACGTTCGGCTAACGGTCCGACGTCTTACCGCCGAGACAATCGGGCAACGCGTTTGCTCGATTTCGCGTCGCGAGACGCGCGGCGGAATTGCCGCAACGCGGCGCGAGTCGCGAGGGAGTTGCGGCCTCGCGGCCGACGCGGTCGCGATGCATTGGAAGTAGCGCGTTAACGGGTCAAGTGTCTCGGCGAGTAGAAGTTAATTAAGAGCAAGCGCGCGCGGAGCAAAGACGAAAGATTGGCCACGCGGCCTCGGGTCGTCGCGCGTTGCTTCAACCGCATTCTACCGTAATCGCATTACCGCGTGGAAACAGAGGCGTTTACGCGGCGCCGAAGGCAATCTGCCACCTCCTCCTCGCGAGTACTCGCGCGTATCGGACAAGGTTCGACTTCGACGCGATCTCGTCGAGACGAGGGACGAATCGGTCGTATCCGTCGCGACGCGGAGTTGCGCGCGAGCGATTGAAATGTGCTGATGCCCGCGAAAACCGCCCCTCGACTGTCAAAGACACCGCGCGGGTCATCGAGTACGATTGAACTTTGAAGCTTCCCCGTGGTCCCGGCAGAGTGCCTAATAACGTCGAGATTCCGAACCGGCGAGTAAAGTAGCCCAGCGGGAGAGTGAACAGGGATAGAGAAAAGGGAGAAAAAGGGTGCTGTCCCGATCCCATCGAAACGGCGTAACTGGTTACGCTCGATTTCCTAAGGGATCGAACGCCGCGTTACCCGAAATCTGAATTTCTCGCCTCTACCACGCCTCGATCGAAGGAAAATATCCCACGCGAAAAGTCACGATACCGGCCGAACGACCGCTCATTCGTTAAGCGCTCTTATCGAGCGACGAAGCAACGGCTAACGCGCGAGTTTCCCTCCAAGCTTCCGAACGTATTCGGGTAGAAGCAGAAAGGAAGCAGGAAGAGAAGCAGGAAGAGGAGCAGAACGAAGGAAGGAAAGATAAATATATATATATATATATAGAGAGAGAGAGAGAGAGGGAAGACGAGGCGACGAGGGAGTCGAGCGCGAAGAACGCGAACCGAGTAAAGCGCTCGGCTGCAATTTTTCTCGCTACATACGTGACGGGAGTAGAAACGACCGGAGAAAGCAGCAGATACGGGGGGAAAGGGCGCAGCGGAATCGGAGGAGAAAAGTCGCTCGCGAATTTCCGCCCATCGCGCGACGATGGCCAGCCCGATGGCGCACGAGCGGATTATTCGCGTGGGATTCTTCGAGCTCGCAAACTCGCGTGCCAATTTCTTTTCGAGCGAAGCGTCGCGAAACGTAGCCGAGGGAGATCCGTTAAATCTCGAACAGGCGGCGCGATCTTGGACGCGAGATGGAAAAGGGCTGGATTCCCGCGTTACGGAGGTGTCGGGAGTAAATCAGACGCTATCGGAATTCGCGTTAGATCGGTAAGCCTGATTCGCATTGACACGTATCGTGCCTCTGGGGCAGAAAATATGATCGCTTCGTCGTCTCCGTTGTCTAGATGGGTAAGCATCGGGGAGGACGAGGCTGGGATTAATGCCACCCTCGGGGATCCACGTGGCTTTTCCATCTTCGCCGAGTTTACTTCTCGTACCCGCGTCTTTCGTCTCGCAGTTTTATGCCTCGTACTTTCCAGACTCTCGCGCCTCTTACGAAGATTAGTCTCGCCTCTAGCGAATTAAATCCGCTTACTCTCGCGCAACCCTCGCGATCGCGCAATTTTTGCGAAATTTTTTCCCACCGAAGAGGCAACGTGCCCCGCGATTCTCGAAAATCGACACGGCAACCGTTCGAGCGTGAGATCCTCGACGCGAGAGCGAAACGATCGGACAATCTTCTGCGAGATGAATAAATCAATGGAACGTGGACTCCATCGGAAGATCGGCGGACGCGATTTAGCCTAGGATACCCTCGCGGGGGTTGCCGGCGACTAATCTGTTGGCAAAACAACGTCGGGGCCCCGATAGAAGAAGCACGTGCGATTTATATAAAAGTTTGCCGATCGATCGGACGTCAGGCTGGAGTAACAGCGACGGAAAGTTATCAGGATCGATAAAAAGTCTGGCAATAAGCTATCGATACGGCGGCAACGTCGTTTTATTGTGTCACGTGCGAAGCCATGCCAAGCAACCCCTGCGCGTCTATATATCAGTCGCGTCAGAGGGGAGACGTCGATATCCCTCGATCAATCATTAATAAGGCCTGAAACCCCAAATACATAAGGCGAGGCTTTCCATCTCGCTCTCTCTCTCTCTCTCTCTCTCTCTCTCCCCGACACTCGCCATCTTTCCTTCTCTCGAACAACAACCATGGAGAAAAATGTATCGGCAACTGTTTCGTGCCGCCGCGAATTGATGGAATTTTATATCTTTCCAGCGTGATTTCTTATCCCCGTTTCCACGGACCGTCACGTTTTCGGTTTTGCTCGCCACTTGCTTTACCGGAGAGTGACTTTCCGCTTTCGCGATTTATGGCCGCGAGCATCGCGACACGATTTTCAACTTATCGTCGAACAACGCTATTCCCCGAAGATTCGTCTCTCTTATAAAAATAAGTCTATCGTTTTATTACATTCCGCTCTCTCTCTCTCTCTCTCTCTCTGTCTGCCTGTCCACCCATTTGCCAGGAAGCGTGCATCTCGGACAACGGAGATTTTAATAAAGCCCAGTTTTCGCACGGATACGGTTTTGATTTTCAAATTTTTCGTGTACCCGCGCGCGTTTCGCCAGCGCTACCCCTGTCGTTTCCACCGAAATCCCCGAGGGATGCACGGGGGTTGGTTACGAACCAGGAACGAGCGGATATAGAGTCGCGGTTTAAAGCTCGTCGTTTTTCCCTTCCTTGTCTGCTTCTCGATCGGCAACGACCCCATCAGGAACTCGGGATTCAGCAGGCTGATCAGCAGAAATGCGCAGCCCTTGCCTTCACTTGCACTCACGAGAGCCACCCTCGAGTACGAGTCGATGTCTTTACAGTCGATGACTACCCTCTTGTTTCGCGAACAGAATGGGGAGGAGAGCAAAAGAGAGAGAGAGAGAGATGGGGGGGAATTTCGCTTTTCGACATCGGTAGCCGAAAGGTCGAACGTCGTGGCGCGAGAAAAAGGTAAATAACGCGGCGTGTTTCCGACGCGTGCGAAAGGTTAGGCGAACGATACTCGTCGATTTACGTACGTACATCCTGGAAACTCCGAGCTCGTTGCAGTCGAACTTTCTCCTCGAAGCCGTTCTTGCCTGTTCCGATCATCCGTATCCGGCATTGGTCGGTGGATTAAAAGCGATTACAGACACGGTGGCTGGATGCGAAAGGCGAGATACGCGTCGGCGAGAAGAATAACGCGCGCGTGACGGGAGCAGAGTCGCGGCTGATAGGCAGGACTATAAAGTTGCTAAAGGAAGACAAACGCGCGGCCGATGGTACGCGAGGTCGAACCGTTGCATCATTGATGCGGCCTATTCCCCAAACGGCGCTACATCCGGCGCTAAGGTCGTGGTTTATCTGGCAATAACCGTGAAATATCTGCGCCGGCGATGCGCGCTGTCGTGGCTGATTGGCGCGAAGCGTTGGGCCGCGGTAAATCTCTCGCAACCCCTAGCGACCTGGGTCAGATCGGGTCCCAGCCCGTCGGAGGGGGGGGGGGGAGCTGGGGGCCGTGGCCCG